>NC_081439.1:68263297-68628297 GCF_949786415.1 Peromyscus eremicus
AATGGCTACCCACTACAACTCTCAATAGATAACTCTTTAACCCTATTTTGGGTTAAGTGCTAGGTGCTTAAGTAAATACTATTTTGATTGCCCTTTAAAATAAGTATTTTTTATTTTTTTTTTAAATAGGTGTATGTTTCTGAATTGTGGGTGTGTGCAGATGCTTAGGGAGGCCAGAGATGTCAGATTTCCTAGTACTTCAATTATTGCCAGTTGTGAGCTGCCTGATATGGGAGCTAAGACTTGAACTCCATTCCTCTGGAAGGACTGCCAGTCATCTTAACCACTGAGCTACCTCTCCAGCCTCTTGTTTGCATTTCTTTTGAACTTTGGTTTACCTATTTTTTTATTGTTGTCCATATCCATCAATTATCTATAGCTCTAATTTTGTCACTCATTTGCTTATCTGTTGTAGAATATTATTTTAAGTTGTGTTACATTTGTTTATACTGTGGAACATTTGTTTAATAATACAAAGATGTGTTGCATTCTTTTATCTTGCATTTGTTTAGCTCTGTGAAGCTGTGTTACTTGGCCTGTCTAAAACACCTGATGATCTAATAAAGAGCTGAAGGGCCAATAGTGAGGCAGGAGAAAGGATAGGTAGGGCTGGCAGTCAGAGATAATAAATAGAAGGAGAAAAGGAGAAGTTAGGAAGCAGGAAAGAAGAAAGATAAAGGAATGAGAGAGGTAGGAGAAAGACTTCAGGAGCCAGCTGCCCAGTCACACAGCTACACAGCCAGCCATAAAGTAAGAATGAAAATAAGATTTACAGCAGTAAGAGAAAGGTAAAATTCCAGAGACAAAAATGTACATGGGATAATTTAAAGTTAAAAAAAGGTGTTAAGAAACAAGCCAAACTAAAGCCTGGCATTTATAAGTAAGAGTAAGACTCGATGTGTGATTTATTTGGGAACTGGGTGGCAGGTCCCCCAAAAGAGCAAAAACAACCAACAACATTTCGGCGGTCCAATGTGGGCACAGAGAAAGCTGAACAACACTTATTAATCCTTAATTCTAAAGTCAATGAGAATCAAGAAAAATAATGGTGCATTAGTTAGTACACATTTATTCCTACTTTCCAAGAATTTCAAAGACCATGCATTTTTTTCTTATTATTGGCAAAATGAAATGGTTACTTTCTATGTAATGTAAAGGTTCATGTGCTGAAGGCATGGTCCTAAGTTGGTAGATATACTCATTAATAGTTGAATGGATCAGGAGGCTCTAACTTAGAGCCTGGGTTTAGTCTCATAAAGTAGCTTTTGGTAGAGATGCCCTTAGTGGCCCTATATTTTCCTGGACTCTCTTCTCTCTGAATCTTTGTTTCCTGGTATTTATGAAATGAGCAGTTGTATTCTACCCTGTTCTTACACCATGATGGTCAGTTTTATCACAGGCTGAGAAGTTACAGGGCAGATGGCCATGGTCTCCAATCAGTGGAATTATGAGGAATAATAAACTTTTCTTTCTTTTAAAATGTCTCTTTCAAGTATTACTCACAGAGCACGCATGCGCGCGCGCGCACACACACACACACATATATATATAGTAAAGTGTCTTTCAAATTGTGACCGTATATAATGATTTGTTTTAGTTTTTCATTGTTTTTAATCTCAGAGACTATAAAAAACTACCTAGCATATTTTGTTAAAATGTTAGTTGAAAACAATATAGACAGTTTACTCTTTTTCCCTTTAGAGTTTGAATATTAGTGTGCATAAATTTTAATACATTGATGAAGAACCTGAGTTCAGTTGTCAAATTGTCTTCAGAGCTTTCTGGAAATTTATTAGTTATATAACCTTTTAAAAGCTACTTTTAAAAATCTTAAATTAATCAACTAAATTGAGTGTTTCATTCTAGTTTCATCCATTTACCTGAACATATAATTATTTCAGTTTTTAATTGAATATAAATTCATTGTGTAAATGTATTATGTTTTCATTAGAAATTCATCAGTTAATAGACATTTTAATTCACAAAGTTCTGTCTTACTTTTGTCACAATGGTCTCTTCTCTAATTTGTGATTTTCCTAATTTTCATCATTCCAATTTATCCCATTTAAAACTTTTATCAGGATTACATTCTTGCACCTTAAATTTTACTTCCTTTTTTCTTTCTTTCTTTTTTTTGGCTTTAGTGGTTCTCATTTAAGGTTTTCTTGTTGCTCCACCTTCACAAACAACAATGACACTATACTTTCCATTGTTGTTCTTACATTTTCTCTTTTTTCTCTTCATGTACTTCCTACATAGAAAGGCATTTTGTTTCTACTGTGTTCAACAAGATTATCTAAATCTCTCTCTCCACATTCTTAACATAATCATATTTGAAAATTCTCCTTTCCATGCAACCTATCACATTTACTGGTACATAATTTCAAAAAAGTTATTATTATATGAATTAAGTTTTAGGAAAAGTATATGCTTAACCAATTCAGCCATATATTTTAATGTCATTCTCACATTAGTGTTACCTAGAAAACATGTGTTGAAGTGTGTGTGTGTGTGTGTGTGTGTGTGTGTGTGTGTGTGTGTTGTGTTGTGTTGTTTTATGTTGTATCTAACATTAGAGCTATTCTGGGTCTATTTCTTGTAACATGCACAGTTTAGAAAATGACCTAACTCAGGCAACTAGAGAGGTAGAAAAGACATACATACAGACACTTGTACAGAAAATCTGGGATCAGTTTGGCCATAATCTTGATGGAGACACCAGCAGAAGTCTGAAAACTGAATTCATTTTCCTTTTTCACTTTATTTATTTTTCTCTCTCATATAATATACCTGACTGTAGCCTTCCCTCCCTCCCTTTCTGCCAGTCCCCCTCTCACGTCCCCTCTCCCCCAGATCCACTGCTCCTCAGTTTTCCTTCAGGAAACAACAGGTCTCCCTGGTATGTCAATCAAACATGGCATAACGAGATCCAATAAAACTGGGCACATACCCTTGTATCAAGGCTGGATGAGGCAACTCAGTAGGAGGAAAGGGGGCCCAGGACAGGCAGCAGGCAAAAATAGTCAGAGACAACTTCACTTCTATCGTTAGGAGTTCTACATAAACTCCAAGCTAATCAACTACAATATTTATGCAGAGGACCCAGTGCAGATGCATGTGGGCTTCTCAACTGCTGTTTCAGTCTCTGTGAATCCCTATGAGGCATGATTAGTTGATTCTGTGGCCTGAACTTATTTTATACATCTGAATTGAGAGAGGTTTATTTCTTGTATACAGCTGAATGACAGGGCAAGTTCAGCTATTCTCAGTGGGAGGTCTCTATAGGAGAGCAGTTTCTGGTTGCAGTCATCTGGGAGGAAGAAGCGGTGGTGGTTTATGATATTTTCTAGGTACACTAGTCAGTCACTCATCAACATTCTTAGACAAGTAGGAGACTTTTTGATCCTCATGGGTCTGAGGTATGGGAAGCTCGACATGGCCATGCTCATGTCAACAATACACATTCACTCAGGACTTCATCTGCTCCTTAGTCATTAACTCAGGGCTTCCTGCACTCCCTTCTTCCTTCTCTCAAGCAGACTGTATCCCTCATATCTACAAGGATGATTTTTGTAGCATTTTATTTATCAGCCCTTTTTGAACCTGGTCACATATAGCAAATTTTATTATACCATCCAAAGCAAAATCACCTTTTACCTCTTCTATCACATTGCAGTATTTTTTTCTCAGAATTTATTACTCTTTGAAAGTACTGAGAAATTATCTTGTTAAAAACACTACACACAAAAAAAACCACTATATAAATGAGACATAGTAAAATCATCAGATTTTGTTTCTTGTTTGTAGCATATACCTTTGCAATGATGTGAATGAACATCATTTGCTTATGTTGGCAGAAACAGATTAAAAAATTTAGCCTATTCCTCATTGAAATCCTTAAACATCTATAAGTAGTCCTCTTCTGTCAGACTTGAAATTTCTATTCATTAAAAAAAGAGAGCTGCTGGAGTTGAAAACCAAAACAAGGTCCTGATGAAATGGTTAAGTGAATAACAGTGCTTGCTCTACAACCCTGAGAACCTGAGCTCAAATCCCCAACACCTGTTTTAAAGACTGGGCATGGCTCTGAGTGACAATTACCTTAGCGTTAGGAGGTGGAGATGGTAGATACATAGAGCTTGCTGAGCAGCCTGCATAACCACAATGGAGAGCTTCCAGTAAAGGGAGAAACCTGGTCTCAAAGCAGCAACCTCAAGAGTAATAGAGGAAGACCCCTGATATCCTGCTCTGATCTAGAAATGTGTGTGCACAGGGACATGTGCAGTCAAATGCACACACCAAACATATAAACAGCACACATACAACCACCACACAAAGACAAAATGAAATAGAAACTAATTTTTGCATTTGAAAACTTCAGGCCCTAAAAATGGGACTTAGTCCTCTAAAATACTATGTTAAAATTTAATATTGCTTGGGATGTAAACGTAGAAGACTGCACATATTTTCCATGATTTCTCAATTGAAAGAACTATGTATGTGCTTATTCATGCATCTTAGAAAGTCCCTTAGAGATTAGAATAAGTAGTGCCATGTGAAAAATCAAATGAAGCGTGTGCTATATGTACTTGAGGTAATGGGTATCTATATTTATCTCTTGATTTATAAGTTGCTTGAAATTTATAATTAGTCATGCTTTAGCAAGAACTTCCTTTAATTATTTCTTGACTGTGTGGTGTAATAAACTTGGAAGTTTAAGACATTTTTCTTAATATTTCATACTGATTCTGTTACATTTTGTAATGCTTTATATCTCAAGTGCCTGTACTTTGAAAATACATGTATGTTAATTTTAATCTCTCATCATCAGACAACTGCTGTTTTGATGATTTAACAGTTTATTTCCCATATAATTAGTAACATAGCCAATGATTCATAATATTCTTGCAGAGCATCTTTTATGATGAGCATTTTCAAAAAAACTGCTGTTAAAGAAGTATGACTGATAGGTTTTACTTTTATGTTATATAAAAGTGGTTTTAACATTGATTTATCCAATCAAATTTTGTCGTGGATTCTTTTCTTGTTTAGTTCAAGTTTCTGGGAAAAGAGAAAAGTTTTTTTTAAAAAACAGGTATGTAATTTTGACAAGAGAGTGATATACAGTGAAGATCATGTTTAAGATGTTAGTTGTTATACATTTACATATAGGTTGTTAAGAATCTATAATTTTTACTGCCAGCATTTTCCTAAGTTAAAAATGTATTTGAGGCGTATATAAGGCACTATAATTTATACGTAATAAGTTTGTTATTAGTATACTTTATTTACATTTCCCTTCATAATAGCATAATAGTACAATTTTAAAGTTCATATAAATCTTCAGCAATATATTGGGCAATATGTATGTATATATATATATATATATATATATATATATATATATATATATATATATATATTTCCAAGAAAGGAAATACATGTTAATATTTCTTTCACATTGGCTAACAACATTTTGGGTAATTGTCTTGGTAGCTGCTTTGGAACTACCACTAACATGGATATTTTACTTTTACACATTATGTTTCTTTTCTTTCCTAATTTTTTATTCTGAGTTAAAATAGACTTAGTAGCTTCAGAACATGTTGTGCTATAGAAACATACCATTTTGTGGAAGGACACAATGAAACCTTAATGAAGTCCATAAGGTGAAAAGCTGTGATAACAATAATGTTATGATGAATATTTAAAGATCCTAAGACCTGATTCCTCTCTTTTAAAATGATGAATGTTTGTAGATTTCTCATACTCTTTATAAGGATATGCCATTATTGTAAGAAAAGCTTAAAAGGAGCAATAATGGAATAATTACCACATGTCATTTTTGAAAACACTTGAGTGAATGAGTACTTTATTATAAAAGATGAATGTGGGAGCCCGTTCTTGGGTTCCTCGTGGCTTTACCCAGCAGGTCCTCATAGAGGATGATTAGACCACGGGCCTGAGTGCAGGTGTCTGAGATGGTCTGCACTTGCCTGTGCTGGGGGAGGAGGTCTTTTGCTCCACCCCTTGGTGTCTCTATAAAAACCCTGGGGCAGAGACAGTCAGGCCCGTTGGAATAGGTTCCAGGCCCTCTCGAGGCTATCCTTTATTTTCTATCTGTTTATCTCCGCGATATTCTCCGCAATAAATCCTTCTATCTAATATTTCCTGCTGCTCGCACTCAAGAAAACTCTGGGGAACTGTGGGGGTGGTTGGGTAAACGCCCCACAGAATGGCGCCATGAACAGGGACTAAAGAAAAAAGAAAAAGGGGATTAAAGAAAAAAAAGGGGGGACTAAAAAAAGGGGGGACTAAAGACAAATGAACAGGGACTAAAGACAAAGTAATAGGGACTAAAGATAAAGGAAAATAATAGTTTTATTACAGAGTTTTTGGCGAAAGTGCTGAGTTCAGCCCTGCCAGTGGATGAGGCATGCCGGTGTTATGGAAAATATATATTTTTTATATATATTTTTGAGAGGCAGGGGTTTTATCCTCGAGAGAAAAGAAAAGCGGACTGGAAGGATGTCCGATGCTGCAGCGAAATTCTCTTCTGTCAAAATTTTCTATCTTCTATCTTCTATCCCTTTCTCAATTTCTATCTGTGAAAAATAAGTATAAGGTATAGGGTAGTAAAATAGTGTAGGAAAAACTTAGAAGTGTAAGATTGTGTAGGAAAAAATAAGTAAGGCAAGTAGACAGAAAAACTCTTCAATTTTCTAACTTGGGGGCTCTGAATGCAAACTGGGGGAAAAATCTTTTTGGACTATTTGGGTAGTAAAAAAGCTCTTCTTCGAGCTTATGGGGAAGAATAGGTTTCCTATGGAAGCTTTTGACCTGGGGCAGCTGAAATGCTAAGTCCAAGCGGCAGGAGAAAGTGATTTCTCCCTGAGGCAAAAATGGGGATGTAAAAAGCCAAAAAGTTTAAAGTTGGGAAGTTTTGGGAAAAGTTGCTCTTTCTCTTGGGGGGAAAAAACCTTTCTCTTAAAGCTTTTCTTGGAAAATTTGGGGGAAAAAAACTCTAAAAAGCCTTCATCTTTCTCAAAAGCTCTCAAACTTAAAAACTAAAGCCTTTAACTTTCAGAAGGACAAAAATTAGAATCACCTGAAGATATTAGTATGGGGACCACCTGTGATTAGCTCTAAGGGAAAAACAACAAAACTCTTAAGACAGCAAAACCTCTAAGTTCTGTTTTTCAAGCCTTAAAAATTGTCCCTGCAATGCAGGAGGCAGGGACAAGTTCCTAAAAACCTCTTCTAAGCTCTGTCTCTTCAAGCTAGTAAAAGACAGTGGGTCAGAGTACCCTGAGGGAAACGCTTGGGAGAGTGTGGGTAAAGAGCTACAGAGAGCCCAAAAGGGCCAGAAACTTTACCTGAGAAAAGCAAAAAAGCCAAGCTTTTCAGTTACAGCCGAGCTGAGGCATCAAGGGTTTTGTTTCTGAGTTGAGCATTTCAGAATGAAAAGGTGCTCCTAATGGTCCTAATGCAAAGATCCCCTGAAGCAGTGCAAACTGTTAGCATTGTATCCTCGCTTCTGAGCAAAAACCCAGAGGCGACTGGCCAGCGTCTCTGAGTCGGAGTGCATTTCGGGGATACTAAGGTTCCTGTGAAAGACCCCCGAAGGCAGTCTTCCCTCAGGAGAGACCCTCGCCCAAGGAGCACACCGAGACCACGAATCAGATGCAAACAGCAAGAGGCTTTATTCCGGAACACGGGTACCCGGGGCTACACAGTCTCTCAAGAAGCTCAAGTGACTGGCGCGCCCACGGGCTGGAGCAGAGGGTTTTTATAGGGTCGGGCACGGGTACAGAAACAAGAAGCCTGGTTACCGGGTTCTGATTGGGTGATGCAAATGAGGCCAGTTCTGATTGGATGAGGCCAGGTTCAAACCCAGGTCAGCTCGTGGTTTCTCCCAGAGCTTCTGTCTAGGGTACAGGGGGTTTTCCCGACCTTTTTCTGACCTTTTAGTTCCTCGCTCTGGGGCTAGGTGGCTGACTGAACTCGGTACCTCTCAGGCCTTTTTTCCAAAAGCAACTGAGCTAAGCTATGTTAGGCAGGGAGGCTGGGTGTCTTTCACCTGCAGTTGCAAACTTCCTGGAGCACAGAGCTGAGGCAGGAAGGTGCAGGACCCAGGGGAAGATTGCTAATGAACAAACAAAACTAAAGCCAGTGGGAACAGCACAGTTGTCTGCTTTCCTACAAGTCCCGGGTTGATAGGTCCACTGCTGCAAAAAAAGAAATCTGAGAAAAAAACTTTTCTATCAGAGAAAGGACCTTTCTGGGAAAACAGTAAAGCTGAACTGTGTCTGAAGCAGTTGTGCTGCTGAGTCAGAACGCTGTCTGGGGAAAGAGCCCAGCCAGGGCAGAACAGAACTATCCAGGAGTAAAGCTTTCTTTTCTGTCAGAGAAAGCACCTCTTTGAGAAAAGCTTTGTTTCAACTGACTCCCCTGAGATGAGGGAGTGTGGCCCTAAGGGGTGATTGCCTCTGGCATAAGCTCTGTCCTTGAGCACCCAGACAAGCAAATGCAACCCACTGGGGGACTGGGCCAGGTGAAGGCCTGATGAGGCAAAACACCTGTGCTAATGGGAGTTTAGAAATGGCAAAAACCTCCCTTGTTAGATTTTTCAGTCTGTACACAAACCACACAGACCCTTAAAACAGAAACAGACAAAAAACTCCTACCTTCAGTAGCAGGGAAAGCCGCCACTGTAGTGTCGGAAACTGTTTCTGGGGTAGAGGGGATAAACCCAAACTGGGAACTGTCTGGGAGAAAGACTCTGAAGAAACAGAAGGGACCGATTCCTCCCCAGAAAAATATGACCTGAAAAAGCTGCTAGAATTTGAGGCAGATTCGGGGGGAGAAAAAAAAAAAAAGCCCCTACTTCCAAGGGCAGCTAGCAGAGGTACAGAGCCGCAGATACTTGAAGCTCTGCATCTGGGGAAGGAAGGAACAAGCAAAATGAGATAGATCAGTGGGAGAAAATCTCTCTGAAAGAGCTATGGAAAAGCTGTTGTACATGATCTTGTTTTTCACTGACTGGCTAAGACAAACACAAGCCCTAAGGAAAGTTGCTATCAGAAATGCCAGCCTCAATGCCAGCTAACGAGGCAGGTGCAGTTCTGATTTGGGGGCCAGTGTCAAATAAAGGAGAGACACCTGCTAAAGCCAGTTGAAGAGAGAATAGGAATCTCCCAATCTCCCAATGTCCCATAATTGAAAACGTAAAATGTCTGTTCAAATCTCCCGTTGCAAAAGCAAAAAACTTTGTTCAAACCTCCCAGGCAAGAATTTGTAAGCAAGTCTGGTAAAAAAGAACCAGTTGACTCTCAGACCCAAAAAGAACTATGGGAAATGACTGATATAAGGGAAATGATATAAAGAAATGATATAAGGGACTGATATTATGGACTGATATAAGGGAAATGCATTCTGGGAAAGGTAGTTTTTCCACTAAAGATGGCGACATTGTCCTGAAACACTTTTGTCAGCTCGAAAATATGTTCATGGTAAACTTAAAATACAGCTTTTAAAAGAATAAGGAGGAAAATCGTCTAAGAGTTTAAGTGTCAGTTCCAATGAAAAATTGAAAGGATATGGAACTAGGTGCTTCGCGGTTTGGGGCTCCGTTGGTAAAATGCCTTATTTACCCTAATAGCTGTGCAAAGTTTTTACGGTAGTTGGATGACAAAAAGCTACCTTTAAGAGCAAACAAGCCACTTTAAAATCTTTAAAACAAGGGAAAGCAGTTTATACACTGAACGTTGTCTTAGATATGAAGAAACTTATGTGACATTAAAAAAGTTCTTTGCCTTTTGAACAAACTGCCTGCAATGAGTAATTCAATTGCAAATCTAATTAAGGGGATAAGAAACAGGCATTCAAAAAGAAATGACTGCTTTATAGATGGAAAACAAACTTCAGAAAATCTGTCTTAAAAAAAAAAGCTTCACCTGAAAGTTCCTTATAAGAAATCAATGCTAAATCACAGCTGCTAATAACATCAGTAGTTAAAGCTAATAAAATGAAAATGCTAAATCCTGAAAATGCTTTTTCTCAAAGTAAGCTAATGAAGGATATGTTTCATGAAAGAACATCTATGTTCTTGACTCCTTTGAATAGTAACAGTTTTGGTGAAAATATTGGAACTAACAACAATCCAGTCAAAATGTTTCAATAAATCCAAGATGTTTCCACAAAAGAAAGCTGCCATGCTTTGTGGGCCATATTAGAGCTCACTCCAATCTTCCTGGTCCTTTAGCTGAGGGTAATGAGAAATGGAAAGATCCCTGCTCGGGATTATGGAAGGGTCCCGGGTCCCGATCCTGTGTTAATATGGGGTCGAGGACATGTTTGTGTTTTTTCACAAGAGGAGAATGAAGCTCGGTGGTTACCGGAGCGTTTCCTAAGGAGCGTGGAACTAAGAAAGGTCAGCTCCAATGACGTTTCTATAAAGAAACCAGAATGAAAGTGGCTCGATCAATGTTTCTGAGGTTTTGTCACTGGTTAATGCTAACAGTGAGGAAACGGAGTTCGGAGCTGTGCCGCTTTTGGCTTTACTAGCTCCTTTAGAAAAATACTTTGTATCACCTAATAGCTGTGCGGTATTTGGCAAAGACCATACAGCAGCTAAATACGGTAATTTCACCCTCAGTGTGAAGTGAAGTTTTTCTGTAGAACAAACCAAGAGTACTGCTGTAATAGAAACATTTGTCTGAATTGAAGTACTTAGGGGAACTATTATGAATTTGGGTGAAGGGACAGCCTCTAGTTAAAAACTGTTTACCGCTGACAGTGCATCTCTGCCGGTCCGGAACTGGCAACTTTGGAGTGTGGCGTCATCCTGGGAAGGTTACAGTCCCCTAGCAACAACTATCACAATTCTATAACAACAACACTCACTAAATCCCAGTGCTTTATAGCAAAGCTGACTATACACTCTAAACTTTAGAAATGATGTATGTACTTCCTGTCTAGTTAAGAAAATCTTTCTAATAGAGATAGTGATAATAATTAAGAGTAAGAAGTAGAAAAAGATGAAAATAAGATATGTGAGTTTGTAAAAATTCTGTCTTGTTAGATCTGTGTTAAAGAAATCTTCAGATGTTTGCTAAGTTATATATATGCTAATGGTAGCCCTATATAAGTTTGTAAAATAGATCTACAGAGTTCCTTTAAGAATATAAGCTTGCAAGAAGTATCTAATGTAGTCTTAAGACATGTAGTAATAAGGTTGTAATAAGTAAAGACGCTAGTTGTAAATGTAAGTTTAAATAAGTACATAAGAAGTAATAAGAAATATATTTGCTAAAGTAGTTCTATAGTTTCCTTAAGGAGTATAAATAAGTAGATGTTAATACGTTATATGTGAGTTTGTAAAATGTAGATGTTGAATGTGAGTCTAAATGCTTTGCAAGGCAAAAGGTTATATGTGAGTTTGTAAAGTGTAAATGTTAAGTGTGAGTCTATTCTTAATGTATATGGTGAAAGAACCTGAGACATACAGAACTTAGTGTCCTAGCAGACTGCAAAACAGGCAGTCTGAGCGGTTTTCAAAAGCTCCAGAAGCCGCTAAGAAGCTAAGAATGGCGGATGCGAGAACCAGCACAAGGCATCTGCAGCTGAGATCCGTGGAAAATCGACGCAACACAGAAAAACCTGAGCTAACATCAAAAACGGTGCGGTTTAGAATACTACTTACTGTACCTAAAAAAAAGTTCAGAGACGCTTGTTTGAACAAAAATTGTTAACTGCAAAAAGTTTTGGTTGAAAAACGTCTCTTCATATTTGGAAGTGAAAGCCTGATACCAGAATTTACTTCTTGTTTGAACTCTTTGAACTTAAAATGAGATAAAACTACAAAGATTTTGGTTTTGGATTTCTTCATATTTGGAAGGCTAGTACCAGAATTTATCATTTGAATTTTGGGACTTAAGAAATGAAATGAACAATAGAGATTTCATTGCAATTGGACAATTTTGAGTTTATTCATAGTAATGACCTAGGAACAGTTTTCTGGAATTGGGTTAAATCAAGAAATTTATTGTTTCTACCTAGAATCAAGATGCAGTTTTGTGTATGCATATATGCTTTATTAATAGGTGATTCATGAATTGTTTTGTGGAACTGTTTATGTAAAAATGGAATTACATACAGAACTGGTTTTGTGTTACAAACGGAACTGTTTAAATTGAAAAGTTTGGGTTTTCTAACTAGGCTTGAGATTTTGCTTAAATTATAAAGAAAGGGGGAAGAGTTAATATTCCTTAGTCTAATTTCAAAAGTTGTTTGAGGGATTAATGTCATGTTTTTGTTAGTAAGAAATGCAAATGGGGTATATTAAGAGACTACTTTTAAAGTTTAAAGAGTTTTATTAAGAAACTGCTTTTGGATGTTTTGCTAAGTTTTCAAAGTGTTAATGGTTAGATTGAGAAGATTGCTTTTCAATATGGGTTTGTAGGAATTGTATGAGTTTGGGTTCTTCTAACTAGGTTTTAGATTTTGTTTAAAAAATTATAAAGAAAAGGAGGAATGAGGTTGAATTATGTTTGCAGAAATTATATTTATCCTATTGATATTAATGCACCCTGGTTTTGTGGAGTTAAGGAATATTTAAGTTTGATATGAATACATCGAAGTTTTTCCTATGTTCTGTTAGCAAGAAAATTCAAATGATTGAGTTAAAGTTGTAAGACAGAGAAAATTGTTAACTATATTTAGCACCATATATGCTAATTCAAATGGTTCTGTTAAGAGTTTGCTTTGAGTTGTAAGACTGAGAGAATTGTGGCTATGTATAGCAATATTTATGTTAACCTGTTAATGGTAATGATGAAGCTAAGGGATTCTTTAAGTTTGTAGTCGCCTTAAGAGTTTTTGGCTTAGAAAGGGCTTGAGGCAGCAAAGACTGCTGTAGTCACCTTGGACCTAATTCAAAAGAGAAATGCCATCTATATCATCCTCTACTCCCATACTGGGAGGTGTAACAGCTATGGAGATTGCTGTAAGCCATTATTAGTTATTTTTTTTATATATTAAGAAAGGGGGACCTGTGGGAGCCCGTTCTTGGGTTCCTCGTGGCTTTACCCAGCAGGTCCTCATAGAGGATGATTAGACCACGGGCCTGAGTGCAGGTGTCTGAGATGGTCTGCACTTGCCTGTGCTGGGGGAGGAGGTCTTTTGCTCCACCCCTTGGTGTCTCTATAAAAACCCTGGGGCAGAGACAGTCAGGCCCGTTGGAATAGGTTCCAGGCCCTCTCGAGGCTATCCTTTATTTTCTATCTGTTTATCTCCGCGATATTCTCCGCAATAAATCCTTCTATCTAATATTTCCTGCTGCTCGCACTCAAGAAAACTCTGGGGAACTGTGGGGGTGGTTGGGTAAACGCCCCACAGATGAATAGATCAATTTAGAAAATTGGAACATAGGAAGATAGCTAACCTGAGTGAAAAATAAGATTATACTGGAAAGTTAAAAATGAATCATCTTTTCAATGAATTTAATAACTCACTATATTGTTTCCAAATGTACTTCCTGACATTAATTCTTATATGTACTATCAAACATGTGTCTTCCGTTTCCCTACTATACTTTCTTTTCTCCAGTGATGTTTCTTCTTTTGTATGTAAAGAAATAATGAGAGGAAATTATTCATCATCTCAGCCTTTCCAGGTTATCTATCCTTTCTAAGTTCTTATTTTCTAAATTGTTCTATTTATCTTTTATCATAAGGTACCTCATGAGTGAGAGATACTACATCCTTCACAAAAATTACAGGGAAAATTCATTTTACTGAGTATTTTGTGTATTCACTCTATAAGAGTTCAGAAACCAAATAGAAAATGATACCATTTTCTGATTCAAAAAGAAATATACCTTCACAAAATGAACAAAAATTGTATTTTATTAAAAGCAATTGTGAAATTCCAATATAAAACATATTTATTTTACTTTTACTTTACTTATTTTTAGTTCTCATATAATATATTTTCATCATACTTCCTCCCTCAACCTCTCTCAGAAAGGTGCCTCCCTCCTTACCTACTCAACTTCTTGTTCTCTCTCTCTTTAAAAAAAAATCCAACAAACAAATAAAACAAAGCCAAACCAAGACGAAGAAAGCAAAAGCCCAACAAAACAGGGAGTTCAATTTGTACTAGCCAACTCCACTTGATCATGAGGACTGTCCTGGAGTGTGGTTAGGATACCCAGTGTCACTCCACTCAAGAAAACTGATTTTCCGACTAGTATTCTACTAAATTGACATAGCAATGAAACAACTGCTGACAATATATTGCTATATGCATAGGTAAATACATTCCTCAATCTTCTTCAGAAAAGATTCTCCTTGCAGTAGAAAGTAATTAACAGAGACCAACAACTGAACAATGTGCACAGAATGTTCAAGTCTAAATGGAATGTTGTGATCACACTCCTCCCCTCAAAGTTCAGGGCATCTATGGATAAGATGGAATGGAAAGACTGTGAGAACCAGAGGAGGCAGAAACCTCCCAAGAGACATGTTTAATTTTTAGAGAATTTTCCTTTCAAATTATATGAACCTAAGAGGACCCAAAACTTCTTCAATCATTTCCACATATATTATGCTCACTAATAACTTGAATTAACACAAATCACATTGTCTGCTTTATTAGCCACAATGTACACTCCTCACCAGCTGTGCCTAAATGATCATTTATTTACTTTCACTTTGACTACAAAAAAATTCCTGAAGGATATGAAGTGTTACTTATAGAATATTCCTGAAGGATATGAAATGTTACTGTGGTATGTATTTGTCATACAGGTGGTTTCAGTACATGATGGCTTCATAACTGTATTATTTCACTATAATTCTAAAATAAAATTTAAATAGAAACTTTTAATAGATTATTGCCAAGAATACTTGCAAGTCCAAATTGAGGAATGAACAAATTGTGATATTTATCAAGAATTTGCTTTTTCTTAAATTCCTCTTTTATAATACAATAAGACATAACTTCTTTTGTTATACTTTACCCAGAAGCTGACAAGACTGCCTCTTAAAAAATCAATATATTTAAGTTTTTCTTAACTACAGTAGAGAAAACAATCTGAACTGGAAACTACTATTCCCCAGGACTTCTCAGTTTTGTTTACTTCTTAGATTGTGTTTTACCCCAGGCTTTCAACATTTTAGAATCCCATTGCACATTTCTTGAGATCCTTCATAAAAATACTGACACTTAAGAAAAGAGAGAGGAATTAAAGACAAAACAAAACAAAACTCAATGTGTTGCATTAAGTTTAATGAAACTTTTTGTTAAGAATAAATGTTTTAAAACTTGTAAGTTAAAAATACATTGATGGGGTAGCTGTTCATAAGGTATCTTGTTTCTTTCTTTCTTTTTTGGACAGTCTCCATGTATTTTAAAAAAAATAACATACACTAATTAAAACAAAAACTCCAGGACTCCAACTGACAAAGTAAGACAAAATAGACAAGGAGGAAGATTGTAAGAATTTTCAAGATAAAAAGGTATTTTAAAGTTAAAGTTAAGAGGCCCTAAATTAGAATTCTAGTTTTATTATTGATGTATTAATTATAGTATTTTTTATGTTAAAATTAGTTATTGGCCCCCCGTTACCTTTTCAAACAACTATTCACTCACTGTTTAACACTATACTTATGAAAATATATTAGCTCTGATTTATACAGTTACAACATAACCCAAACACCTAGAGCTCAATGGACATCACTGGAGAGAGGAAAGAAATATCTTGAGTCAAAGGATCAGGAACTCTGTTTGAAGAGGAGATTGTGTCTGCTCTATATGATAGGGAAGGTTTACCAATGAACAATCAATTATACTAGTGCCTAAAAAAGAACTCAACCATAATAACAGTTGACATGCTAATGTGGATGAGTGAAAGTTCACAGGGCCCCATCTCTTGATGGACAACCACAGTCAATTAATGATTACTGAGTGAAGGAGACTCAGTCTTCCATAGAGATGAGCTCTGTGGTCAACCTGAAAATCTCTCTATCTCTCTATCTCTCTGGTATATATATATATATATATATATATATATATATATACGTGTGTGTGTGTGAGTGTGTGTGTGTGTGTGTGTATGCAACACTAAATGGTCTCAGCAGTTTATATTTATATATTTATTCATATATATATATATATATATCGCACACACATACATATGTAAAAATTAATTAAAGGAAAATAATCCATGAATTTGAGATGGAATAGAAATAAGGTAAAGAGGAGTTAGTCACAGGGGAGGAAAGTAAAGTGATGTAAACATGGTACACATATATGAAATTAATAAAGAAAAAGAACAAAAGAAACAAAAACAGAAAAGAAAACAACGAAAAAACTGTTTCTGTAAGTAGTTATTCATTATATACTATACTTGGAAACATGAAAATCTTCTCAAGGGATATTAGTGTTATTAATTGCTGGGTGTTACTTTATTGCCATCTACGCTGAAACAGTCCTGTTTTGGAGATGACATTTTGCCTCATTTCCCCACAAATTAACAGATGTAGTTATATAATATATTGTTTAGCCTTCCTACAAAGTAGTTGGGAATTGTACTTTGTCCAAACTCTGAACATGTTTGGTTTGTGTTTAGTTACACTGTATTTCAAAATGGCAAAGAAAAATATTCACTTAAAATATTTTGTTTCTTATGATAGTCAGCATACAAGAGAAAATATCAGATATGAGGTCAAGGAGTTTTTAAAATGTAACTAATACTTAATATGAACACATTCTTTGAAAGCACTGGACATACTTTTGAAGGTGGCTAGATTTCTGCTTAACATGTGGATTAGGTCTTCAAAATTAGTATATTTGCAGTAGGAACAGAGTCTGCTAGTTTGCAGATTTTGTAGGTGTTTTTATTGAACAATAGTGACAGATGAGATTACACTATATAATATATACCCAGAGAGGGCATAGTGTTACCCAAAAATCTAGTTCTCACAGAATGTTGACAGTTAACATTTTAGTCTTTCAAAATTACTAGAATTCTCTTTTTATGTTAAGGAATCAACAATTTTTCATTATGTTGCAAGTTCATGATGACGTACTTATATACATATAAATGTAAATTGTAGATGAGAGATATAGTGGTCATGGAGTAGGTTACAGATATTAAGTTCCTAGGAGTGTACTATCCAATCGTCACCGGGATTTCAGTTTTAACGCCCTTCAAATCCCAAGGCCTTGTGATCTAGTCAATAGAATTTTGAGGAGACTCAGAGTAGTATAGAAGATATGTTGCAGAGTTTCATACAGTAAATTAGAGAAAACTCTCAAAGGTTAAGTGTGGCTAATGTCCAAAGGGACTACTGGCTCTATCTATATTTAGGATGTCTTTGCACTTATTTCCAATTTCTCAAGAAAAAATAATATTTTATGGAGATGGTTGTTCTGTCCAAGTGTTGGTAGACGTATTTGGTTTGATCCTTATTTGAGGACATACTGGTATGTCCTTATTCTTTGTCCAAAAGCCTCCTACCATAGAATAATACTACAAAGTTTAAATAATTATCTAGTAACAAATTTCTGATAACTAAGTCTCCTCCCCGGCCTAAACATATGACTTACATTCCATTTGTGGTGACTGTTGTTATTTGTCAACTTGTCAGAAATTAGAGTCATATATAAGACAGGTTTTCAGGCATTCATACATGGAAACCTGTTTAACGAAAGTTGGAAGATACATCTAAACTGTGGGCAGGGCTATTTCATGATCTTGCAACTAGGATGAATCAAAAGGAAAGAGAGGCCTGAGTAGATGCATTCGCCCCTCTCTTTTCCCTAGCTGTGGATACAATATGACCAGCTGAATCAATCACCTGCTACTCTGACTTTTCTGCCACAATAGTTTGTAAAATTAACTATGACCTAAAATAAACCCTTTCTACCCAAAGCTGCCTTTGTATGAATTTTTTTTTTATCACAGCAGCAGGAAAAAGGAACTAAGATACAATTCTCTTGACCAGCAATTAGGAGTCTTGCAATTCCATTCCTTAGTTTCATAATACATTGATTAGGATGGAGGGTTCTAAGTTTCTCCAAGAATGCTAATACCTAACTTGCTACCTAAAACCAATAGCAACCAACGTGCCCATCATTCAGCTCTCTGATTCAAAAACTATTTTTCAGTAGGAAAAAAAACAAACAAACAGGGCTTCTTGAAAGAATATTTTATTTCATGCATGGAAGAAGAAAAAAATGTATAATCATCTTGGGGTATGTTATTGTGTAATCTATAAAGAGTGATTAGATGTTTTGAAGGTTGTACATATTACATGGAAGACAAACTGAAAATTATCAGTTGCCAAGGCTCTAACACTGTCGTGACACTGTAATTGAAATACTATTTTATTATAAGCCAAATAATAATTACCCTTGGGTAATACTTTAAAATTGCTTTTATTACATTGAATAATTAATTGGCTTGTGTTAATGTAAGTGTGGGGGCACACATGTATAATGGCACAAATGTGGAAGTCAGGGAAACTAGTGGCAGTCAGTTTTCTCCTTCCATTATGTAGGGCCCAGGATGTCAATTCTCTCCTTCTGTTTTGTGGAAGACTTATCCTGAGTAATGTTTTAGAAAATAAATATGTTAATCAGTAAATAGTAGAGACTGAAAATACATTTTTTGTAGTATATATTTTAACTAATATTTGTTAATGAATGAGATAAGTGAGAAGTCACCATTAGAACATTGCAGTGGTAATTGCAAGAAACATGGATAAAAGACACTGTCATGGGTAGAATCTTCAAGGAACATTTTATTTGCATAGCATTAAAATTTGCCCTCAACTCCTCTACATAGAAATATTTAATATCTATTATAACTTCAACATTTATTGCAGACAGCATAACTTTATTTATTTTTCTTCTATTAATTACAGGAATTAATAATTCAGCTTTAGTAAAATATAGAGTCAAGTAGCAATGGCCCACGCCTTTAATCCCAGCACCCAGGAGGCAGAGCCAGATGTATTTCTGTGAGTTCTAGGCCAGCCTGGTCTACAGAGCAAGATCCAGGATAGACACCAAAACTACACGGAGAAACCCTGTCTTGAAAAACCAAATATATTTATATACATATATATATGTATATATATACACACACACATATATATGTATATATATAGAGAGAGAGAAGAAAAGATAAATATATTAGAGAAAACCACATTAATCAAGTTTAAAATTACAATAATAGGGATATAAATCAGATATAAAGTAATATAAAAACATTTCATTAGTTTTTTTTCTTTATGTTGTAAATTTTCCTATAATGAAAAAACACCAGAAGAAAGTAGAATTGATCAATATTCTGTAAAATACCTAACTGAGAATCTCCACATGTTTCACAGTTATGCATTACATGGAAAGAGTAAGACACTATCAGAGAAGACTAAAGAAACCTGACTAGTAAACAAAATGTGGGACTTTAGAAACATTTGAGAGCATGTATGTCCAACATCAATATTGGACTATGTATTATAAGATTCAAAGAATATAGGCAGACTTTTCTTTCCCATCCACCAGTTCCCAAATAACCGACACAGAGATGAAATATTAATTATTAATGCTCTGCCAAAAGTTCAGGCTTGTTACCCGCTAACTCTTATATTTTACATTAACCTATATTTCTTATAATTTCCTATATACACTCTGCCATGGTGCAGTTCCTTTATTCAACACAGCATGTTTATCTCCTGCTTTCTCTGCATCTCACTTGAGACTTCTCAGACTGTGCCGTTTTTTTCCCAGCAACCTAGTCGGGCTCTCCAGCCCAATCTCTTCATGACCAGCTACAGGCCAGTCAGCTCTCTATTAACCAATGCAAGTAATATGTATTTACATTGTACAAAGGTTATTCCACAGCAAAAGAACATTACTAGAAACACTGTTTAAATCTGAGCAGTCTGAATTTAGTTGATAACAATATACTAATGCTTATTACTTAGTTTTTTATTACTTATTTATTATATTTCTTGTCTATCAATATCATGCATATATATAGTGCATTCTGATCATATTAACCCAATGGCCCACTCTCATCTCTCTCCTACATTTGTTGCTTAATATCCCTGGTGTGAACTTCCCTCTTCTCCCCCAAAATCCCACTCCCACTTTTATTATTTTTATAGATATAGTGTGGTCATGAAAGATGATGACACAAAGTGAACTTGAAATTGTACCTAAGAATTTTATGGACTGTATTTACAGTTGTTGTGCCGACTTAGTTATTCTGAAACAGTTTTTTTAAAAAAACTTTCTGAGATAATGATGTGATGAACCACCATTCTCTCAAAAATGTAACTGTCCATACATCAGTAAGATAGCTAGCTTTGTAAGATGAGTGCAATAAAAGAAAATGGACTCAAAAGAAAATTCTGTTTAGATGGAGTCATTGCAAAGCAAGCTAAACTAACATGTGGTTATGGAAATCAGAATATTGGTTGCCACTATGGGAGGTTTAGAGAGCTTTCTGGCATTATCCTGGGATTTATGTATTGATTCAGGCATATATTTGTCAAAAAGCATCATCTGTACTCTAAGGATATTTGAATCTGACTCTAGTAAAGTATATGCACATACAAAATGCAGTAAATCCTATGCTTTGAGTAAAATATGAACTGAACATAAGTTTGGAGAGAATTAAATTCTGATTGATTAATTGTAATAACTTGCCACTGTCCAAATTTCCAATGTTCACTAGGAGAGAGATATTCTATCACATATTCTCCACATATGCTATTTTTATGGACAAAATACATAGTCACATGAACATTAGCAATCACATTCACCAACTAGTAAACTTCTTTCAACTAAATATTTTTAGTGTGTTTCCATCCCTTGGATTATACAAATATTTCTATCCAGTTGAATGCTTTGTGAATATGTACCATGTTTTTTTCATTTCCATATATCATGACAAACCTTTTGCTTCCAATATATGCTGCAAGTGCCTTAATCCAAACAATCTTTGTGCTAAAATATAAAGTTCATTTGATTAGCAGTAAAGTTCACATCATTAATAATTATAATTATGAATACACACAAAAGAATGTGATTCAGGCTGTAGTACAACTTTAAATTTTGGCATTTTGATTGAATATATATGAAGATATGCTTTACTTTCTTTGGTACAATAAAGGCAACATGGTAAACTGAAGCAAATAGGCACTATTATTATTCATATCATCTTAATGCATAGTTGAAAATATATGAACAAAATGTTAAATTGCTTTCATTAACAGTATGAATCATGATATTTTTATATGACTCATCACAATTTATCATTTCGAGATATGAATTTGTCTAAAAGCAATTAATGCTCAACTGCTATATAAACTCAATAATTTAGAAATGCAAATTAGTACAGAAAGCAAACAAGTATAATTTCATTAATTTCTTTGTTATCACCATCTGTTTAATTTAAAAATTGAGTTTTACTGAGTGACAGCTTGCTAACTGTATAAACAGTTTTCTTAATGGAAAATGTCTACTTCAATCAAGGTAAGAATCTGATAATATTTGGCTTTATGTGGACATATTATGCAAACAAATTCTAGCATTTATGTAGTCACAAGAAAATCGTTGGTAAAATACAAAATTTTAAATAGTAGAAAAGACATAATTTCACGTATTTTAAATATACACTGCTTATTACCCATACTGAAGGCTTCCTGCTCATTTAATACTTTACACATAAAGTAACTTTTGGACAAAGAAAACTCACAGTTCAGAGAATACAATGGATTTAATATTTTGTTAGGTTTTTGAAGAGTTTTACCAAGTGGTCATACCAATTTAAACATATAGGAAAAACATTTTCCCTCAACTTTGCTTTCTATCACTGGCTAACCTATAAACTCTAAATTTCTATTTGTCTGAGGAAATCATTTACTTCACTATTGCTCAGGTTTGTTTATCTTTATCAATGAGGCCCATTATGCTTATTGGGCACTTGTTTCTGCTTATATAAACTATTATTGATTAGGCTCAATGACAATTTGTTAGAGTTAAAAATGAACAGAAAACAACAAAACAATCAAACAAAAAAAAAACATGGCAGGGAAATTGTCAATCTTAGATGTGCCTGCAGGAGGAGAGTAGAGAAGAGAAAGAAAAAAATCATGCCATTTGAGATAAACTAGTATGAAGTTAAGGCACATGTCAACATACAGCCACACAGCTGGGACAGGAGCTTCAGGGGGAAAAAAAGCAAGGAAGCTCAAAGTACCAGGGAGTTTGAAAATATGCTCAGATTCTGTCCAACATTCAAACAAAAATGACAGAGAAAAAGTAACAGTTATGCACTTCTGAGTCAGGAATCAGCAAAGTGGGCAGACATCTCAAATATCTTGATAGTTAATATGGACTATAGTGTAAGGGGTATTATTAGGAGAAAAATACATTATCATAAAGTGAATATGCCTTCTTAGGGGTGGTCCCACTTTCCTAAATGGTGTTGTCTTAGCCCGGGACTTTTCTTGCTCAATTGAATTAATTCCTACTGGAAGAGAAAAGGACATGTCAAAATCTAGAAGTAGCTCCCTGGGCACCAGCCACTCCGGGGAAGACCTGCCCAACTTGGCCCCAGGTTCTGGCCACCGGGCAGGTTCCTTTTTAGCCCCACCGGGAAGGATCCCCTTCTCCAAGACCCCTGGCAGACCCTGCAATCTCCACGCCCTGCCCCCATGCCCATCCACCCAGACCCCAGCCACTTCCTGAGACTTAGAGGCCGGCCCCCAGCTCCCATCCAGCCTGGATTTCCCTTCTGGAGCAGAGAGAGACAGAGAGAGAGAGAGAGAGAGAGAGAGAGAGAGAGAGAGAGAGAGGAGAGCTCCCATCCTGCCCTGGACTTCCCTTCTGGACAATAGCTCCCATCCTGCCCCGGACTTCCCTGCTAGACAAGTACTCCCATCTGGACAAGAGAGAGAGACTTCCTGAATCTGTCAGCTCTGTCTGAACCAAGTGTGTGTATAAGGTCAAGAACGAACCACAAGGAGATGGGCAGACATCAAGGCAGAAACACATACAACAAAATGAATAGCAATACAGCATCAGCAGGACCTAGCCCTCCTCCAACACCTAGACCTGAACATCAGAAATTGGAAGAAGCAGAAGAAAATAGCTTTATGAATGACATCATGAAGAAGCTAGAGGCTTGTGTAGAAGAAAAGACAAAAAAATGGGAAGAACGCTGTAAACAACTAGAGGAAAGGGCAAACTAATTAGAAGAAATCAATAAAGTCCTGGAAGAAAAAAATAAAGTACTGAAAGAAAATCAAGAAAAATCAATGAAACAAATGAAGGAAACAGTCCAAGACCTGAAAAGGGAAATAGAAAAAATGAAGAAGACACAAACAGAGGGAATGATGGAAATAGAAAATCTGAGTAAATGATTGGGAACTTCAGATGCAAGTATAATCAACAGAATGCAAGAGATGGAAGACAGGATCTCTGGCGTTGAAGATATAGTAGAAGAAATAGATTCATCAGTCAAAGAAAACACTAAAGCCAACAAAGTCATGAACCAAAATGTCCATGAAATTTGGGACACCATGAAAAGACCAAACCTATGAATAATAGGGGTAGAAGAAGGAGAAGAATACCAACTCAAGGGCACAGAAAATATATTCAACAAGATCATAGAAGAAAACTTTCCTAACTTAAAGAAGGAAATGCCTATGAAGATACAAGAAGCCTATAGAACACCAAACAGACTAGACCCCCCAAAAAAGTCCCCTTGCCACATAATAATTAAACAATTAAACATACAGAATAAAGAAAGAATATTAAGAGCAGCAAAGGAAAAAGGCCAAGTGACTTATAAAGGCAAACCCATCAGAATAACACCCGATTTCTCAATGGAGACTTTGAAAGCCAGAAGGACCTGGACAGATGTAATGCAGACACTAAGAGACCATGGATGCCAGCCTAGACTAATATACCCAGCAAAACTTTCAATCATCATAGATGGAGTGAACAAGACATTCCAAGACAAAGCCAGATTTAAACAATACTTATCCACAAACCCAGCCCTACAGAAAGCACTAGAAGGAAAATTCCAACCTAAGGAAGTCAGATACACCCCTGAAAACACAGGCAATAGATAAAGCCACAGCAGTAAACCCCAACGAAGAGAAGTACACACACATCACCACCAAAAAATAACAGGAATGAACAATCACTGGTCATTAACATCCCTTAATATTAATGGACTTAATTCACCTATAAAAAGACACAGGCTTACAGAATGGATATGAAAGCAGGACTCATCTTTCTGCTGCATACAAGAAACACATCTCAAATTCAAAGACAGACACTACTTAAAAATAAAACACTGGGAAAAGACTTTCCAATCAAACAGTCTTAAGAAACAAGTGGGTGTAGCCATCCTAATATCCAGCAAAATAGACTTCAAACTAAAATCAATCAAAAGAGATCAAGAAGGGCATTACATACTCATCACAGGAAAAATCCACCAAGATGAAGTTTCAATTCTGAACATTTATGCCCCAAACGCAAGGGCACCTACATATGTAAAAGAAACATTACTAAAGCTTAAACCACATATAAAACCCCACACATTAATAGTGGGAGACTTCAACACCCCACTTTCACCACTGGACAGACCTCCCAAATTGAAACTTAACAGAGAAATAAAGGGCTTAATTGATGTTATGACTCAAATGGACTTAATCGATATCTACAAAACATTCCACCCTAACAAAAAAGAATATAACTTCTTCTCAGCACCCCATGGAACCTTCTCTAAAATCAACCACATACCTGGTCACAAAGAAAATCTCAACAGATACAAAAAAATTGGAATAACCTCCTGTGTTCTATCAGACCACCATGGTTTAAAGTTAGATTTCAACAACAACAAAAACTACAGAAAACCTACAATCTCATGGAAACTGAATAATACGCAACTGAATCACCAATGGGTTAAGAAAGAAATAAAGAAAGAAATTAAAGACTTCCTAGAGATCAACGAAAATGAAGACACCACATACCCAAACTTGTGGGACACTATGAAAGCAGTACTAAGAGGGAAATTCATAGCACTAAATGCCCACATAAAGAAGTTGGAGAAATCTCACACTAGTGACTTAACAGCACACCTGAAAGCTCTAGAACAAGAAGAAACAAAGTCTCCCAGGAAAAACAGATGCCAGGAAATTATCAAAGTGAGAGTTGAAATCAATAAAATAGAAACAAAGAGAACAATACAAAAAATTAATGAAACAAAGAGTTGGTTCTTTGAGAAAATCAACAAGATAGACAAGCCCTTATCCAAACTAACCAAAAGACAGAGAGAGCATCCAAATCAACAAAATCAGAAATGAAAAGGGGGACATAACAACAGACATTGAGGAAATCCAGAGAATCATCAGGTCATACTTCAAAAACTTCTATTCCACAAAACTGGAAAACCTAAAAGAAATGGATAACTTTCTGGATAGGTACCACATACCTAAGTTAAATCAAGACCAGATAAACTATTTAAATAGTCCAATAACCCCTAACGAAATAGAAACAGTCATTAAAAGTCTCCCAACCAAAAAAGCCCAGGACCAAATGGTTTCAGTGCAGAATTCTACCATATCTTCAAAGAAGAGTTAATACCAATACTCTCCAAATTGTTCCACACAATAGAAACAGAAGGAACATTACCAAACTCCTTCTATGAGGCTACAATTATCCTGATTCCTAAACTAAACAAGGATACAACAAAGAAAGAGAACTACATACCGATCTCCCTCATGAACATTGATGCAAAAATACTCAATAAAATACTGGCAAACAGACTCCAAGAACACATCAAAACAATTATCCACCATGATCAAGTAGGCTTCATTCCAGGGATGCAAGGGTGGTTCAACATACCAAAGTCTGTCAATGTAATACACCTTATAAACAAACTCAAAGAAAAAAACCACATGATCATCTCACTAGATGCAGAAAAGGCATTTGACAAAATCCAACACCCCTTCATGATAAAGGTCTTGTAGCGATCAGGAATACAGGGAACATACCTAAACATAATAAAGGCAATTTACAGCAAGCCAACAGCCAACATCAAATTAAATGGAGAGAAACTCAAAGCAATTCCACTAAAATCAGGAACGAGGCAAGGCTGTCTGCACTTCCCATACTTATTCAATATAGTACTTGAAGTTCTAGCCAGAGCAATAAGACAACATAAGGAGATTAAGGGGATACAAATTGGAAAGGAAGAAGTCGAGTTTTCCCTATTTGCAGATGACATGATAGTATACTTGAGTGACCCCAAAGATTCAACCAAGGAACTGATAGAGCTTATAATCACCTTCAGCAACATAGCAGGATACAAGATCAACTCAAAAAAATCAGTAGCCCTCCTATATACAATGGACAAAGAAGCAGAGAAGGAAATCAGAGATACATCACCCTTTACTATAGCCGAAAATGACATAAAGTACCTTGGGGTAACATTAACCAAGCAAGTGAAGGACCTATATGACAAGAACTTTATGTCTCTGAAAAAAGAAATTGAAAAAGATGTCAAAAAATGGAAAGATCTCCCATGCTCATGGATAGGCAGGATTAACATAGTAAAAATGGCAATCTTACCAAAAGCAATCTACAGATTCAATGCAATCCCCATCAAAATACCAACACAATTCTTCACAGACCTGGAAAGAATAATACTCAACTTCATATGGAAAAACAAAAAACCCAGGATAGGCAAAAGAATCCTGTACAATAACACAACCTCTGGAGGCATCACGATCCCTGACTTCAAGCTCTACTATAGAGCTACAGTAATAAAAAACAGCTTGGTACTGGCATAAAAAATGACATGTGGACCAATGGAATCGAATTGAAGACCCTGACATTAATCCACACACCTATGAACATGTAATTTTTGACAAAGAAGCCAAAAGTGCACAATGGAGGAAAGAAAGCATCTTCAACAAGTGGTGCTGGCATAACTGGATATCAACATGTAGAAGGCTGCAAATAGATCCATGTCTATCACCGTGCACAAAACTTAAGTCCAAGTGGATCAAGGACCTCAACATAAATCCAGCTACTCCGAACTTGCTAGAAGAGAAAGTAGGAAGTAGTCTTGAACGCATTGGCATAGGAGACCACTTCCTAAATAGAACACCAGTAGCACAGACACTGAGAGAAACAATCAATGGGACCTCTTAAAACTGAGAAGCTTTTGTAGAGCAAAGGATACGGTCAACAAGGCAAAGCGACAGCCTACAGAATGGGAAAAGATATTCACCAACCCCACATCTGACAGAGGACTGATATCCAGAATATATAAGGAACTCAAGAAATTAGACATCAAAATGCCCAACAGTCTAATTAAGAAATGGGCTATAGAACTAAACAGAGAATTCTCAACAGAGGAAACTCAAATGGCTGAAAGACATTTAAGGAATTGCTCAACATCCCTAATCATCAGGGAAATGCAAATCAAAACAACTCTGAGATACCACCTTATGCCTGTCAGAATGGCTAAGATCAAAAACACTGAAGACACCTTATGCTGGAGAGGATGTGGAGCTAGGGTAACTCTCCTCCACTGCTGGTGGGAATGCAAGCTTGTACAACCACTTTGGAAATCAATATGGTGCTTTCTTAGAAAATTGGGAATCCATCTCCCCCAAGATCCAGCTATACCACTCTTGGGCATATACCCAAGGAATGCTCAACCACACCACAGGAGCACTTGTTCAGCTATGTTCATATCAGCATTGTTTGCAATAGCCAGAACATGGAAACAACCTAGATGCCCTTCAACTGAAGAATGGATAAACAAAATGTGGTACATATACACAGTGGAATACTACTCAGCAGAGAAAAGCAATGACATCATGAGGTTTGCAGACAAATGGAAGGATCTAGAGAAAATCATCCTTAGTGAGGTAACCCAGACTTAGAAAGACAAACATGGTATGTTCTCACTCATAGGAGGATACTAGATGTGGAACAAGGATGACTAGACTGCTACTCACATCACCAGGGAGGTTACCTGGAAAACAGGACCCCAGGAAGGACACGGGGATCGCCCAATGACAGAGAATTGGAATGAGATCTACATGAACAGTCTGGACATGAGTGGGGGTAGTGAAGGGCGAGGGTCGAGGGAGAGAGAGCTTCGGGGAGCGGGAGATCCCAGCTGGATCAACAACAGAGAGGGAGAACAAGGAATAGGAGACCATGGTAGATGAAGACCACATGAGAATAGGAGAAAGCAAAGTGCTAGAGAGGCCCACAGAAATCTACAAAGATACCCCCACAACAGACTGCTGGCAATGGTCGAGATACAGCCTGAACTGACCTACTCTGGTGATGGGATGGCCAAACACCCTGATTGTCGTGCTAGAAACCTCATCCAACTACTGAGGGATCTGGATGCAGAGATCCATGGCTAGGCCCCGGGTGGATCTCTGGGAGTCCAATTGGCAAGAATGAGGAGGGTTTGTATGAGCGAGAATTGTTGAGACCAAGGTTGAATAAAGCACAGGGACAAATAGCCAAACGAATGGAAACACATGAACTATGAACCAATGGCTGAGGGGTCACCAACTGGATTGGGCCCTCTGAATAGGTGAGACAGTTGATTGGCTTGATCTGTTTGGGAGGCATCCAGGCAGTGTGACCGGGTCCTGTGCTCATTGCATGAGTCGGCTGTTTGAAACCTGGGGCCTCTGCAGGGTCGCTTGGCTCGGCCTGGGAGGAGGGGACTGGACCTACCTGGACTGAGTCTACCATGTTGTTCTCAGTCCGCGGGGAAGGCTTTGCCCTGGAGGAGGTGGGAATGAGGGGTGGGCTGGGGGAAGGTGAGGGGGCGGGAGGGGGGAGAACAAGGGAATTTGTGGCTGATATGTAGAACTGAATTGTATTGCAAAATAAAAATAAAAAAAATAAAAAAATCTAGAAGTAGATTCCATTCTTTAATATAACATTCCCTTCTTTGAGTAGGTAACCCTAAAACAATTAAGGAGATGAGTTGAAACCAGAAATTAGATGAAAACCATTTCTACCATGAAAATGTGGCAATCAAGTTCCAAAACTGTTCATCAGAAGCATTTAATGTCTAGACTAGGATTTTAGTTTCCACTCATGTAGAGCCTCTAGGAAGTAGTCTTATTTAGGAGATAAGAAACCAGAGCTTCTGACATTCCTGGCTGTAGCTAGAGTTTTCCTGCCTGGCCCACGGTCAGGGCAAATCTCTCTCACCCGCCAGTCCCACAGCTGCTCAGACCCAATCAAGTAAACACAGAGACTTATATTAGTTACAAACTGTATGGCCGTGGCAGGCTTCTTGCTAACTGTTCTTATATCTTAAATTAATCCATTTCCATTAATCTATACCTTGCCACATGGCTCGTGGCTTACCGGGATCTTCCCATGCGGCTTGTCATGGTGGCGGCTGGCAGTGTCTCCCTCTCAGCCTTCCTCTTCCCAGAATTCTTCTCCTTGTCCCGCCTATACTTCCTGCCTAGCCAATGGCCAATCAGTGATTTATTTACTGAACAATCAGCAACACACTTGACATACAGACCATCCCACAGCACCTGGCCAAAGAACAAAAGACATTTCTGGAACTGTTTTTTGAGTCCTTACCCTGAGCTGCATTTCAATTTCTATCTCTTGCTCTCTTCATTCCCGTCTTCTGAGGAGGTAATCTCAACTACCACTCAGGGGGTTGCAATTGTGACCAAATATAGTTTCATATTACTCAATGGGGTCATTGGATTTAGCAGTTAAATACACCTCTAGTGGACTTGTTTCATGACCTCAAGCATGCATGTTAGTTCCATTTGTATAACAGCAAGAGAGGGAGGAAAGGAAGCTGTGACTGATGTCTACAGAGAGAGATGAGAAAGAAGTAAAGGCAAGAATTATAAACTTTAGGCAGAGGAAGCCAGAATAGTGCATATTTTTAAAATGCTCAAAACAATGTCCATTAGAATGTCTTGATGGGCTCATGAAAGATATCCACCCTTTGGGCTCCTCCTAGGCACTCCTACACTTGGTCCACCAAGACTAGAATTGTGTGCTGAAGCCAGAATTTTCATTTACTCTTTTTAAGAGTTGTTGGGATGGCTACAATCATAGCATAAGGTCCTTCCTAGATGTCTTCTAGAGAGGGAAAGAAAAGAAACTTAACTATCGTTCAATTTTTAGGTTAAAACAATATTGAGCCTGCCTCTCCTGGCTTTGGGAAGATACTACAGTTTTAGTTGGTGGTGGGTTTTGAAAAACAGCCTAGTCTCTAGGTTACCAATTAAAATTGTTTTATTGGGCAGTTATTGTTAAACATTTCATCAACAGGAATCCAGAAATCCTACTATTTCTATAGTAGAAATTATTTGTTACAAGGTTGTATCATATTTCCTGGATACTTTCAAATTAGTATTACCCACAATTAAATATACCTAAATTGAAGTCTGTACATTGGATATTCTGGTGGTAATAAAGTTCAATTTTTCCACTTTCAAAAAAAGAGTGGAATTGTAACTTCATTTAAGAGCAAGAATGTGGTGATACTTTATTTGTACTGAAATGTGGTTATATTTTATTTGTATGTTAGTAAATAAAGTTTGCCTGGAGATCAGAGGAAATAGCAAGCCATTAACACAAAAGTCAGGCAGTGGTAGCACATGCCCTTAATCCAATCACGTGGCAGGCAGGGTCTCTGTTTGTTCAAGGACACACTAGGGAACAGCCAACCATGGTGACACACACCTTTAATCCCAGTACCAACCATAGAGACCTGGAGGTCTGTACAGACAGGCAGTGTCAAGGAAGTGAGGTAGCTGGACTAAGAGCCAATGAGAGGGCAGAACAGTAAGGCAATAAATGCTTGAGTAGACAGGAAGTCGCAGCATTTTGGAGGCTATAGAGATGGAGAGGTAAGGTTGGTTGGTGGCTATCACTATTTCCCTTATCTCTAATGCTCTAACCCCTTTTATTTGGCTCTGTGTTTTTTTATTTAATAAGACTGCTTAGAAATTCAGCTACACAAGAAACATACCAAAGATTATAAGAGCTACTGAAAGATAGCAAGTGAACTTGTCCCACATACCATTGTTATTTCTCTTGTGCATTTCAATGAAATATTAATTTTTATCTGTACATGTTGGGGACAGGGATACTTTGAGATATGTTTTGTTCTCTGAGTGCTTTGTTTGCAAAGGGTAATTATAAAACAAGGGAGGCAAATAATCACAAATATATTTGTATGCTCACTATGTTTTCACAATACTTGGGGTACAATTTTTTAGTAAATATTTAGTCTACACAAATAAAACTGTCTTAGCTATGAGCTTACTGCTAATATGCCTTAAACAGTTATAATGTTCATGTGATTCAACATTCAGAACTCCAGGTTGTCTGTTTATAAGAATATAAATATTTTGTTATAGTACTTTATTTTATATTATTTTTCTCATAGCAATATTAAATTTTAATATTCATGGAATTCTCATTCATGAAAAAATGTTTTATAAGAGTGATAAATTAAGGTAGTACAAAAGTATATTATGCAGCATACTGCAAATATCCTTCTATCTCTATTATACTTAGGTTTGGTCGTTTCATGGTGTCCCAGATTTTCTGGATATTTTGTATTATGACTTCTTTGGCTTTGGTGTTTTCTTTGACTAATGAATCTATTTCCTCTATTGTATCCTCTACACCAGAGATTCTCTCTTCTGTCTCTTGTATTCTGTTGGTTATGCTTGCATCTGTGTTTCCTGTTCATTTACTCAGATTTTCTATTTCCAGCATTTCCTCTGTTTGTGTCTTTTTCATTATTTCTATTTCACTTCTCAGTTCTTGAACTGTTTCCTTCACATGTTTAATTGATTTTTCATTGTTTTTGTGGATTTCTTTGAGGGATTTATTTTTTCTTCCAATTTTTTGTCTTTTCCTTAATTTCTTTAAGGGAATTTTTCATTTCCTCAAAGATCTCTTCATAAAGATATTTTTATGGTTGCTTTCCTCTGCTTCTTCTACATTGTTATGGTCAGGTCTTGCTGTTGTAGAAGTCCTAGGTTCTGGTGATGCCATATTGCTCTTTATGTTGTTGTATGAATTTTTAAACTGGCGTTTACCCATCTTTTCCTCCAATAGGTGCAAGAGGTGCCTGTGTCTGTGTGAGCTACTATTGGTCCAGTCTGTGCTTGCTGTGTTTGTGTCTCAGGGGGCCACTCTGGGTCCAAACTTAGCTCTTGATCTAATTGGAGCTGGAAGATTCTATGTCTCAGGGAGCTGCTCTTGGTTCAATACAAACTGTCTGGTTCTGTGACTCAGGGAGTCGCTCTTGGTCTTATCAGGGCTCTTGGTCCAGTCAGAGCTGGTGGATTCTGTGTCTCAGGAAGCCTTTCTTGGTCCAGTGAGAGCTGGCAGGTTCGTGTCTCAAGAAGCCACTCTTGGTCCAATGAGAGCTGATGTATTCTCTATCTCAGGAAGTTACTGGGGTTACAGGCAGATGGGTATTGGGGTAGGGCATGGGTCTTATAGATTGCAGGGTCCAATGAGGGGTTTTGTTGTGGGAGCCTGCCTGCAGAAGTTTTCCCTGCTGGCCGGCAACTGGGGCAGATAGGGATGGGGGTTCCTGGGGACAGGCTGTGTCCTAGGGCCTAGGTCCATGAGGCAGGGCTCTCTGGGTCAGAGGAGAAGAGTCACTCACCTCTTGGTTCATTGAGAGCTGCAGTATTCCATGTCTCAGGAAGTTACTGGGGTCACAGGCAGATGGGTATTGTGGTAGGGCATGGATCTTATAGATTGCAGGGTCCAATGGGGAGTTTTGGTAGGGGAGCCTGTCCGCAGGAGTCTTCCCTGCTGACTGGCACCTGGGGCAGAGATCAAAAGTCATCATTTTCATTTTAAATTCTCTTACAAAGATGCATATAATCAATCTATCATCTAGGTACTTTCTTTTAGTTTAAAAATGTATTTGTTGTCTGTGAATGCTAATTAAAGCTTTATTAATAATATTCAAAAACTGGAAACAAATGATATGGCATTCAATAGATGAATTATACTTTCTATTTTACTCCAATAAAGCACATTACACATCTCCACTTCTTTCAATCTCCACAAATACCACCATGGTTTACCTAAATAATATTTTCCACTGAAATGTCTTAACTCCTTGAAATGCCTTTTTTATGGTAAACTGACAGTGATCTGTTCTCTATACATTGAAATGTTATATGGGGCTGAAGATTGATGGCTCAATGTTTAAGAGCACTTGTTCTTGCAGAGAACCTGCATTGTAGGTATCCAATGAACTTTTATGGCCTCCACCAGGAATTTCATGCATGTAGTGTGCCTACAGATGGACACACACACACACACACACACACACACACACAAATGAATGAATAAATAAGAGATAGACAGACAGACAGATCATCTGCATTTTGACCAGTTGTGGATTTTTGGATGGTCTCCATGCAATGAAAAAAAAAAAACTTTGTAGCTAAAGTTTTTCTGTGTTCCACCCAGTCTGTAGCCACTCAGATCCAAGTAAACACACAGAGGCTTATATTAATTTTAAAACTTTTTGACCATTCGCTCAGGCTTACTACTGACTAGCTCTTACACTTAAACTCAGCCAATTTCTGTTAATCTATATGTCCCCACATTTTTCGTGGCTTTACCTGTGTGCCATTACATGCTGCTCCTTGGACAGTGGGCAGGTGTCTGCTAAAACAGCCTTCCTCTTCCCAGAATTCTTCCTGTCTTCCTATCCCACCTTCACTTCCTGCCTGGCTATTGGCCAATCAGTGTTTCATTAAACCAATGTACAAAAGTATTATCCCACAGCATTTCCCCTTTTCTGTTTAATTAAGAAGGAAGGTTTTAAATGTAACATAGTAAAAATACATATAATAGAACAGTTATCAAGCAAGAATTATAGTTATAATATCAGGTCTATTTGTATTTGATAAAATTAAAGATGATATCCTCTCTATCCTATATTTGTGAGCCTAAGGTTTCATATCTATCTTATAAGTCATCATAAGCAAAGAAAACCATAATTATAACTATCTAGTCTTCAACTACATCAAAGACCTCAGAAGGATATAATATTATCTAAGCAAATAGAATGCATTGTGAGCAACTTCCATACTTCTGAAAATGACAGAGACAGCTTCCTGCCTGGACAGTCAACCAAAGTTTCTCTGCAACATTGGGACATCCATCTTCAGGCCATAGGCCTAGTCCCTCAGTCACTTTTGTGTGTGTGTGTGTGTGTGTCCTGTAGAATGTCTGGCAGTTTCTTCTGTGAAGCAGGAACCTGAAGGACCATCTTGACTTGCAAAGTCACCTTCCCATGGGTCCTTCATGTCCAGTCAATTCAACACTTTGTCAAGCAGTCCAGGAAAGAGCAGTTTCTTGCCCAAATGGCTATTTTTGCCAAGAAGAAGATAAACTCCATATGGAGTGTCTTTGATGCCCATCTTTCTCTCTGAAGTAAATTGGTGCTGCCAAGAACAGATGTGTCTCATTGTCCATAAAGTCTAAATTTTTAAAATATTTTAAATGCCATATTCTGTAGGTCTTTGAAGTGTTTGAAGATTACCTAACTAATTGAATTATATCTATGTATACCTAGATACCTTAACATGACTATAAGTTTGACTATCATAGAAGACATTATTAGTTTGTATTTCTTAATTATCTGTTACAATTTAAATGAGTTACATCAACATACTACCTTAAATAAGAGTAAGAATATATATATATATATATATATATATATATATATATATATATATATCAAAATCAACTCTAAATTTCTATCAATAAACTAAAATCCATAGCAATGTAAAACACTTTTAAACAAGTTATTGCTCTTTAAAAGTAGGTTCATTAATCTACCCTTTCATCCAGTCGTATCTATAACTATCCCCTTTTCTTCTTTAGAAAGAGATTGCATTTATAATCAACCTACTTTAAATAAAAATAAACATTCATAAACAATACTTGGGAATTTAGGCATAGCTTCTCATACTACTTCCTGCTGGATGAGGGTGCTGGCAATCTAATGGGGATCCTGAGAAAATTAGGAATTATGGTCAAGTCTTGACTGGAGTAGTCTGTGATGCTGCATTGCCTGAGTCAGTTGCCTTGAAGCTGTTTTTGGATGTTGGATAATCTGGGCCATGGTGTCATTGTAGACCTTTCAGGGGGTCTTGGTTGGTCAAACCTGATGTATCTTAATCTGGAACAAATCCATAGCCTCTTGGTTTCTGTGGAAGCAAAAGCAGAGCCTCCTTTCCAAAGCAACATAAACTTAGATCCAAATTTTGAAGTCAAGATACGTTTAATACATACATACATACATACATACATATATATATATATATATGTATATGTATACATATATATGCTTAATTTGGCAGCCTTTACAACCAAATGTTTTTCTGCAGTTAAAAACATCAAAGACAACACAATCCTGATTCTCTGTGTAATATCCATCTTTATGTGGCTTATTTTTATGCCACCTTTACTGTCTCTTTAAAGACTTTATTTTTTAAAACTATTTCTTTATATAACTGTCTACATTCATTTTCATCTCTCTTCCAAGCCTACATACATTTTTACACACACTGTAAACCGTTTAAAGTCATGTTCCATCTGAATCTGCCTTATTGTGAACCTATTGCTTTAAACTGCACCATTACTAGGATTGAAATGGCAGCTTTGGCTGCTGGCTCTGCCTACCTCAGCTTCCCAACATAGCAGAACTACATTTACCACCAGCTCTGTGAACCAGGCTGTCTGCTGTTTCTGAGAGTCTGTGGGTCTATGCTTCCATCCAGCAGCATGTAGCCCCAAAACCTTTTCTTTCTTTTTTTTTTTGTCTGTATTAGCAAAAGCTAAATCCACCATGCTATGTAATGTGCAGCTTGGAGACACCTCACTCCCACCATGCTGCAGGTCAAGCCCACAGGCCTCGAACCCGCCATAGTATAGCTCAAGCCCACAGGCTGAGGCTGGCCTGAGACAGACAACTAGGAAGCTGTTTTTGGCTCCATTATAGAGCCCTTCTTTAAAGCTTTCTCTGGTTTTAGGTGGAGACTCTCACCTGCTGTGGGATGGTCTGTATGTCAAGTGTGTTGCTGATTGGTCAGTAAATAAATCACTGATTGGCCATTGGCTAGGCAGGAAGTATAGGCGGGACAAGGAAAAGAATTCTGGGAAGTGGAAGGCTGGGAGAGAGACACAGCCAGCCACCATCAGGATAAGGAAGATGTAAAGTACCGGTAAGCCACAAGCCATGTGGCAAAGTAAAGATTAATAGAAATGGGCTAAATATAAGAGTAAGAGCTAGACAATGACAGGCCTGAGCTAATGGCCAAGCAGTTTAAATAATGTAAGAGTCTGTGTGTTTATTTTATAAGTGGGCTCTGGGACTGGCAGGACTTGGTGGCGGGAGCTGGAGAGAAATTCTCCAGCAACAAATGGCGTCCAACGTGGTGGCAAGAGTTTCCACCTAAAAACTTAGAAAAAAGATTCTAAAACGGAACTAAAAACAGCTTCCTAATTGTCTCTCTCAAATAAGCGGCAGCTGCCGGTTTGAGCTACTGGCGGGTTCCTAATGTGCGCTCTCGACCTGCAGTATGGTGGCAATGAGGCCTCTGCAAGTAGCACATTAAACTGTGTGGTGAATTTAGCCTTTGCTAGTACAAAACAAAAAAAGAGGTTTCTGGGCTACACGCTACTTTGGTAAAAGTGTAGACCCACTATTTCTGAGAGTTACGGCTCCCAGAGCTGGCGGAAAGCGGACCACCGCCATGTTGAGAAGCTGAAGTGGGCAGAGCCAGCAGCCACTATGCAGTTTCAGGCTTAGAAGGCTGCAGTTTAAAAGGAACAGGCTCAAGCTAATATAAAAAAATAAGCCACGTAAAGATGACTACCACACAGAGAATCTGGATTATGTTCTCTTTGATATTCGTAACTACAGAAAAACATTTGATTGTAAAAGCTGTTGAGTTATGCCAAAATGTATATTTTAAAGGTACCTTGACTTCAAAATTTGGATATAAGGATATGTTGCTTTGGAAAAGAGTCTCTGCTCTTGTTTCCACAGAAAGCCAGAGACTATGGATTTGTTCCAGATTAAGATACATCAGGTTTGACCAGCCAAGATGCCCTGAAAGGTCTCCAATGACACCATGGCCCAGATGATTCAACATCCAGAATGGTTTCAAGTCAACTGGCTCAGATATACAGCCTCACGGACTACTCCATGATCCTAAAATTTTCTTTCTGTCTCCAGAAGATACAGCGCCCCCCTCCAGCAGGAAGTAGTAAGAGAAGCTACGCCCAAATTCCCAAATATACCAAGCTGGCTTTAGAGATGGAATTGGCTCACTCCCCCTCTAAACCCAGACATATTGCTCAAAAAAAAAAAAAAATGGTTAAGAGATTCTTGTGTCCCAAATCAGAAGAGCCCTCTGGTGTGGGACAGAGAAAAAAACAATATTTTTATTTAAATCAGGTTGATTATAAATACAATCTCTTTCTAAAACAAAAAGGGGGATAGTTTAGATATGATAGGATGAAAGGGTAGATTAATGAACCTACTTTTAAAGAGTAACAACTTGTTTAAAATGTTTTACATTGCTATAGATTTTAGTTTATTGATACAAATTTAAACTTAATTTTGTTATACTGTATATATATTTCTATTCTTGTTTGAGGTATTATGTTTATGTAACTCATTTAAAATTGTAATGGATAATTAAAAAATAGATTAATAGTTAGTCATCTATGATAATATTTGTAGCCATGTTAGTTAAGTCTTCTAGATATACATAGATATATTTCAGATAGATAGGTAGTCTTCAAACACTTCAAAGACCTACAGAATATGGCATTTAAAATGTTTTAAAAGTTTAGACTTTTTGGACAATGAGACATGTCTGCTCCTGACAGCACCGATTTACTTCAGAGAGGAGGATGGGCATCGAAGACACTCCATATGGAGTTTATCTTCACCTTGACAAAAATAGCCATTTGGGCAAGAAACTGTTCTTGCCTGGACTGCTTGATCAACTGGACATGCAGGACCCATAGAAAGGTGACCACTGAACTTTGCTTGACAAAATGGTCCTTCAGGTTCCTGCTTTGCAGAGAAAACTGCCAGACATTCTACAGGACACAGAGAAAAGTGAATAAGAGACTCTAGGCCTGTGGGCTGAAGACAGATGCCCCAACTTTACAAGAGAACTTTGAATGACTGTCCAGGCTGCCAGCTGTCTCTGTCTACCCTACAAGACTCCTAAAAGTTGCTTATATCCTTCTCCATTTCTCAGATAGTAGTATATCCTTCTGAGGTCTTTGATGTGGTTAAAGACTAGATACTTACAATTTTCCTTAGTTATAATAAAAGATAAGTTAGATATAAAACCTTAAACTTACAAATATAAGATAGATAGGATCTCTTCTTTAATATTGTAACTGTAATTCTTGCTTGATAATTGTTTTGTTATATATAATTTTACTATGTTAAAGTTAAAACCTTCCTTTTTAAGAAAAGAAAAGGGGAAGTGCTGTGGGATGGTCTGTATGTCAAGTGTGTTGCTGATTGGTCAGTAAATAAATCACTGATTGGCCATTGGCTAGGCAGGAAGTATAGGCGGGACAAGGAAAAGAATTCTGGGAAGTGGAAGGCTGGGAGAGAGACACAGCCAGCCGCCATCAGGACAAGGAAGATGTAAAGTACCGGTAAGCCACAAGCCATGTGGCAAAGTAAAGATTAATAGAAATGGGCTAAATATAAGAGTAAGAGCTAGACAATGACAGGCCTGAGCTAATGGCCAAGCAGTTTAAATAATGTAAGAGTCTGTGTGTTTATTTTATAAGTGGGCTCTGGGACTGGCGGGACTTGGTGGCGGGAGCTGGAGAGAAATTCTCCAGCAACACTCACCCCAAGTCTTGGCATCATTTGTAGATGAATTTCAAAACAGTCTTATTAAATAAGAAACACAGAGCCAAATACAGGGGTGAAAGCCTTAGAGATCAGAGAAATAGGAATAGCCACCAGCTAACCTTAGCTCACCATACCGCTGTAGCTTGCCAAGAGAACCAGCTTCTTCCTGTCTAACCTGAACCTTTATTGTCTTGCTGTTCTGCCTTCTCATTGGCACTTAGCCCAGCTACCTCACTTCCTTGTCATTGCCTGTCTGTACAGACCTTCAGGTCTCTATGTTTGGTACTGGGATTAAAGGTGTGTGTCACCACGCTTGGCTATGTCCTTGAACACACAGAGACTCTGCCTACCTTGTGATCTGATTAAGGGCATGTGCTACCACCACCTGGCTTTTGTTTATGACTGTCTATGTCTTCTGATCTCCAGGCAAACTTTATTTATTAACATACAAATAAAATATCACTGAGAAAAAAACTTATATCTAGACTTCAATTAGGAATTTTACTGCTTTAGAAGAGCAGCAGTACTAGGTTCTCTTCTAGGGCTCATGACCTCATCAGCCAGTGGTAGTTGGCTAGGTTTACAGTACCAGGCATGAATTCCTCTCCTATTGAGTGAGCCTTAAATCTGCTTAGATGGCTCTTTGTTACCTGCAGGATACAAGTGCTACTATTGCACCTTTGGGGATATTTTGCTTCTCTGGACATTGTGGTTATTGTTTGTGGGCTTTACACATGGGTAGGAATAACAACTGTTCTTCTTCCTTGGAGGTTGCAGAGCACCTATCCATATTCTGAAGGCTGTTCTTCTGAAAGGATGCTTATAGGTTAATTATACCTGTATTTCTCTATGTCCTGTGTCCAAAGTGTGTAATATCTTCAGCACTAGGGACTTATCTTCAAGTTCTGGGAGGTTGTCAACAGCATTTACCATAGAATTTATTTTCATGTGTAACATTTTATAATATAATGAAAAATATAACATTGCATAGAAATCTTTACTAATTCTGAATAACTTTTAATCACAGCTTATTAAGAGGACATTCACACTTATAATACTACAGTGAGGAGGTGGAGTCAGGAGGATCAGTCAGTCAGAAGTTCAAAGTCTAGAATCACTTTCTTAGAAGTACTTTACACTCTATGCTCTGAACTGTACTCAGTTAAGACTTACCATATTTGTGTCTTTCTTAATTTTTATTATTCAGGTTTCAGCAAAACAAGTCTCAGTGACACCTGTCCTTACATTTTTGTTTTAATGAAATCTATCCCATATTTACTTTAATAGAGATCCATTCACTTAATTCATAAAAAGTCACTTTTACATGTGTTCCTTATAGTTTGGAGAAATCAATATATAGGTATATGCTAGACTATATGTTATAAAAATGGCACAGAATTTTTCATCATTACTGTTTATTATTTCTCACCTATAGTAATATGTGTATCTTAGATGGTATTTGTTGTACATGAAGTTTAACAAATATTGTTTAAATTAATGAATGACCATGCAGACAATATTTTGCAAGTCTTTATACATCTAATAAATGTTTCTGAATGCTAAATTATATATGCTATATAAAATGTTTAGTGAAGGGATAGTAAATATACATTGTAGCTGAAAGTTTTCCTGTGTCCTGCCTGGCCTGTGGTCAGGACAAATCTCTCTCACCCTCCAATTCTGCAGCTGCTCAGACCCAAGTAAACACATACAGGCTAATATGATTTTTAAACTATGGCCATTAGCTCAGGCTTACTACTGACTAGCTCTTACACTTAAACTCAGCCCATTTATGTTAATCTATGCATTGCCACGTGTTTTATGACTTTACCTGTGTGCCATTTCATGCTGCTCTCTAGATGGCAGGCTCTCATCTCTTGACTCAGCCTTCCTCTTTGCAGAGTTCTCCTTGTCTGTTTATCCTGCCTATACTTCCTGCCTGGCTACTGGCCAATCAGCATTTTATTTATCAATCAATCAGTGCCACATATATTCACAGCATACAGAAAGACATTCCCATCAATACATTATCATTTTCTTGGAACGAATATTTATACATATACAATTTTTCATAATATTTTACCTTTTAGCTAATTGATATTGTCTGGTTTCTAATCAAAGGTAGCATTTTATTATTGTCATGTTTTACATGTTTTAGTTTTACATTTAGATGTAGAAAACAGAAACTGAATTCTATGTAATGAGTCTATATACCTTAATTTTAAAAGATCAAGTTTCTATACACTTGTGAATACTGACTTACATTTTCACCTAAAATCTTTAGAACTTTACTTTGGAAGTTTGGTGTGCTTCTATTTTCATGAGTTAGAAAATATGGAATAGTTCAGAAGTTTTAAAATGACAAGAACAAAAAGTAAGTAAACAAAACTCCTAAGCTTCTGTCAACTATAATATTGCCTGTACAGAGAATAAATAGGTCTCAATGGGCATGGTTATTACAGACCTGGGGAATCTGAACTAAAATTATAGTGGGCCCTAATGAACCAATGTCTAATTTTCTCAAACAAGTGGCACAGTGATTGCTCTAGTAACACCCATTGAATTAGATGTGCATCACTGTCTTCTGGACGATCAACATCTTAATTATTTTAAGAAGTATTACTGAATCATCAAAAGCCATTTGATTAACATCTTTATCAGGTCATTAAAAATGGTCAGACTCCTTTTCATAAAAGAAATTTCATAAAATTAGTGTACTGTAAAATCAAGTTCTCAATTGTCTAGAACAAGCAAATAGTTCACTTCAGAAAACATGATATGCAAATGAGTGCAAAATATTCAGACATAATAATATCTCTGAAATCTAGGGAGTCTTTCAACTCATGTTAAGTGAATATAGAATATAGAGACCCATTTCTGAACAACAAACTCTAACAGACTGTTAGAAGTTTGTACATTCTAACTTTGGGATAGATTTCTTTTAGATTCTTATTGCATTATGCTTACTGAGAGTTGAAGAGATTGAGACAGAGAAACTGTATGTTATTTATGTGTACACAGTTCATGTCCTTATTCTTTTCTGGATAATGAATGTGCCTTTTCATTTTCCTGTGTTTTTAGTCCAAAAGAATTTAAAAGAAGATTCACTGCTAACTGATGTTTATATTTGAACATACATGCAATTGAGACTAAAATTCAACCTAGACACTACTAATTTGGCCTTGATCCTGCAGACTACAATTATTTTTCAGTCTGCTAAATTTCTCTCAGGCTAGTAAATGTCTTGTTTACAATTTCTGGTGGAGGAGAATTTCTCCCTTCTTTCTCCTAAACATATAGGAAACAATTGGCTTAGCAATAATACTTTTAAAGGATTTTTACCACATACTCAGTGAGAGGATGAAGATCCACTATTTCTTTTATATAATGCACAGCTACGTATTACACAGGAGATATATTGACCCATGTCTTTTATAGGCAAGGTCAAAAGATGTTTTACATATTTGATCTGGTAAGTAGATATTACTCTCTGATAGGGAAATAATTAACATATTAATTAGTTTATTAAAATAAAATAAACATCAATCTAATATGACAGCAAGATTAATTTTTTTACTTCCATAGGTTCTATCTTAAATAAATTTTAAAATACACTGCTTTATAATTTTCAACTACAAATAAATACATGAAAATACTTTGAAATTTGTAGAAAGAAATTTAAAAATATAATTTAAAAATGATGAGAGACTTTCCCATTTATTAGATCCAACACACATATTTTATATCTTGCACCTATCATACATGCACACAGTCTGAGTTGGAAGCTCCTTTTGGATCTTTCATATATAAATAACAGCCCTATGTAGAAATAATTATTGATTCTGTACCTACAGAAGTTCTAATAATAAATTTCTCACAGTCTATGTATTTCCAAATTCTACATATCTTCCACAAATTGTATTTTACTTTTACCATCTGTATCAAATTTGTCAAAAATTATTCTTCAAATTATACCTTTATCTTTTATCTGTGTAGTCTATTCTACCACCCTCTCCTCCTAGACTGCTGCAATAGACCTCTAACTTGTCTCCTCACTCTCAAATTTGATTGGTTTAAATTCATTATATCACTGTAGTGACAGTAATACTTCAATAGTAAATTGAACTAGATAAATACTTTATCATAAGTCTCTTCAATTACAGTGGTGTGCTCATATCTGTGGCCTCATTTTTTTTCTCATCCATTTATTTTAGTTAGTACAGTCTTTCAGGTCTTCAGGTGAATAAAACACTGTCCCACACTGGGGCATTGTGTACCTTTCTCTCTGAAGCAATTGCATTTTGTTTCTCTTAATTCACCTTGAAAACTGCTATTCATTTTTCTAGTACAAGTTAAGTGTTACATTCACAGAAAGACTATCTTCATTCTCTCCATTCTAAATTATGTAACCCCCTTGATTTTTCTTTTACTTAGCCCTGTTATTTTTTATATCACTTGTAGATGAATTTCTAAATGTTCTTATTAAATAAAAAACATGTAGCCAAATATAGGGGTGTAAACTTTAGAGAGATCGGGGAAACAGGGAAAGCCACCAGCCAACCTTACCTCACTAGCTCTGCAGCTTCCAAATGTGAACTACTTCCTGTCTTACCCACGCCTTTATTACCTTGCTGTTCTACCTTCTCATTGGCTATCTTAGCCCAGCTACCTCACTTCCTTGTCACTGTCTGTCTGTACAGACCTCCAAGTCTCTGTGGTTAGTACTGGGATTAAAGGCATGTGTCATCATACTTGGCTTTGTTCCCTAGTATGGCCTTGAACACACAGAGACCCTGCCATATAAGTAACTGGATTAAGGGTGTGTGCTGCCTGACTTTTTGTTTACTGAAAATGGCTGACCTTTTCCCCCTGATCTCCAGGCAAGCTTTATTAAAGCACAAATAAAATATCACATTTCAGCACAAATAAAGTATCACCACAATCACTTACCACAATTTACATTCCATAATTACTTCTGAAAGTGCCTGCTTAGTGAACATTTCCCATACTACACAGCAATTTTTATAGATACTTTACTTATAAATAGGTCACTTACTTCCTGAAAGAGCAACTGGGTTTTTCAATCAGCTTTCATAGCAAGTTCAAAATTTCCAGTTTGCCTTTTAATGTTCTTTTCAATTAACTCTCCCCATCTGGCAGTATTCACTTCCAAGAGAGATAAACAGGGAAGATGAAAATCCACATGTGGTGAGAGTCTTCCAAATGCTAAACCATGTGCTAGAATTTTTTACCTACATGGTCTAATTTGGTCCTCATGATAATCATTTGGAAAGAGATATCATTGTCTTTCATTTTACAGATAAGAAAACTGAGTCTCGAATAGCAAATGACTTGCAGGAAATTTTGGAATTAAACCCAGAAATGGGACCATAATCCTTGATCTATTTTTTGCTTGCCTTATCTCATACAATTTTTACTTATATCTGTTGCTCTTGCCATTGCACACATGCAATTCCACCTAGGATAGTTTAAAATATTCTCATGCCTCACCATCCCACATCCTGACTTTTGTCAAACTGTTTCCAGAGCTTTTCTTTTACATATGTTTTCACAAAGAACTTTAGAATGACCCTAATTAGCATAGTATTTAATCTGTTTCATTTAAGAGGTTGTGATTGTCCTTTATCATTGTTGTGGAAATGGTAATGCAAATATTTCTTTGCATGTGTATAGACAAAAGAGTAAAACTTCTGGATCGTATAACTATGCTCCTTTTGTGTATGTCTTGTCTATGTTATTGAATCTGACAAGCTGTGGAGAATAACAGCCAATTTTCCATCAGACTGCTGAAAGCAGTAGATATTTTTACTTGTCAGAGGAATTTCCTGAATCAATAGTAAATTGATTATGAATGTTCTTTTTCATCAAATATTGTCAACATTACAAGATCACTTTACCATATTGTACACTGCTGAGGTAGTTTTAATATGCGAACTTCCAGTTATCTTGTGTCCTACTCTTGCTTTGAAATCTTTCTGGTTGCAAAACATGCAGCAAGAGCTATGCTTGTGGTTACCCAGGTGCTAGAAATATTCAGAATTCATCCCATATTTTAAAGTTAGCTAGAGTTGTATACCAGATGTCTATACGTGACACCCTTGGGCTATAAAGAAAATATGATTGCAGCTCCACTTGCACTTACTTCTGTGTGAAAATGATATAAACACTGAAGATCAGTCACTGAAAACCAGGTCAGTTCTACCTGATTAGGAAATTTATTTTTCCTTTGTCCTAGTTTGTTTGATCAAAAGCAACTTGGGGGAGGAAAATTTTTATTTCTCAGAATGCCCAGGTCACAATACATCATTGAGGGAAATCAGGGCAAGACCTCAAGTCAGTTAATGAAAATATTGTAATGCACCAACCAGAATACTCATCAAGGTCAATTGAGTTGTACAGTAATCCCCCTCTTATCTGAGCATACTATGCTCAAATAATCCCAGTAGACTCATAAAATCACAGATTATACCAAATTCTACAAACTTCACATTTTCCTGTATAGTCATACACAAATTTAATCATTCCATATTAACATATCATAGTAATAACTTTTGCACTTTACATTGCAACAAACATTCACAACAGGATTCAGATTGATGCATTACAATATTTTCATTAACTTTATCTAAATCAATTAACTAAAATGATACAAAAGTAATTAGTCAATTTCATATTTAAACCCATTAATTATTGTAATATATAAGCACACATTTTAATACATTATGACCAAAGAATTGATGTGCATACATACCAGAGCTTCTGCTGAAAGTCATCAGTGCCCCTGTATATTATCTTTACTATTCATTTTTGAAATTTTTTATATTTTATTAATTTACTCTTTGATAATTTTTAAATTTATTGAGAAATTTGTTAATTTATCAAAATATTAATTTCTTTCCCTTTTTAGAATAGCAGCAATAGATTTATTCTCATCATAAATAGTAGAAACCAAAGAACTGTTGTTGTTTTTTTCTTTATATATTGGCAAATTTTCACCCTTTCACATAAAGTAAGCACTTTATAACTTATGTTTATGGGTTAGAGCTATTGCAAAGAAAAAAAAGTTCCTTGAATACAAGTACTGTGATACTCCAAAAGTCAATCTGATAAGTGAGTTGACTCTTAATATGCCCAATGCCTTTGACTTCCAATTGCTGGAAGTAAAGGCATGTGCCATCTTTCCTTGCTGTTTATTGAAATTTTAATGCCATAGTTTTAATTATTTTTGTGTGAATGTGTGCAGGTGAGGGCATGGGCCTGTAGATATTCTTTTACAATGCCAAGTAGATGGAAATATTGCATAGGCTCAGAAATATGACCATATGCACAGGACTTAAAAATATGTTATTTTCTACAATTGTATGATTACAAAAATTAGATTTTAAATACATTAATTTGTCGACAAACTTGCTAAACTGAGTTCTTGGTAATTTTAATAAACCATGCAGTTGGCAATACAAAATCAGCCATATACAACTAAAGCATGATTCATGTACATCAAATTCCCAGATCTTAAATAAAATCACAACAATTTAGCAAAGAGTACACTTTGAAAAAATTTAAAAGTCTTATTTTCTTATACTTGGTTAAGTTCAGTAAGAGAAAATTGCTTTCTGGCTGCCATCGGATCAATCAAATTGTCTAGGTTCAATGAATTTCTACACTTTCTTGCAGCAATAAACAGTGTTTTAAAGTTCAGATGTCTTGTGATATGATAAAAAAGTGAATTTTTCTATGTTGTTAGATACTTTGTCATGAGTAAGAAAGTATATTTTGAGTTACTATGGAAGTTTCAGAAATTTAAGCATTTTAAGCATACTTTTCTGTGGTGATATTATGTCCCCTAATATACTGTGCACTCTAATAAACTTATCTGAGGTCAGAGAACAGAATAGCCATTAGACAGACATAGAAGCCAGAAAATTGTGGAACACACACCTTTAATCCTATCACTTAGCAGGCAGGGTCTCTGTGTGTTCAAGGCCACTCTAGGGAACAGAGCCAAGTGTGGTGACACATGCCTTTAATCCCAGTACCAACCATAGAAACCTGGAGGTCTATACAGACAGACAGTGACAAGGAAGTAAGGTAGCTGGGCTAAGATAGCCAATGAGAGGGCAGAAAAGCAAGGCAATAAAAGCCTGGGTAGACCAGAAGTTGTGGCACTTTGGGCACTGTGGCGTGGTAAGCTAAGGTTAGCTGGTGGCTGTTCCTATTTCCCTGATCTCTAAGGCTTTCACTCCTATTTTTTATTTAACAAGACTGCTTAGAAATTTGTCTACACTTTTCTGTCTGGAATGCTTCTTCAACTTAGATTCTTTCATCCTTTAGATTTTAGCCTGAAAATGTCTCTTATTCTAGAATCCTGGCCATTATCTTCTCACTATGTTTAGAAAACACCATTTTAATTATCCATTTACATATCCACACTATTTCTTGGACTAAGAATTCACAAAGAACAGTGTTTATGTCTATTCTTTCTTCACTCTCTTCTAAATTAAACATGAAAAGTAATAATAACTTTTAAATGTTATTAATAGTATGTGACATAAAATTGGTTTTTATTATGACATTTTCATATATATATATAACTATAACGTGAGTGTATACACCATTGTCATTAACCATTAATGACTGTTTTCACCTGTTCCTGTAAAACTGTTTCCTCTTCTCAAATAATCAACTACCACCTTTTACTTTCCCTATAAGTAAACCTAATGTGACTAATTGTGTCATATACATAGACACATACACACACACACACACACACACACACACACACACACACGGTAAGAAAGACAAAACATACAAAACTATAACAAGGTTTATGAGACTAGAGAACAGAGCTCTAATAGAAGTTTCCAACAAGTGTCAAACATTGAAAGAAAGGTTAAACAAACGATATGTGCCAATACTTACAAAAATCTACTTTACAAATTTGTGGATATAAAGTGATATTATTCCTATCACAAATTTCTCATTCTTTCTTATCACAGATCTTAGCAACCTAAGCATATGATATTTTCTTCCTTTTTAAAATTTGAAATCTTTACTCATCCTCATAAAATAAGCACTATGACTTCTATTTGACATATCCAAATTACCAAACCACTGGACATAAAGACAAATAGTAGCAAGGAAGCCCTGGAAAGAACTAGCACCTAACATAGGTGACATAATCAGTCACAAGAATACAAAATCGAAAGGAGGGAAAAAAATCTAGATAGAATGAAACAATAGCATGAATTTGAAAACAAAGTATTTGTATCAGATAATATGTAACATTAGGGCTCATTTCATTGTTCTGTTAAATTAAATTGGTCTCAGATTTTTTTAATCAGATTGGCATAAGGTTGTGCCAGTAAGAAATATGAGTGATACAGCACCAAATCAGATGTTTATAATTTGATTCAATATATACTAAGCCATCATATATTTTCATTCAGTAAGACCAAAAATAGAATAATTTCACTTTTACTAAATGCAATGCACATTCTTACAGAAGAATGAAATATTCAATAGCAACTTCAATGTAAGCTTCAAGGAAAGTTCCAAGAGAGGTATGTAGTAGGTAGCCATTCCAGCTTTGATCTGGAAGTTCCAACCCCCATTGAGGCTTTGGTAACTGTCATGCCTACAAGGCGGGGCTGAGAGAGGACCCTGAAGACCAGCGATCCGGATGCGCAGGCTGTCTTGTTTTCTGGACCCTGGACGTTGGAGGTAGAGGAGCAGAGTTCTCCTGAGAACACTGCCGGACTGCACTACACCTTTCCCAGACCCTGTTACCTATCCCTTCACTTGTAAGTTAACCCACAAAATAAACCTCCCTTTTAACTTTGTGGAGTGGCCTTAATAATTTCACCAATAGAGGTACAAATAAACTCATATAAGGATTCAGGTGAGATATTAAAATAGCAAAATAATTCATTTTATAATAAATGATATGCATATTTAGGGTTATTTGTTGATCTGTGTAAATAACTTTGACATGATTCAGAAAATAAAATATTTAATAGATGAATAGTTATGGTATAAATTAAATATTGCTAAGTAATGCATGTAAGAGGTGAATATATAGTGTTCAGTATAGATGTATTTTTTGTTCTAAATATTTTCACAATAAAATGTAGAAAATGGCTTTAAAGTGCTGGTAAATTTTTTAACACAGAGAAATACATGGAATTTTAGTGAGAAAAATGGGGATTGGAGAATAATTCTCACAAGGAGACAAGTAACATCAAAAGAAGAAAATTGTGAAATATTAAGTGGGTACAACATATCAACAAGACTACAATGAATAGAACTGCAGAGTAGTAGAACACAGAATGAATGAAAAGTATGCTAAGACAAGGTCTTGAAAAGTACTAAATTCTCTGACAAACTGTTTTACTTTTTGATATTTGTGAATTAAAATTATCAGTTTAATGTCAATGGCTGATTCATGTGTCCAGTACTGTCACAATTGTCTTACTTTATTAATCTAGCCATAACTCTATTTTTTTTTACTAAGAAAACATAATAAACAGAGGAAACATTTTGTCATCCTGTGTGTGTAACTATATTTAGAATCCATTCCCATACCAGATTATGTTAGGCTTGAGTGAGTTGTGGTTTATGACAAGCAAAGTGGGGTTAACCTTCATGAAAAGAGTTTATTTATTAGAGCTGGACAGACCAATGTAGTCTGAAAAGCTTCAGCTTAGCTAGGAGCAGGAAAATATATCCTTTAAAGGTCTCCTGTGAAGGAACAGGGAGGGGGATATATTGTGCCATGATGGAATGGGTCCAAAGGTATGGGAATAGACAGATGTCTGGAAGATACCAATGAAACTTGTGGATAAGAAGTACCTGGAAGAACATTGGAAAAACAAATATTAACCGCAGTAAATATATGATTTAATTGACGTGAAAGTCATCTGTTTGCCTCTGGATCTGCAGATGTGAGTATGTTTATATTGTTTGTAGCCGTCTCTATTTATAATTTTGCTGCATGAGTAACAGGCTTCTCAACACTATGATATGTCATTTCCAGCCTTTTAATTTACATTTTAAAAGAGGATAAATGAGGTATAGGATCCTAGGGGCTAGTGGCATCAAAATCATCCTCATTACCTTCTTTTGAATTGGAGTTCCATTGGATTAGAAATTCCCACTCTATTTATGTGGTGAGTGGTCATTTGATGGTCTTTGGGTCAGAAGTTGGGGTGTGAATACATACTTAAGGAGGGCATTGTCCATTGAGGTTTGTATAGTGTACTGAATGGTGTTTTGGATATTTCAGGTTAGCAAGCAGTCTAGAGAGAGACTTGGTGGTAGAAGCAGGTATTGATGTAGATGGTAGTGATTAATATACCTGAGACAATACCATCTGAAGCTTAATGGCCTGTACTACAGAAGATATCAATCATCCCATAAAGTTAAGTAAGCTGGAGCCAAAGACACAGAGAATTAATATCTCCAAGGGCTATAGAATCTGAGATAGTCTTAACCCATCCTGAAAACTGACTAAGAGCTGTCATAGCCAAGAGGTCTGTAAACATAAAGGATAACTTTCAGATGGAAGCCAGGAGGGAGTGCCATGGTTATTTGTAAAATAAAACAAACCTCTGAGAAGTAAGATTATGAGTGCCTTAAATCAAGCAAAAGGAAAGGAGTTGTGTTCCTGAGGAAGGATTTGTTCCTTAAGACAGAAGTGCAATTCCCCCTTACCACCTGAGGCAGGCTGGAGAGCTGGCTCAGGGTCATGAGAGTGAGAGAATGAAGCCCTGCCACTCACCAGCTGCAGCACTCAGAAGAGTGGGCCCTGCATCTTGCTTGGGCAGCACACTAGAGATGACTGTGTTGTTGGCCTGAGGAGTGCAGGTAAGCCAGCGCTGAGGCTTTGAAAGCTGGCCCTGGTGTTGTGAATGTGGGTGAGCCTTATCTGAGGACCTGAGAGCAGGAGAACTGGCCCCACTCCTTGCTGCAGGCTGCATTGGATGAACTAGCCTAGGCAGTGCTGGAGAGCTCACCTAGGTAGTGATTATGAGGGAAAGCTAGCAGGCTGACAAGTTCAGTGATACATTGTTTGTAATCTAAGAAATAAAGCTTGTCTGAAGATCAAAGGACAGAGCTAGCAACAGAGTTAGCCATAGAGGTCAGGCAGTGATGCCACACACCTTTAATCCTAGCACTAGGGAGGCAGAGGCAGAGATTCGTCTGGATTTCTGAGAGTTCAAGGCCATACCGGGTTACACGAGGTTAATCCAGTCTTAAAGAGAAACAGAGCCAGGCAGTAGTGACACATACCTTTAATCCTAGCATTTGGGATCACACACCTTTAATCCCAGCACTAGGAAGGTTGAGACAGGAAGTGGTATGGTTGGGCAGAGAAAGAAATACAAGAAAGGAAGAGACAGGAACTCGCGCTCTTTCAGCCTGAGGAGTTTGCAAGGTAAGAGGTGGTGGCTGTGGCTTGCTCTGCTTCTCTGATCTTGCAGCTTTCACCCCGACATCTGGCTTCAGGTTTTTATTATAAGACCATATAGGATTCGCACAACAATATAGCTCATAACCAGGGTTGTTAGCCCACCCCAACATCCAGTGCGTCTATGAACTGTTGGAATATGTGAAGTGTACAAACCTACAGATCCAAAACAGCAGAATCTCAACTGACACAGAACAACAACAGAATATCCAAGAGGAGCCCCAGTGAGAGTCCATCATTGGTGGTGCAGCAGAAGCCAGAGGCCTCCAGCCAAACCAACAACTCGTGGCAATGAACACTTGCAAGTAGTGATAAGTGGACTAAAGGGTAAACTGTGACTCAAAGGGCCACACAACAGCTTCCACCACAAGAACCTTCTCCTTTTGTGTGTTGTTTGTTTTGTTTTGATTTGTTTCCTTGTTTTATTTGCCTTTATTGTTTTTTTTTTCTTTTAAATTAGGTTTTGTTTGGGGGGAGGTGGCAAGGGCAGAGGGTGGATTCGAGGGAAAGGGAGATAAGTAGGATCAGAATGCATGATGTGAAATCTACAAAGAATCAATAAAAGTTAAAAAAGACAAAAGAATAAAAGTGAAAAGACAATTGTAGGTCTCCAATATAGTACCATTATGACTATTGGCCTTTTGTGTAGAAGTATGTTGTACAGAAATAGAAATGAAGTTACTAACCCAAAGCAAATGCTCACATAAGTCTAGGCAGTCTAAAAGGGCTCTCCCAAGAAAAATGTCCAAGCTGAATTCTCCAAAGTGAGCTGTGTCTAGTAAGAAATTAAGGGAATGAGGGGAAAACTTGTAAAATTGTATTGTAGAACTCATAAAAATGAAAAAAGCAGTAACAGTATTAACTTCTCATGGGGGTCGGGAAGTCTTTGTGAGTGGGTTTCAACTGGGCTTTCTAGAAGAGGAAAAAGAAATATCAAAAGAGGCTTACAAAAGAGGTTGTCAACATTTTTAGGACTTGAACAGTTAACTCTTGATGGTACCTATGGTTACAGGTCTTGAACTTTGACTACAATTCAAGGTATGAGGAGACCTTGATAGAGTATAAGTCAGATTGCTTTGAGTAGTCTTTTATCCTGTGGGAGTGTCCTAAGTTAGTTCTAATTTTCTCCATTAATGTGTGGAGAAGATCTCAAAAAGGTGGATTCAGTCTTGTTGATATATTTATCCTTGAACTTGATGGTGGTATTGTCTGTCTAAATGGTATAACTTACGGAGACTGATAATTACCTTCTGAATTTACTAACGTAATTTTAGAGGAATGACCTATCCTGTAGGACATTGAAGGGGATGAGGTGGATTGTAGGCATGGAAGTAAGGTAGGATCATGAAAGTTTAGCTGGAAGAAGTGAAGGCCGAAACTGTAGAATAATGATACAGGAATGAAATCTGGGGCATTACTAGATAGTAGGGATGGCTCCTAAAGAAAATGATAAGATGATCTGTAAAGAAAATGGATGCATCTAAAGCTCTTTTCCATTTTAATTGGGATGCTCTTATCCACACAGTGAACATATCCACTATAATCGGTAAATAGTTCACTCCCTGTATAGATGCATGTGAGTGTAATCTATTTGTCAATATTTTCCTGGTCTAGTTACCTTACATTGGACAGGCATAAAATAGAGGACATCTGAGCACTACTTCAGAAATGACCTGACAGCATGTGGGGCAAGTTTAGGAAGTGGACCATAAACACAGAAGAATTCCTGTGCCTATGAAAAAAGGCTCAATTTGAGTTTGGATGGTTTTTCGGGCATCTGGTCCTCAAATGAAACAAGTCATGATGAGAATTCTGTTTGGAAACTGGTAGAATTTTATTTTATATTATTATTAATTATGTTTGCATATATATTCTCTTTCTGGCTATTGAAGACCATATTTTCTTAACGTTTACTTTAGCAACTTGAGATGAGCCCTTTAATGTTTTCTTTCTTTCTTTCTTTCTTTCTTTCTTTCTTTCTTTCTTTCTTTCTTTCTTTCTTTCTTTCTTTCTTTCTTTCCTTCCTTCCTTCCTTCCTTCCTTCCTTCCTTCCTTCCTTCCTTCCTTCTTTCTTTCTTTCTTTCTTTCTTTCTTTCTTTCTTTCTTTCTTTCTTTCTTTCTTTCTTTCTTTCTTCTTTCTTTTCAGTTTTTCTCTGCTAGTTGTGCCCTTTGTGGGAATGGGTAAGAGGCTTGTTGGTCATATGATGACCTGGGAACCATTGAGGCCATATTTCCATTGAGGAAAGATGACCGACTAGAGTTGTAGGACCCAACTGTAGGTGTCTCATTGGCCTGCTGAGGGATCTAACAGAGAGCATCAGTTTCCCAAAGACAGAGTTACAGATGGTTGTGAGCAACTAGATACAGGTGCTGTTAAACAAACTGAGATCCTGTGCAAAGCACTACACAATTTTAGCAAGTAAACCACTGAATCAAGTAATTATCTTGATTAAGCATATATATATAAGCTTTTATATATGTCAAGAAAAGCAGATCAATAGCTTATGTGAGTCAGATTGATTCAAATAGAGGTTTCATATTAGTACACTGAGGTTAGAACTTTGATCAGCTATCTATACTACGTATTTGTCATCAATCATCTTTACCTTCTAGGAATCTAGTGTGACTTAGTCAGACCTTTTGTGACCTGCTTCAACTTGCTAGTTTTGTTGATCTTATTTTACCATGCAGAAATTCTTTCTTATAAAATGTTTCATATTCAGATTCTATTAAATATTTTCTCCTGCTTATAGGTTCTTCTTGTTTTATATGTTTACTATCTTGAGATATAACAATATAAAAACATATTTGTCAACTTAATAAAAGATAGTTGAATTTAAATAATAATTAAAATGTAATGTAACCACAAGTTTATTTGTCCATAAGATGTTGAATTATGTTGAATTATAAAGCTTTTGTCTGTTGTTTTTATCTTTTAGTTACATTATTAAAAAGTTTATTTCACATGTATGGCATTGAATTGTGAATTTTCTTTTCTTTTTTTTCTTTTTTTTTTTTTTTTTTTTTGGTTTTTCGAGACAGGGTTTCTCTATGTAGCTTTGCGCCTTTCCTGGAACTCACTTGGTAGCCCAGGCTGGCCTCGAACTCACAAAGATCTGCCTGTCTCTGCCTCCCGAGTGCTGGGATTAAAGGCATGCGCCACCACCGCCCGGCTGAATTGTGAAATTTCTTATGACCAAGAAACGACAAGTCCAAAATTTTTCCTCTATTGACCCTGTAATTATAGTTTATGTTATGAAAGGAATTTGTTACCTTAAAGAACTGATTCTTTTTCCTGGTGGGCTAAGGAAAGAAAAAATTTTTTTTCTTCATTGCTTCATTTTTTTGTTTCTGTATATGTGTATTGGTGAATTGAGTTAGCTAGAAAACATAGTCTTTTAGGTCTTGTTTTCATATGCATGAGCTAATATGAGTCTTTTAATTGTAGAAATTTTGTCAGTTTACATTCAGGACTATTATTGATATGCAATGACTTACTCCTGCTTGTTTAAATTACTTCTATTTTGTATATATTTTGTTCTATTCACATCTTAATTGTTCATTTTTTTGGGTTATATTCGTTTTTTCTAAACATAATTTACTATTATTTGTTATTTTTGTGTATGTATGTAATATACATGTGTGTAGACATGTATGGAAGTAAGATGACAACTTCATGGAGTCTGTTCTCACTTTTCACCTCTATGTGGGATCCGGTATGGAATTCAGTTTGCCTGGGTCATGTGGTAGCTATGTTTAAATGCTTATCCACTTCAGCAGCTCTGTCCTTGGGGTTTTTTGTTTCATGTGCTTATAGGGAATGATTCTTGTTTATTTCTCTTTTTTAGGTCTACTTTGACATTTAGTATCATATTTTTACATGTTTTAATGATGTTAGTTATGTATCTTTTACTTAATGATATAAGATTCCATTTAGTATTTTGTGTAAAGCCAAAGTGTTGTTAATAAACCCTTTTGTTTTTTGCTAATTCTGCAAATTCTTTATCGTTCCTTAATTTCTAAAGGATAACTTTGCGGGGTATAGGACTTGTGGTGGACTATTGATTTCTTTTAGAAATTGTGACATTCTCTTTCCTTGTGACCTTTAGAGTATCTGTTAAGGAAATATGTTTAGTCTTATGAGAGAATTTTTGAAATGTTCTTGATACATTTACATTGAGGTTTTTAAGCTCTGTTTCTGCTGATACTTTTGACAGCTTGACTGTAACTATTAAACATTGTATGGAGCATAATATTTTTTGTCAGACCTATTTGGAGTACAGTTGATTCTCCTATGCATGGATATGTATGGCTTTTCCAAGAATTGCGGAAGGGCACTGGCTAATTATTTTATTGAATACCTTTGCTATTCTATTGTTTTCTTTTAGTTCTAATTTGTATAACTCCCAAAATGTACAAAGGGTGAATATTTATGATGTGACAAGGATCATATTTTGTCTTCATTTCTTTTTTCATTTGACTGAGATATTTAGAAAGATCTGTACTCAAAATCAGATATGCCTTCTTTAATTACTCTAGTTCATTACTGAGGCTTTCAATCATACTTTTATTTGACTTATATTTATTTTACCCATTAGAGATTTTCATTATCATGTTTCCATACATGCATATGATGTATTCTGATCATACTCAGCACTGCTATTACCCATTATTAACCATTTTTCTAGGCTTCTTTCTTTTCTTCTATTACTGCAATGTTCTTTTTAGGTCCTAGCTTCCATGTATAAGGGAAAACATGTGATACTGACACTTGACTTTATAAGATTTTTTCTTTTGCTTCATATGACATGACCTCTACTTCTATCCTAGTTCTGAAGATTACTTTATAGCTGGATAACAGTTTGTATATACATACAAGATATTTTTTATCCATTCATCATCTGATAGGTATGTAGAATGACTATAACTTGGCTGTTTTGCATAATGTACTGGTAAATGCAAATATACAGGTAATTTTATACCACAAGATCATTGTTTTTTTTGTATATTTTGTATATTTTTTTCAGACACCTCCACACAGAGGTTAAACTAACAATATCATAAGAAGTTTGTTTTGATTCATTTTTTACACATTTGCATTTTTTATTTATTGTTTGGCTGGTTGTTTTTTATTTTTGTTGATTTTTTTTGTTTTTGTTTTCTGATGATGATGGTAATTTACTGGTATTAGAATCTTAATGTGGTTTTTATTTTAAATTCATTTTAATTTCCCAAATATCAGATCCCCCAAAACTCTGGGAAAATGGCAAACTGTGGTGTCTATTTAACTTACCATAGTATACAGGGGCTCCTCTTAGCACTTCTCACCCCCAGCCCCCTACCCTAAACCCTTCCAGCCCCTGAGCTTCACTTCCCTTTCCTATATAAGCCTGCCATTTCAACTACATTCTCTCTTTGCCCTCTTGGTCTTCCATTCTTGGCTCCTAGTCCCTTTTTGGCCCCCTCTCTTCCTTCTCCCACCTCATGGCCCACTCTATTCTGTTAGCCATGTTCAGCCTGAACCCTTTCAGATGCCTCTGGTTGTTGTCTCTCACACATCTACAATAAAACCTTCTCCTTAACCATACCTTGGAGCAGTCATGGCCTTATTTTCATTTACCAGACAGGTAAAAATGCTGAATATTTTCCCCTGTATTTGTTGTCCATTTATATTTCTTCATGTAAAGTGTCTTTTTAATTTAATTGTTCATTTGTGGGACAACAAACAATCATTTTTCCCCACTCTATAGACCATCTTTAGTTTCTATTGATCATCAAGAGACATTTATTATGAAAACTAAAAAGTACACCAAGGAATGAAATTTCAGTAGATGGTAAAAGATAAGAAAAATTAATACTGTCTGAATAGCTGTAGGCCTAGAAGAGTTCTAAAGATTCAATGAAATCCCCATCAAATTTTAATGGAATTCTACACAGAAATAGTTTAACATTCTTAAGATATACATGGAAGGGCAAAAGGCCAAATAAAGGTTGCTAAGGAGTAATATGAGAATCATCAAAATAACCAACTTCAAAGTATAATAAAAAATCATTGTTAAAGAACAGCATGATACTGGCACAAAAATTGTCACATTGACCAAGTAGAAAAGACTCCAAGATAAGGTTATGTATCTATATTTTCTTTCTTTTAAAAGGGTCAAATATGCATTTAAAAGTAGGCAGAGTTTTTTCAAAGAGTAGTTCTGGGAAAACAGAAAAAGATTCAAATTACATCTCTTTTCATCTTGTACAAGAGTTAACATAAAATTGGATAAAAACCTAGGGAAAATAGGGGGATCATTGTAAGATCTTGGTATAGACCATCAGTTTTTAAGTAGAATGCCAATTGCTCTGGATTTAATGACAAGTAGTGATAAAGGAAGTGTATGAAATCATAAGAATTTTGCACAATGAAGAAAACAGTAAAGAACAACTAACTGTATTTTTTTGTTGACTGTGCACTTCCTTTGCAAGGATATTTTTGTTGTTCTTTTTCAAAATCTCTATGGTTTTGCTAATATTTTAGATTGCTATTATGAAATGCCTTTTAATTTTTGTTCAACAATATGTATTTTTCTATATCACATTGAGACTCTTTATAATAATGTAAAACATTTTGTCATTTATTTTCTCACTATCTATTTATAAACCATTTCTAGAAAATTATTGTTACCTAGACACAAATTATTAGCTTTTTCCATACCTTTCTAGTGATACCATATTGGAATTTGCATGTGACTTAGATTATATCTAACATAGTTATGTAGCAAATGTCTTTCTCTTAAGATATATGTTAAGGTTTCCATTTCATATACAATGTTGATGTTGATTTTTTTTTTAATGCCGAATGCTGTTTATTGGAGGAGGGAGGAGGTCTTAAATACAGGATGACAGCACAATGAGAGAACCACGAAGGGCAGAAGTTCGCTACTGATGTTTTACAATCTTGCATCTAAGTTGTTAATGCCCAATATGCAGGATACACAGACAAGGAACTTCCCTTAAGCATTCAGGAGGGTGGAACCTGGCAGGGAATTAGCATAGAGAGGATATCAAGGTCAAGGTCAGCAAGCAAGGCAATAAGTTACCCAAAATGGGGGTCAGGGCCCTACAGGTCCCCCCATTACTAAAAAATGAGCTTCTGACTTAGGTTGCATGGGACGTCAGCAGGTCACCTTACCCATCATGGAAACGTCTGCCCAGGCCACACAGGCACTCTGACTTAGGTTGGTGAGCACCCCTGAGCCATTACCCGTCTCTGAATACAGTTGATACCATAATACATACTCTGTATAGTTCTTTAGTTACAATTAATTGGTTGGGGTATAATCCCTATTATTCTAACAGTCAAAGTGACTCATTTTTCAAGGATCTGTTGAAGGATGGAAAAACTGTAGTACTACCAGTTATTGTGGAGCATGTAAGATTAGATGTGTGGCAACTCTAATAAATGGAAGTGATCAAAATAAGAAGATTCTATATATTTTCCAAGCACATGATGAGGTAAGCGCTATTGCTTGTGATGCTCTCTGGCATTGGTGACCTCAGAAATCCAGATAATGGCAGAGTCCAACACACAGTTGTCCACAGGGACTCTGGAAGCAGACAACTTTGGAATTGCTTCCTGGTACCTACTCTTGGTCTTGGTGATGGTGTACATGTATGCACAACATGGTGACATGTATCTTTGTAGAACCATAATGGCTCTTCTTAGCAATCAGTGAAGTCCCAGTAGTGGTATTTCACAACATGTAGCATCAGAAAAATAATAGTAAACTAACATGGCAATGTTCTCTACATTAACCAATTTTAATACAAGTAATAATGTAGGCCCACACGCTGCCAGATATCATTTGTCTCTCAGAGGACAATATTGATCTTTCAGTTCTGGACAGTGACACCTGTTCCATTATCTTCTATGCTGAAAAAACGGTTTCTTGTAATGCACTTTTCATATCAGCTTAAAAATATACTTCAAAACTGCTCTGCTGGGTCAAGTTGCTTTCTTAAGATTGCAAAACCTGTGTTAACATTTTAAAATAATTTTTGGACTCCAGGAGTATGGATATGTATAGATTTATGTCTGCAAAGACAGTGTAAGTTTGGGTGGAGTCCATTTTTTCAGAATAGACACTAGCTTCAGCTGCCTAATCTCTGGTGGTTAACAGAAAATGTAAGTTCGTTGAAGATGAAGCCACTGGTAAGACCCCAGGATGTTCACTTACCTTAACCGTGTGGTGAGCCTGTGGTCACCAGACATTTTTCCTGTACCCAAAATTGCTAAAATTCATCATGATAGACTTTTCTAAGTCTCTGCTTTTCAGTATTTTCTCCTTCATACAATAGTATTTTCCCATTTAAAACAATATTGGGGAGCTAGGTTCACTTTTGCTGAACACACTTTTGTTCATTGTGTATTACCACAGAAACTTTTCAGTAATATGAGTCCCAAATTCTCCTTTGACTAATTCTAATATGTTCCATGAAAGTCTACTGAAAATACAGTTACATACCTGCATCTTTTGGAGAAAAATACTCTTTCAAGTGCTGCAAACCTTTTGAAATGAAAAACAAATCATCACCCATGAAGTATATAGTATATAATCAACAAAACAAGCCGTATTATGCTTTAGGAGATTCATGTTCATAGCAAATCATTTTTACAAGGTCAAATTTTAGTCATGTTAATTTACAAATACTTTAGTCTAAAATGCTTTGTTATATAAATTTGAAATTACAGAAATTAAAAATTCAGTGTTTAAAATGCAATATTGTTCAGCAAAAAAGGCCGAATCATGTGTAACCACCATTTGCATTTTACATTCTAACTTAGATTAGATGAAAATTCATTAGACAGAAGGCATATTATTCAAAAGTATCAGTATTTCACCTATAAGTTCCTGATATATGAGTGGACAATAGAGATAAAAGTGAGGCCTCAATAAAAACTGAGTTTTGTATTCAAGTTACTTGAAGAGCTATTTGGTAACAGTAAAAAACATAAATATGTTTGTCATTTGTGGGCTATACTCATTTAAAGTAGTGTATACTATTTAAGTAAATTATGCTTTTTGCCTATTTAAATCATCTATTATAGCAAGATAATAGCCTTATAGTTTTCTAATTGATTTTAAATCAAGAAAGCTGGCTTTATATTTAAATATAAGAGAATCTGATGAAAGTAAGATCAGCTTTATGATTTGTTGCCTAGGTCGTTAATTGTCCTGAGAATTACAGCAATGATATGCTGTGACCATGGGAATTAATATGCCCAAATAACATGGTGTATATAATTTTGGTTAGACTTTTAGTATTTAAGTAGCAATGCTATGCATCCAATTATAATTTGTTAATTTAAATCTTTTTGAGGTGTAAAATACAAGATAAATATAAGTAAAATACAAAAAACAATACATTGTTTATTTGCCAGAGGATAGAAATTGTGCCAGTAATTTTATAAAACAATAGATGTTAGGAGACAGTTGTCGAATTTGAAATATCATTATAATATTGATTATTTAAAATGCCACCACCTTGGGAAAGAGAAAATATGTCATACTGAATGAATATATGATTATAACAGAAAATAAAGTCGAATCAAAATAAAATATAATTTTCAAAATCATCAAAGGCAATTCATTTTGCCTTTGTGATGTATCCTATCAATTTATAGAAATTCTCATATGAAAGTCAAATCCTTTGAAAATAATCAATTATATAATCTTCTGTAACAATTTTACTCTCAGAGTACCTTTTTTGTAATGTACAATAATAAAAGCTTTAAAAAAAAAAACAGCATCACCTAAGTAGCATTCAAAAAACATTTGCTTGGAGTAAAATGGCAGAAGATTTTGAAGTGTTCAAGTTCTATCTAGACTAGCTATACAGGCCTTTACTGAACCATTTAGAAGAATGAATGAGGAGAATTACTATTTCAATGTGTTCATGATGGTAGGGGCAACTAATTGAAGGTCCAACTGAAAATAAAAAGCAAAAAGTGAATACTAAGGAAAGAGATCAGTGAAAAAAGAACCTGATTAACATGTCTGAGACAGTAGTCTCAGCTAAGAATTATTGTACAACTAAGTAGAGTTCTCATTACAGAAAAAAAAAGAAAATGTAGTTAGAGAAAAAAACTCAATTATTTAAAAACCACCAGAAATGGCCCTAACACCATAAAGTAAACAGAGAAACAAATATTCAAGAAAATCTACTATTTTCAGCCAGGCATAAGGGCTCACATCTATAGTTTCATCATTGGAGTAGACAGGGCAGTATAATGCTGAGTTCAAAGTCAACCTAGAAAACAATACAAAATTCAAGGTCATTCTGAGCTACCCTACCTCAAAAAAGGAAATTAAAAAAAAGATGGAGGAGTGGGTAGAAAAGAGCTCTAGAAATAGGGATAATAGGACATAGGTGCTATGAAGTGGAGAATGGAAAAATGGAGGAGAGACTTTGACTAGGGACAGAAGAACAAGAGGCATACAGATTGAAAAAAAAGACATAAGAAGACATTAATTTGTAAGATTACTTAACCAGAGCTGCTGCCGAGGGCCATGTCTGTGTCCATAGTCCTATCACAGTCAAGGTCTGTGTTGATGTCCGTGGTTCATATTAACACCAAAGACTACATGGATGCCAGCAGTCTAGCCCACAACCTGTGCCCATGTTGATGTCTGAGGCCATGCCATTACCAGAACCATACCGATATGAATAGACTATAGTGCCACACAGGGCCATGGTGTACTTTGGGCCTGGGTGGTACCTAGGGACATGTCTGGGTCATGGCCCAGCAGTAGCTGGGATCTGAGTTGATATCCATGGCTTCTGTTACTACCGAGGCCTGTGCAGACGTCCAGGGTATGGACAACCACCTGAGACCATGTTGGAGTCTGAGGGTCTTACTGCCACTTGAGGCCATACTCATCTGGGGTGGCCTGTGCCATCGCCTGGACCATAGTGACATGGGCTCAAGCTGCTGCTGAGGGCCATGTCTGGGACCATCTTCCCGCTGCAGCTGGGGTCTGTGATGATGTCCATGGCTCGTGTTGCCACAGGTGGTTATAGAAACCATGCATGTTGAAATACAAAGGCTGTGCTGAGCTGGGCCTACCCCTCACTGATCCTGGGATAGCTGATCCTACCATTCGTTGGTCACTGCAGCAGAAGAGCTGACCCCGCCCCCCATAGGCAGGCAATCCTCTGCACTTAGGAGAGATGGCTATACCCCTCATCATGGTCGTGGGAGAGCTGGCTCTGCCCCTCACCAACTAGCTAAGCTATCATTCAGATACACATTGTGGACCTTGGGTCAGTCCACCCTAACATCTTCCTGTCCTATGGAACAAAGTTTGTTGCTATTGTTCTTGTCTGTCATCCAGAATTTAAAAGTAAGTTCCTGTTGCTGAAGATACCACACACTTCAGATACAGGGCTTAGAAAATTGAGCTATAAATGTAACAAGAATAAAGAAAATGATCATGAATTTAAGAGAGAATGGGAGTACTGGAAGAGTTGGAGGAGGAGAGATTATGGGGACCTTTAAAATTTGATTGAGCCTATAGGGGTAGGTGGTAGAAAGTAGTAATTTGAGTGAGATTATTCCCATAGGCTCAGATGTTTGAACACCTCATCTCTAGTTTGTGACTCTGGAGAGGTTTGGGGGTAAGACTTTGTTGGAGGAAGTATGTCACTGGAGTTGGACTTTAAGGGTTCAAAGATTCAGTTATGCTTGTGCTTGTAGTTGTGAGATCTGCTTCTTGTTGCCACACATCCTCATCATAATGGACTCCTATCCCCTTGAAACCATAAACCAAAACGAACTCCTTCTTTAAAAACCTACCTTAGCCATATTTTATCACAACAGAAAGGTAACTAATACAGAAGCTGATTGCTGATTTTTTTCTTAATTATATTGATTCTTTTTTTTCACTCCTGGTTTTGTGAAACTTACAGCAAATGATGGCAAAAATCGGCAACTCCTTTTTCTAGATTCATAGAGTCAAATATTTCGGCTTTATTATTAGTTTGTTTATTTGCTATTGTATCAATCAGAGTTCAAATGGCAAACCAGCTGTGGATTTCTGAATTAAATTTTGCCTAGATATAATTTCATACATATAATATATTATATAAATATATTAATATAGAAATATTAGCATATTAATATATTATACAATATACCATATCATATATATATATATATATAATCACAGCAAAGGCTACTTAGAGAAGGAAGAAATTACATTGGATCATTGTTCTAAAGGGATTAGAGTACTTTTTTTAGAGTGGGACAGAGAACGTGAAGCTGGATGGATAGGCAAATGGGAAGTATCTGTGGAGTTGGTGGAGGGTAAAGAGTATACTCAAAATACAGTGCAGGAAAATATGTTTAATAAAAGAAAACAGTCAATTATTGTGAAACGACATGGCAGCATGCAGCAAGCATGGTGGCAGGAACAAGTAATTGAGAACTCAACTCTTCAAATGTAACCATGAAGCAGAGAGAATGAGTGGAAGTAGCAGAGTCTTTTAAATTCTCTAAGCCTACTTGGTAACATACTGACTTTTAACAAGGCCACACCTCTTAATTTCTTTAAATATTGCCACTAACTTTGGTACCATGTATTAAAACATTAAAATCTATGGTAGGCATTCTTACTCAAATCACTACGTCATGACATATTATTATAAAAAAAAATCTAGATTTTTTTTTGTAGCATGTTTGGAGAAATTAAAAGTGCATTTATTTCCTTCGGTTCTGACAAAATATAAATTAACAGTTCTAATAAAGTTAAAAAAATAAATTATTTGGAAGCAACATATGACTTCCCTGCCATTAATTACATAGTTGTGTTTTATGAAAAGGCAAAGGTCATTTGAGAATATGTGTTAGAATTGCCAAAGGAAATTGTTGAAGGAGGAAGTAACAAGATCATTACACAAAACCTGTTTGTTTCTCAATATAAGTAAGAAACAACTAGTCAATCCAATAAAATGACTACATACAGTCCCATAAAGTACAAGAAAAGCTGGAAATGTTAAAGTATTTGCAAGACATACATTTGTCTTACTTTCTTTTCCTATAGTTATAATAAAATATTTTTACAAAAACAAGGAAGAGAGGAGTTATTTTAGCTCATAATTCAAGATATCATGTATTAACTCATACATCATGGTAGAAAATTCATGGTAGCAGGAGTGTGAAGTAGCTAGTCGTAGTGCATTCACAATCAGGAAATAGAGGTATGAATGCAATTCACTGTTTCTATTTTATGAAGTCAGCTCAGAATGTCCTGCCCAGGAAATGGTCTTAACCACAAATAAGACAGATATTACCACTTTGCACAATGTAATCAAACTAACTTCTCATATGCAGGCCCAGAGCCCCATCTCACAAGTGGTTGTAGATTCTGTCAAATGAACAATTAACATTAAACAACATGATACTTTAAACTCTGAAATGTTGTTGAAAGTAATTAATGAATTAATTTGTGAAACATACTATGATTGATTACAAAATGACTCAGTGTTTTTTAAAATACACATTATCTCCAAGTTTAAGACTAGGTTCACTGAAATTGCAGTTACAATTCCAATGGATTGTCTTGTATAATTGGAAAGCTCAATCTAAAGTTTGTATAGAACTTAAAAATATTTAGAGTGGCCTAAAAAAATTGAAGAACAAAAGTAAACTTACTGGTCTCAAGAGAGTATAACAGTAAGTAATACATGGTATTAGTTTGAATGTGAAGTAATATAGATAATGAAATGATGGAAGCTGCAGAAATACACCACATGTGTAGATAAATATTGCACAAAGTTGTCAAACTGAGGCAATGTGGAAAGGTCATCTTTCTGAGCACATGAAAATGAAGCATATGGAAATAAAAGAATATCAACCCTTGCTTTACATAATTTACAAAAGCATTTCATATGTCCCAAAGTAATAACTCTTACTACAAAACATCTCAAAAAAGAAATGTAGATATTTATGATCTTGTGATGGAGCAATATTTCTTATGCAGAATATGAAGAACAAACCTCTGAAAACAATAATTTATCTTCTTCATCAAAAGTAAAGCTTTCTACCCTCTCAATGTAATTACAAACCAAAAAGCAAACCAGGCACTAAAAAAAATATTCACAGTAGAGATTTATGGCTAAAACCACAATTCTATTATGTGTAAATATCTCATAAAACCCAATAATATAATCAATAACAACTTAATAAAATTTCTAACAGAGTTAAAAATTTTACAAAATAATACAAACAACCAATAACATTCTAGAATGTTGACACTGTATTGAAACTAGAAAGGCTATATACAAGACTGATAAAATAAAGTGTCACTAGTGATATCGTGTAAAGTATGGTCTCATATATCACTTTTAGAAGAGTAAATTCATATAATTAGTCTAGAAAAATACCGTGTGAATTTCCTGCAAGTTAAGCACATCTCATATAATTAACAATTTTATTCTTTATTTTATCAATAAAATAAAATTAATTTATTTGTATTCAAATGTTCATAATATCCTTACTTATAATGACCAAAAGATGAAATTAACTCAAATGCCCATGAAAAATTAAATAGGTCATTATTTTGTTCTATATTCAGACAATGGACTTGACAATAAAATTACAAGACAATTATTGATGTATGTAGTAGCTTTTTCAATACCTCCAAACCTCATGTTACATTAAAGAAGCAAGATAAAAAGATTATTTACTATAGAATTTCATTAAAATAAAGATGTATGTAAAATTAATTACAGTAAAAATACAATATACTTGAATAAAATGTCATTATTAAATCTATCATGTTGTAAAACAATAATAAATAAAATCCAACACAAAAGAAAACATCTGAAATACTGTGAGAGAAATCAAATCATTCTTTTCAAGTAGGATTTTCAAAGGACTGACTGGCCCAACATAAATGTGTACTTTGGAAATTTTAGGTTCCGTTGATGGCTATATGTATATACATTTATAACATTCAATTTATATAATAAATGTTCATTTTTATTTTGTGCAAATTATATCTCATTAGTTAATAATTATGAAATCAGTGGACAAGAAGTGACAATTAAAATTTCAAACCAACAACACAAAATGCTAAAGAAGATGAAGCAAAGGAATTTTTATTCATTGATGGTAGGAAATAAAATGATACAGTCACTATAAAAAGCAATTTCATAGGTTCTTAGGTTGTTCAACATACATTTTCATGTATCCCAGCAGTCTTAAGCTTCTATTCTAAGGCATTGAAAACACAGCCTCATAAAATTCTTTCTGTGTACAATTATAGCTTTTTAATTAACAGTTAACCCAACTTGAAGTATCCAGTACTTTTTCCAATATGAAAATACATAAACAAATTTGGTGCATTTAGACAGTGGGACATTAATGAAATATGCATGTCAACATAGATTAATATTTTATACATTTCACTAAGTGAAGAATTAAGACTAAAAAGGCAGCACAGCATGATGCCACATTCATGGATAGTTGAAAGTAGTTTCGCCAAATATGTACCAATAATATGGGTACTTTAAATACATATCAGAAAAGTTTTGATCTACATTCTTGCAATGTAAAGAGCTTAATTTCTACCCATTGAAGGTAAGATGCATAAGTAAGAAAATGAACATGTTTTACATAATAATTAAATGATTTTCATGTATGCCAATTCTCAGAATCTTTGAGGCATTCAAGTGTAGAATAAGATTACACAATTGAATAAGTGGAAGTGGATCTAAGAAAGGTCTAGGTAAAAATTAATCTTAATAAAAAAGAAAGATGAGTGACAGGTACAGTGTCTGTAGGTATAAAGACAAGAATTTCAAATTCAGTTAGAAATTATAGTGGTTTAGGAAAGTGGCAGTAGGTTTTTTTCTAGGCTGCTATACTTCTGCCCTTAGTAGTTGGTTAGTATCAGGAATGAATTCCTACATATTGAGCTATCCTTAAGTCCAAATAGAGAGCTGTTGGTTACTACCAAGACGTAAGTGCTACCACTTCGCCCTGTAAGATATCCTGTCAGGCTGGCTGTTGTAGTTGATAGACGTTACAGCTGAGTGTCACTGTTTACTGCTTTTCTCCCTTGATAGCTTGCAAAGAATCTTCCATTACTATGAGAGATAATACTCAAGGCAGCAGCTTTGTGGTGAGTTCCAGACTGTTTTCTCCAAGTCTTGTGTCTAAAGTGTGTGATACCTTCAGCAACAGGGTTTTACTGTCAAGTTCTGGAAGGAAACCAAGGGCAATTGGAGAAGCCTATATTATTTAGGAGTTCCCTTGATTCCTCTTAAGACCAATAACTTAAAGGGAGGTTTCCCATGACTGACACTTTGTTATTTATTAGTCTAGAGTACTTAGGGGTACTCATTATTACCCCAAGTGGGATAATGTGTGTGTGTGTGTGTGTGTGTGTGTGTGTGTGTGTAATGTATGTCTATTTACATTTTTAGAAAATAATATTTACTGATGACTTTCTCCAACGTTGTTAATGTTATTTATCCCTCTGACACCCTCCATCTGTCTTCTTTCCCATTTTTTTCATTTATAGAAACTGTATTCTAATATCTCCCTCCTTAGAGCTCTTCCCACACTCCCCTGTGATTTTTGTTTTGTTTTGTTTTGTTTTCAAACTTTTCTGGTATCTGTGGTTACTCTAGGTTATATATCCACATCTACATATTCATAGCTAGGACCTCCAATTAGGTGAGAAAATGAATTGTCTTTCTATGTTTCAGATGCCTTACTCAGTTTAATATCTTTTAGTTCTATCCATTAACCTGAAAATTTCATGATTTCGTTTTATCTTTGCATCTGAACAGAATTGCACTGTGAATATGTATCGTGGGTTCTTTATCCATTCACCAATTGAAGGACATTTAGCTTCATTTTGCAGCAGATGGAGACCATTGCAGAAATCCACAACTAGTCAAACTTCAGAGAACAACTGACCCTGGTGCTCAGCTCCAGCTGACACATCTATAACACAACCCATATAACTAAGGCTCAGGGAACATAAGAGCTAGAACCAGGATGCCTGCTGTGAAACTGTGTGTTTTTTGGTATGACAGAGGAGCTACACCTGTGAAATCTCAAAAATATGGTTCCTTAAGCAATACCTACCCAATGACACAATTTGATATGTCAATGTGGATGGGAAAAAATCTCATAAAGTATCACTCCTAGATAGAAAGTTGTAAGCAGTTAATGGCTGCTGAGAGAGGGAGAATCAGTCTTTTCCAGTGAGGAGCCTTCTGATAGGTTATCCAATTCCAAGTGGTCAGTCTTAAATCCATATATGTATAGGCAACACTGAATGGATTCAGCAATATACATATATTGTTGTGTAAAATATATGTGGATATTTTAAAGAAAAGGTCATGGGTCTGAGTCTGAGAGTGAGTAGAAGAGCAGGAAAGGAGTTGGACAAAGGGGAAATAAATACAGCAGTACTCAATTATAAGAATCACAAAAGAGTTAAAAACTAACAATTTTTTAAAAAATTATTTACAGAATAGTTTAGAGTATATTTTTCTCAACAACACACACACACACACACACACACACATACACAAATTGGATCTGTTGCCTTACAGTTTGTAATCCCCCTCTAGAGTTTGAATAACTTCTTTTCCGTATAAACTACATGTAATGACTTGCCCAAGTAAAGATGTTTCAGTTCCAAGTGGATCAGACTTAGAATTGTCTGCTCTAGCATTGTATAAACAAATACATAAAGCCAAAGAATATAAAAGTCATATTTCTCAATACAAACCTAATCCTCTGAGTAGCCTATCACACAGTGGATTCCTTTCCTTCCTCTAAACCTCTCCAGTGCTATTTGGCAAACAATTTTGGAGACATTTCTTTTGGGATCTTTTCACATAGCTTTTACTTTAATTTTAAATATGAGTAGGTGTTCCTTTCACCAGTTTAACATAATCTGATAATTCTGTCAAGGGAGGGCTTCCAAAAAGGTGGCATACAAATACTTTTTCCCTTACTTTTGCCAGTTAGAATTTGTAGTTCTTTGATCAATGTATCTTGACATACACTAGGTTGAAGGTCCACTAGTCTTCAAACCCTTCACTTTGTAAGGGAGGTGAATGTTTTATCTTGTTATTTAAAATTATTTCTCCATTATAATGAATATTAAACAGATACTAAAAAAGAAAGATAAGTCTGGTAAATATTAAAGATTTATAAATTTTCTGACTTTCAAGATAAAATTCTGAAATGTGTGAAATAATACATTTTCAGCATAAGCTATACATTCTGTATGTTTCTATAAATATACTCAAGTAATATTGAAACAAAAACTGAAGTTTATGACCACAAATAGTGTCTGGTGCATGCAAAAACTTGCACTTGGAATGATCTTATAGGAAGACTGTGGAATTCTAGAAAAAAAAAGTCAGTAGAGTGTGCTTGTACCCCAAAGTCTCTGAGAGTTTAAGGTAGGAATTGAGCATTCATTCTCAACTTGGGTTGAAAAACCTGGATCCACTTTATGGGGACAAAAGCTCACATCATTTCAAAAGCAGCAAATCTTTCCCTCCCTGTCAGAAAGCTGGCGCCAACATATGTTATTTTGCTAGCAACCTGTTAGCTGATTACTAAGGGATATGCTACCTCTGCTTCACTTCCTGTTCTGCATATTCCCTCTGCTCTCTCCATTTCCTTCTGCTAGGGTTTTCCTTGATATTTGAACTGATAAGGACTTCCTGCCCTCAATCTAATCCATGTATGCAAATTAGGTGTATTTTGCTTGTTCCTTTGTCTTCAATCTATATATAAATTAGCCTGTCACCCCAATAAACAAGCTGCCCTGGACACAGGCTTTCTGAGTAGTTTCTTGATCATAAATACTCACAACCTTCTGACTCCCTAGCCTCTGTTCTCCCCTGGGTCCTAAGACTGCCAGCTTGCTGTGGAATCATGAGTCCCTGAAACTGAAAACAACAGAAGACTTCCACAAATTCAAGGCTAGACTTAGTCTAGCTAAAGCAAATTTTACAGTCTGTCCCAGTTAGCCTGATAACTAGAGCAAAACCAAAATCAAACTGCCAGATACAGTGTCACAAGCCTGGAAACTCAGCATTCCAGAGGCAGGGGAAGGATGCTTGCCCCAAGTTCAGTGTCCCTTTGGGTACAAAGCACTCTAAGGGCTGCCTATCCAATAGACCATGATTCTGTTTCAATAACAAATTAAAATTTATGAATGGTACACTTCACATGCTTACTTTGTGACCAATTTCCTATTTATTTTCTTCAAAGTCATAGCTGTATACAGGCAGATTTGGTGGATTAATGAATGAGTGATTGAATGTCACAAATTTCTGAATTTCATGAAAATCTGGGTGACTATTTTTCTGTTAATATAGGAAACAACTCCTGAACTGACATTGTCATTGATCATCGATCATCTTTTGGAGATACATTTTAGAATGCAAACCCAAGGACATTTAGTGGTGGTATTGTGTTCCCCAAAATATTGTGCACCCTAAATAAACTTATCTAGGGTCAGAGAACAGAACAGCCACTAGATACAGAGGCTAGAAAATGGTGGCACTCATGCCTTTAATCCTAGCATTCCAGAGGCAAAAATCCTCTGGGTCTGGATCTCTGTGAGTTCAAGTCCATAATGGAAACAGCCAGGAATGGTGACACATGCCTTTAATCCCAGGAAGTGAGGGCAAAAAGCAGAAAGGTATATAAGGCATGAAAACCAGGAACTAAGCTGGTTAAGCTTTCAGGCTTTCGAGAAGCAATTCAGCTGAGATCCATTTGGATAAGGACACAGAGGCTTCCAGTCTGAGGAAACAGGATCAGCTGAGGAAACAGGATTGGGAGGTGAGGAAGCTGTGTCTTGTTCTCCTTCTCTGATCTTCCAGCATTCACCACAATAACTGGCTCCAGGTTTGATTTTATTAATAAGACCTTTTAAGATTTGTGCTATATCTGGTGCCCAACATTCGTGTTCATGGTACAAATTCACAAAAAAACCCTTACCTGTGGCCTTGTGGGCCCCAGCTCAGACCCAAGCTACACTCAGCCAGTTGTGGTGGCACACTAGTTGGATTTACTGAAGAAGGCAGAGGCAGGAGGATCCCGAGTTTGAGGCCAACCTAAGAGAAGCTTCGGCTGGGGCCGAGCCACAAACAGTGGTGGGACCATGGAGGCAGTGGCTACTGCTCCGAGTTGCTGGCTTCTTATTCTGTTGATGACTGCAATGATGCTGCTATCTGGGACAAAGGGTTTACTGCTGCTTGTTAAGAGAAGAATTGCCAGTACCATCTTGTTACAAGAAAGCATCGACAAAGGTCAGTTTGGAAAATTTTGGCAAGACAAATGGTGGGGAGAAATTGCTGTGAAGATTTTCTCTTCTAGGGAGGAACATTCATGGTTCCAAGAGACAGACATTTATCAGACTGTGATTGCTCCAAACCTCAGAGGAGGCACAAAGAAAAAAAAATTCTGCAGGGAACCATGACCACACCTAACAGCAACTTTGAAGTCTGCAAAAGGATGATAGGACCCCACAACAATGATTCCACATGGACTATGGTAAAGCCATTAAGATCAACTTTGGACTACAAACTGCTCAGGATAATCTTGAGATGGCTAGCTGAGATGATCCAGCCTGACAGGCTACTTGAACAAGGACTTGAAACAAGCCCTGCACTTTCTCATTATGCAGCGACTGGACAAATGATACAGGACTCGACAACTAATGCCCAAATTTTCTTTTTAGGATCCCCTAAAGATGTCTTCACCCCCAGAAAGCAGGAAGTAATTTTAAGAAAATTACGCCCACATTCCCAAGAGGTGGGATGGGAGGTTTTTGGTCGTTTAATGAGTTTTGGGTATTGTCATTGTTTACAATGGTTGAATACAAGTTGTTAATTGTTAATGGTCAGGAAAAAAACTGAACATGGAGATTAGATTCAGAGGTTTTGTTTAAAAAAAGGAAAAAGAAAGAAGAGAATATAGATATGAGGTAGATCACTGAATCTACTCTGAGAAAAAAGATAAATAATAGGATAAATGGGTAGATCATTGAATCTAAACTAAAAAGAAATAGGGGAAGATATAAAATTGACAAAAGGTAGATTATTGAAACTTTTATGAAAAGAAAAAAGAGAATATGAATATGATAAGATAAAAACGTCAAATTTTCAATCTACTTTTAAAAAGGAACTACTTGTTTTAAATAGGAAAAGTAATGAATTTTTTTGTCTGAGTTTGTCAAATGTTACTGGACTGGACATTGTTAATATATATAATGCTATAATGGAGTTTTTATCTGAATCTGTCCAATGTTAATGGACTAGACATCATTAATGTAGTTCTTGACTGTATATATTGTATATACTTATTGGATAATTTTTCTTGTATTAGTTATAAGCTTTTTTTTCAGAGCTGAGGATCGAACCCAGGGCCTTGTGCTTGCTAGGCTAGCGCTCTACCATTGAGCAAAAAAAGGGGAAATGTGGTGGTATTGTGTTCCCCCAAATATTGTGCACCCTAATAAACTTATCGGGTGTCAGAGAACAGAACAGCCACTAGATACAGAGGCTAGAATGTTATATACTCAGATTCTTGAATAAATGTGATACACACTTCAATTTTTGACAATTTTATTTTTATGTCTAATTATTTGGATGTCATTTATAATTTTAATAAAATTGGCTTCACTACAAATATCAAATAGAGAACATTATATTGTGTTGTAAGAATCTGTAATTTCTCTTTCATGTTTCTGTTTGACTTTTTCAAATGTGTATGTTCTTAAATTCAAAACTCCAAGAATGCTTTAATTTACTTTATGCAACTGCCATCTTTAAATCACAAATGTTTTCTTTTTATAGAAGGTTCAACATTGTCACTATTACTCATAATTTCCAAGGAAGAATTTTCATTATAAAGTTCATGTGCAGAAGGAACTAAATACTCAATTTCAACATAACTGCTCAAGTGTAAATTCCTTTGACATTTGATAATTTACTCAAGCTTATGTGAATTATTGAGCTCATGTCAACTATCATTCTGGTCTCTGGGGTGGTAAAGATAAATAGAATTAGTTATTCATCTCAAAGAGTTTGCATGATGATAGGAAATGGGGATTTAAGCAAAATAATCAAACAATATGTTTGCAACAATGAGGTAATCCAAAGCAATCTGTCCCTATTTCAGATATATGTGAAGGAAGTAGCTTGTAGATAGAAGAGACTATGAAGGTAACTGACAAAGATGGCCCCTTGAAGAGAGAGTATAGAGATAAAATGAGCAAAGAATTGTTACTTCTCAGGTTTTGATTAAGTTTCTCCACCAGAATTGTCATCATTGTATCTTAAAGAATCACTGATCTTAGAGGTAATGTTCACATGGCTTATTAATCTGGAATATTAAAGCCTCTTTCAAACACTTTTATTTGTACTACTAATGATTTTCAGTAACAATCTTATGATGATTTTAGAGCTTATCAAACATCAGAGAAGAAGAACCTGAGTCACATCTAAATAATATAATCAAAGTTATTTAACTAGTAAATATTACTTTGTAAAGTTAGCCCATAATCATTTAACCCATATTATGTATTGCTGAGTTGTGTCTTCATGGTAGAAATATGACATGTAGAAAGATAAATGGAAGGTAGTATGATGATAATTGGTACTTATTTAAACTAACATGCAGTGCATATCTTCATGATAACCTTGTAGAATCATATTAGACTATAAACCCTTAAAGCAAGGGACAATACCTATTTATTTAATATATTATCCAGCTTGTTTACAAATGAAATATTGCACAATGATACCACTTCGAAGGAGTCTATAAATCTATACCCTAAGGAGAAAATGTGAATTAAATTTAATCATTAACTTTTTATCCATATGTAGTGGTCATAAATGAATAAACTAGAAAATAAAGGAGAGTATATATAGTATAATAGCCAGATGATGTTCCCAGATAAATATGTAGGGTTTTATATAAGAACAAGTAAAGGCAGTACTCTAAGGAAGAAAATGAAACCATCTACCAGGATGGGAGAAACAGAGACAGGGATAGCATGTCTCGGTATAATATAGCATATTCTGGAAGAATTTTGAAGACTAAACATAAGTAAAAAGACGTCATATTTATAAGAGTCTTGCTAGCTCAGGTCATATAGCAATAACTACTATAAAAGTTCTTACCATTGTGCAGATACTTATCATGAGGAAATAGCACTTGTCCTGTGAAACACTAATCATTCTTAATGAGAATAGGAGAAAGTACAGTCAGGAAGATTAGAATGAACACATGAGATATCGATCAGTTTTCTTTTTCTGTTATTCTAATTCCTAAATTTCCTAGATCATGACACCCAAGTTATTGCCAAAGAACAGTTCCAAGGATCTTGAATTTTCTGAAAATGAACAAATTGAGTTTTGACTATAAACATTTTAAACAAATACCTTAGGTAATTTGGATATGACATCATTAGTTCTACTATGTTTCCAAAACATCATTTTGTGATTTTGGCTAGGATCAGTTCCTTAACTTTTTGAAAGATATCAATGACAACTATCAATCACGGAAATAAAAGAAAGGAAGATAAGAAAGTAAACCAACTTCATTGCCTCTCTGACAAATTAGATTTACTTTAAAGGTGATGTTTTCCATGATGTTATTTCACAAACAATGAATTCAATTTTTAAAGTTTAATGAACTATTTTAAAATTATGTATAAGTATGTATTTTAATTATAATTTTGTATAATTAAATTAGGCTTATTTGTTTTTTCCTTGAGTTAATATTTTATAATGATAAAACTAAATTCTTTATTGTTAATAGAATATGTCACTTCCAAATACTTCATAATAAAAGGAAATCCAGTCAAAACTTCACCATCACTAGTATTTGGATAGTTAAGGTAGTTCTACTGAAAAATGCCTTTTACTGACCACTGAGCTTCTGAATCCTGATTTTTAGAAGAATCTCAATTTTGAAGAACCAAATAAACACAGAACAAATTACAAACCCAGAGCTAATAATAATTTATTATTAATGATGTTTTAATTTTATAATTGTATGTATTAATATGAAAATCTAAAAAATTATGCCTTTCTACCCACAGCTAGATTATTAAGTAGTATAATAGTTGAGTGAATTGAACTGTAATACCTTTTGCTGTGGAAGGTCACTTATTGAAAGTGTATCATATTACATTTTTGATCTTATAACTAGCTAATGAAAATAAGACTACAATTGGACAACACTTCATTGGAAGAAAAGATGGAGATTTGCATGTTATAATAAAACTTCACATCTGATATGGACTCTTCACTATTTGTGTTAGATTGTTCCCAGTAAATACAATAGATACCATAAAGTACGCATGCTACCACCTTTTTGTAAAATGTGCAGTATTTTTAGGTAACATACTAATATCCCCTCTTTAACTATCCCTAGATTACCTGTAAATAGATGCTTACTATATTGTTTAGAGGATAATGACATAAAATTATGTACACGTTCCATATGTAAAATTTAAGAGCATTTTTTTATTTGTGATTGGCTGAATCCATATGTAGCTGAAAGTTTTCCTGTGTCCCACCTGCTCCTTGGTCAGGACAAATCTCTCTCACCCATCAGTCCTGCAGCCACTCAGACACAAGTAAACACATAGAGGCTTATATTATTTATGAACTATCTGGCCATTACCTCAAGCTTATCACTGACTAGCTCTTACACTTATATTAACCCATAATTCTTATTTATGTTTAGCCATGTGGCTTGGTACCTTTTTTCAGTTCTGCCTTCACATTTTTTTTTCTTCTGTGTCTGGCTGTTGACTCCTGACTCAGAGTTCCTCTTCCCAGAATTCTCCTTGTCTGCTTATCCTGCCTAAATTTCCTGCCTGGCTACTGGCCATTGAGTGTTTTTATTAAACCAGTGTACAAAAGCATTATTCCACAGCATTCGTAAGCATAAAATCTGTGGATGTCAAGGGCTGACTGTATGTAGCAATCATTTAAGTATGTGACAAATATTATTTGAAGTAGCTATGTGAATAAATGAGATGAAGAACACTAGAGTGAAGAAGTCTTTTGAGAATAGCAGAGATTTATGGAGAGGTGACAATGTTTTGAACTAAATATTAAGGAACAACAAAGATACAATATGAAAAAAAACATTTGAGCAAAAACGTTTTAGAGAAAATCTTAATATGAATGAAAATAAACAGAGTAATAGGAAATGGTAAACATTCTCATCTTCAATGTTTCCATAAAAGCTAACACCTAAGCTCTGGTTGTTATGCAGACAACATTCTTTTGGAAGTGGTACAAGAGCATCCAGAGTCATTCTGATTTGTAACCTAAGCTCAATCAGTATTTAAGTAATTTCTCTACCATGTGTCCTACTTTATTGATCCTGTATATGAAAATGTCATGAAGGCAGAGAACTCTTAATGAATGTGTTGAAAAAACCTGGAATTATTTTTGATCATCATTTCAGGTACCAATTGTACAAGGGATATCAAATATGTATTATGCATTCAGATATATAGAGAAAATTTGATTTTCTGTGTTTTAAAACAGTGGTATATGAGTAATAATGGGCTCACAAACTGAGTAAACATACAATTGGATGCATTAATAGTCATTCAATTTGTAGACTACATAATCTACCTGATTTGAGTCATACCTTTAAATTTCCAGATTAGCTTTGAATACACTGAGTTGAGACATTAAAATATAAAACTTTGCACTTAATATTAAAAACCCTCTCTTCTTCATTAACACTCTCAAATCTCAGTACACTATAAACATCTTTTTCTTTGGGGCTTGGTAAATTATATTTGTGTCTGCTCTTCCCCAATAGTGCTATAGAACTGTACAGAATAAAGACCCAAATATCTCTACTGTATCTATCTACCCTTAGTCTGTACTCTGCTTGAGGACTAATATTTATTCTAGGACCATTCTTGGAGTCATGAGAATCTTTCTAAAGGAAAAAAAAGTGAAAGTAACATAAGGAAGGTAACAAAACTGTAGCATCAAAAAATACTTTGAGGAGTGAACTTGGAACTAGAGCATGTAAGAGTAAAGTTATGAAGAGATAATATTTCTTCTCAGTTCTGAAAGTACATCTGACTGGCAAAGCTGTAAGCGTATGGGGGGAAATTCTGAAAATAGCCACTTTCCTTGTTGAACTACAAGTTCTATTTGTACTGGTCACCTGGTTCCATAAACTATTTCCTTGGGCTTCCAGTCATTTTATTTGTTCAGAAGCTTTGCAGTGCTACACAACAAAAAATTTGCATTTAAGAAAAGTTCAGCTTATTATTAGCCAATAGCAAAATATGACATATGAAGATTTTGCCATTTGTGATTTTGATTATTATTTAACTTACAAATCTTATATTACTAACTGCATTTTATTAATGTAAAGATATCTTAATAGTTTAAAGGATGAAAGAGATGGCTCATCATTTAAGAATACTTGATGCTCTTTGAAAGGACTGGAGTTTAGTTCCCAGCACCCACAGTAGGCAACCCATAACCACTTACTCCAGCATCCGGGTACCCAAAATATTCTCCTGGCCTTCCAGGGTATCTTCATTTGCATGCACATACATGTAATAAAAATAAAATAATTCTTAAGTTTAAAGAGGACAAAACTCTTCCTTTTTTAGTCATGCTAAGTAAATTAGATTAAAAGTTCACTTCACAATATTATAACACAAGCTTTTTCAATAATAGGCCTTTAGCAACTTTTAAATATTATTGGCAAGTGTTTGATTTTCAATAGTTTGAATAGACTAAAAAGTTTGTGAATAGTTAACATACATATACATAAATGTTTTAAAAATTCATATCTTAAAGTTTCTACACTAAAGAGATACTATTACTAACTGAGGAAAATAATACCATATCCTGTTAATTAGTAGTTGTATTTTCAATTATTATTATTATTATTATTATTATTATTGCTATTATTGTTATCATTTTATTGATAGGTCATACTGTCCTATGTTGTGTATCTTTGTAAATATTATATTCAAATACTTTCATCTTGTTCTATATACTTATATATTTTTTAAAAGAAAATTTAATATTTTTAGTACCTTCCTCATAGAAAAATATTATGTTAAAATTCTCAGCAATTGACAATTACATCAAGAAATGACTAAAACAATATGTATACAAATGACTTTTATTGAAAAGAGTATAATAATAGTTTATATTTAACAGAGTTGTTTACTAATTACCAAGTACTATGCTAAATATTTAATGTGAATTATCTAAGTTAATTTTCACAATAATTTTACTGAATTTATGTTATTAATTTTTCCTCTTTACTACTGAGAAAACTGAAGCACAAAAAGAAAAGTTAGTTCTGTGTGTTTTTGTGTATGTATGTATGTTTATGTGCATGTGTGAAGTGAAAATCTATTTCATGTTGATTATGAAACTATCAAAAACACCTCTATTGTATAAGATTAAGAAAGTTTTCTCCCATTTAGACAACTACCACTTTCAAATAAAAGGTATGTTTTCAGTATTTCAATTCCAAGAGATACACAGTTTTTATTTAGATAAAAACTTAAATCAAAGATTTGTTGAATTCCCTAGAAACATGTATAAAACCCTCACTCATCATATGAGCTTTTCCTTAATTAAGGCCTTATTACTAGCACAAATATTTTACTCTGTGTTGGGTGTCTGCTTCTCTCACTTTGGAAATTCCTCTGGAGGTTTATCTAAATACTTAGAAAGAGATCTATTAGATGGCATAGCCATACCACTCTTGGGCATACACACTAAAGAATGTATATCTTACTACAAAGACACTTGTATATCTGTGTTCATAGCAGTTCTATCCATAATAGCTATAAAATAAGCCTAGCTGTCAATCACCTGATGAGTGGATTAAGAAAATGTGACTGATAAATATAAATATACTCAATAGAATAGTACTCAGCTGTAAAGAAAAGTGAAACCATGAAATTTTCAGGTAAGTGGATGGAACTTAAAAAAAAATAAGAGTGAGGTAATCCAGACTCAGAAATATGAACATAGCATGTGATTCTTAGTTTTGTGTGTTTAACTTGGAGTACTTCAAAAAGCCTGAAAACTAGAAAGGAGACAGTGGGGATATGACTTAAGGAAAGCAGCTTGCTAGCATATAGAATGTTGCAGGTAGACAAGCTAAAAATGTGAGAGATATCATGGGGTGGAGGAGGTGAGAAAAAGGGAAGGAGGCTAATAAAAATGAAAGGAGCATGAGAAAATAATTTGGAAACCTAGAATCTGATGTCCTAATTAATTATCAGAACAGAGAATTTGAAAGTAGATAGCTCAAAAGGCTAGATAATGCTGGCTCTTGAAGTAATGGATCACTAAACAAAAATCTCAGTGCCAGGTGTATGATACTGGCACAGGAGTTGTTCATGAGGAAGTTGTTAGAGGACCCCAAATCAATTCAGGCTCTTTTCATTACTCTTTGCTGTTCAACACAACTATTTAATACAACGCTGTAAGATCATGTTGCTTGGATATCACTTATTTTTAATGCAAGATACAAAAAATAAAGAGAGAAGTAAGCTTGAATCTTCCCCATTGCTAGCTAGCTCTCATCATACTAGTGCTTTCCTGAATACTGCTATTCAGGCAGGAAAAAAAAGGCATCAACAATCTTACCAAATGTGAACTCTGAACTATATACAAACCTTCCAGGCAAAAATGGGCCAGGCAAGAAGTGCCCTTTGTTTCAGTAGTAACACAAAGGCTATAGGAACTAACCAATCACTCCTTAATTGCATTGTAGGCACACTCTATAATAAGAAATCTATTCCTAACACTGTAACCTCTCTCTAAAACTCATGGCTGAAGAGTTATTAGGCCTTAGCAGGTAACCTATTGTTGCCCCAACGAATTGACATACTATCAAACTTCCTTTTAAATATCTGTGTTTAGATATAGACAGAGGCGACCCTCAGCCTTAATTAGACAAATCACCACTTGCAGTAGTTGGAGATGAATGTAGAGACTCATGCTACCTAAGATGCTGAGAACAAAGAGATGGTTGAAGTTCAGCCTGAAGCAACACATTTATACAACCCCATATGGCTCAGAGAACATTGCTAAAGATCTGGAAGTGGAAAGAATGTAAGAGGTGGGCAGATAAAGAGAAGGGCATTATCCAAAATGTTTTTTTGTAAGCATAACACAATCATAACATCTTTGTCTCCTAGCATTTCTCCCACACAAGCTGGCACCTCTTAACAGTCAGCTATGAATGGGAAAGAGGTTCATAAGATGCTACCACTTACTGCTGATTTATTGGCAACTAAAAGATTCTGGGAGATGAGGAGGCATATGATTCAATAGTGTAGCCACTGTGAGCCTACCATGCTCTAATTAATAGTTGCAAGCCAAGAATTGCAGTGAGGGTCCTAGTTAAACTCTGTAAAACACACAAAAAAATGTGGATACAGGAAAGAGATTTGTAACATGAGAGGGAGATTTGCTAGGATGGGAAGGAAATAAGAGAGGATGTTGTGTGGGTGAGTGAAATAATCAGAATGTATTACATATTTGTATGAGACTGTCAAACTTTCTCCAAAAAACAAAGCAATCTCAGATTCATTTTATTAATTATAGTTTACACTTTTGGCTTAGGTTGCATGGATATTTTCAATTCCCAATTATCTTATTTTGTGATTAATTACTACATGTCCCAAACTATTTCAAATTATACAAAATAACAGATGTTCAAAAATAATTAACTTCATTATCATCCATTCAATATCATTTCCCAAAGTATTTTTCATGTTTATAAGTTTTTTAATTTTTGGAAATTTCAGATATTTATGTAATATGTTTTGGTCATTTTCACTTTTCATTACCTTCTCTCATCCCTTTCCACTTCTGCTGAACCCTGTCGTCTTTGCAATTACTCTCTTTCCTTATAGCATGTGTATTTGTTGTTGTTGTTTATTGTTTTTATTTAATTTGGGAGGACTCTCTTAGGGTTTCTACTGCTGCAAAGAGACACCATGACCACAGCAACAAGAGGTTTAGTCCATTATCAAATGGCAGGAAGCGTGGTGGAACATGGGCAAACATGGTGCTGAAGAGGTTGCTGAGAGTTCTACATCTGGATCTGCAGGCAGCAGGAAGGGGCTGAGACATACTGAGCCTAGCTTTAGCATCTGAAACCTTAAAGCCCACCCCCAGTGACACACTTCCTCCAACAATACCACACCTACTCCAGCAAGGTCACACATCCTAATAGTGCATCTCCCTATGAGCCTATGAGAGCCATTTTTTTTTAAAACCATCACATCAAGTTAGAAAAAACAATCTAGAATTCAAGTGGAAATTTCTTGTTACACTGAGATCAAAGAGCTACATCCAGCTTATGCCCAGGACATTTGAAACTAAAGGACACTACTTCCATTAGGATACAGCTAGGATTTTATTAATATGTCAGGCTACAAAAATACTTACAACATATTCTTATTGTTATTAGTAAACTGGGTGTTTACACGATTGTACTGAATAAAACTGTTTGCAAAAGAAGGCTGAAGAGTTGACTCAGTGGTTAAGAGCAGTGGTTGTTCTTCTAGAGGACCTAAGTTCAATTCCCAACACACACATGGAAACACACAATCATCCATAACTCTAGTTTAAGGGGATATGATGTCATCTTCTGGCCTCTGCACACCCCAGACACAAACACTTGCACAGGTATATATTTGCAAAACACCCATACACATATAAAATAGTAATAATAAATGCTTTTAAATGTCTGTATACATGCATTGAATAATATAAAAGAGCATCTTGTCAAAGAGGATCTTTAAACACTCTCCAGCTTGTTTTAAAGATATCATTTTAAATATTTGCAAAATCTACATGGCATATAATAAATTTCAACCAATGAAATATTTACATATAAATACCAAATCCGAAATACAAATAAGCTTATGATTTCAATAATCAACTTTTAGTAGCATTTGTTACTCCTAGTCAATGAACTAAAATGTAAGGCAAAATATAAAACATCAATAAACAGGATATTAAAAACTATATTATCATTCCTGAATAAAGTAGGTGAAAACCAAGAAACTTAAATGCATTACTGTTTTGACCAGATTAAAGAAGATATTACTTAAAATTTTATAGAATAATTGCATTGTGCTCTCAAGATAAGGTCACATATAAGTTACTGATTCATGGGCTTTCTTAATTTCATGTTTATTTTTAATACACAGATGTATTTTAAAGATAGAGCATACAGTCGGGAAGGAACCTCATGAGACAACCTACTGTTTTCCATTATAATTAGGCAGCGTTTCACCAAAAACATTCTGGTCATTTTTAATAAAAATATGTAAAAGTAATCTATTAATTAAGCCATGATAACTAGTGTGTGGATTTCTATCTAACCTAAATGTTTCCCAAAGCAGTTTTATAGTATTTAGTGAAAATCAGAAAAAATTGTTTTCCATAAGTTAGTTTTAGGTATTTATTTACCATTCCTCTTTAGGATGAACATTCAATAATTCACTTTCGGATAATGTGATTCTACTTTGGGATAGGAATTTACTCTTCAGAGAGCATATGTGTTTAATGGTGGTTCATATTGCTGACACTATTAAAAGGAGACTGAATTATTAAGACTCACTACTAATAAAAGGATATAATCAAAACATGGCAGTATTGGGAGGTGTAGCCTACTTGAAAGAAACAGTTGACTGGGGAAACATGTAGTTCCTTGGCCATTTTCATACTCTTTCTGTTTCCAATAAGGTGAAAAGCTTCTGCTACATGATTCTGCAACTATATTCAGGCTTAACACAGGCCTATAGCATGAAGCAAGCTGATAATAGAATCAAGTTTCTGGAACTCTGAGACAAAATGAATTTTTCTTCTACATAAGTTATACTTTTTTTTTTGCAATTTTCCACCATGCAGAATTGTCTGGAAAATACATTTATATAAGATTTTTAATTTTTGAATTTGTTGAGAATTTAACATATCTTTTGTATTTATATAATTTCCAAATTTCCCTCTACCTCTTTCAACTCCTCCTGTGACTCCCTACTTCTCAAATCCATGATCATTTCTTCCATAACTATTATTGTCTTATATGCTTGTATATGTGTAGACAACCTACTATATTTATTTAGTGTTGTTAGTATGCAACATGCCTATATGTGTAGCTGCAGAATTTTTCTCCAGCTCCCACCGCCAAGTCCCGCCAGTCCCGGAGCCCACTTATAAAATAAACACACAGACTCTTACATTATTTAAACTGCTTGGCCATTAGCTCAGGCCTATCATTGTCTAGCTCTCACTCTTATATTCAGCCCATTTCTATTAATCTTTAATTTGCCACGTGGCTCGTGGCTTACCGGTACTTTACATCTTCCTTGTCTTTGCAGTGGCTCCAGCCGGTCTCTCTTTCCTTCCTCCTTCCTCAATCCTCCTCTCTCCTTGTCCCACCTATACTTCCTGCCTGGTCACTGGCCAATCAGTGCTTTATTTATATAGAGCGATATCCACAGCATATATGTACAGGGCTGACCACTTGAGATTGGGTAATTTATCATGGGATTGACTCTGTAGAAAACTTGATTCTCCCTCAGCCAGCATCCATTGATTGCCTATAGCTCTTCATTTAGAGGTGGGTCCCACATGATTCTCACCCTACCACAGTGACACATTGACCTGTGTTGTAGTAATGTAAGTCTTGTTTAGGCAAGCATATGGTTGAAATTTCACAGGTGCAGCTTCCTGGTGATGTCTGGTAGACCATATCTAGCAGCAAGCATCTTGATTGTCTTGTTCTTAAAAGCATTTTGGACCATTTCCCATGATATTCTCTGAGTCTTAGGAGTATCATCGATGGCATAATTGGGGCCAGGCATTCCAGAGTTAGTTATTTTCTGTGATTTTTACCACTTTGTAGATCTCTGTAATAGCTGCTATCTGTGGCAAAAAGAAGCTTCTTTTATGAGATATGAGAGTTAGACGTCTGTATATAAGGATAAGTATTTAGAATACAGTTAGAAATTATATTGTTTTAGTAAAATAGAAGTAGTAGGTTCTTCTCTAGAGTCTATGACCTCTTCAGCCATGTGTAGATGGATATATTTACAGTAATAGGCATGGAATCCCTCCTACTGAGCAAGACTTAGGTCCAACTAGAAAGCTGTTGGTTATTCCCAAAGTAAAAGCGCTACCACTGCACCAACGGTGTATCTTGCAGAGCCAGTCATTTTTGTGAATTGTTGGCTTTATCTGGGTTGATTTTCTCCCTTGGCAGCTGAAACATCTCCTTTCAATACCATGATAAATAGTTATCAAGGAAAAAGTTTCCAAGTCATTTCCATCTTGATTCCTCTACGTCCTGTGTCCAAAGTATGTGATGTCTTGTGCAATAGGGAATTATCTTCAGGTTCCTGGAGGTAACCAAGGGCAATGGCAATATCAAATATTGTTTTAGGAGTATCTTGGGACCCTTTTAACCAACAACTCAAAAGGAGGTTTCTTGTGCCTGGCATAGGGTGTTTAGTAGATAATCTATAGTTCTTGTGTGAGGAGGAATATTACTTTGTGTGGTAAAACTTCATTTCTATTATAAATCAGTAAGTTTTAAAAATGTTTCCTTGTTTATTTTAAAGACATATTTAGTGTTATTTATATTCTTTTCTTCCCTTTCCCTCTGTATGACATTTCCTACTCCCTCTCTAGTTACCCCATGCACAATTTCCCCCTTCCCCCTAACATAGCACTCATGTCCTAATACACACCTCTCTAGAGCTTCTTTTACTCTTCCTTTCCCTGGTCCCTTTCTAGTTTTCTAGCTTCTGAAATTACGTTTAATTTAATTAATAAGATTATATGTGCTAAAGACTTAGAGCTAGGAGCCACAAATAAGGTAAAATGTGTTTGTCAATTTTACTTAAATAAAGCTGGAACAAAACAAAAAAGGAAACAAAGGAAGAGTTCATTTACTCTTTTAAGATTGACTGAGTCAATTTTCAAGGGGTAATACAATAATACTCAATTAAAGGAAATGCATCCTATCCAATGAGGAAAGATAATTTTCAAATACTTTAGTGATTTCCTCCAAATATTCAGTCACATAAAAGCTACTCCATAATATTTCAAGATTTGATGTGTCTACTTATAAAGCTATGGTTCTTGGGATCAGGAGCCATTGATTCAAATGTCACATTAATATTGTGTATGATTGTCTATGTATGAGAACTCAAGACAATTATTATGACAGATAGTCATCTTCTAAGGGATCTGATTACATCTGACCTTTTAAAATCTCCAGAGAGCAGAAACAGCTCAAAAGAAGTGTTTGTGCATATATAACACAGAGCTGGGATTCCACTGCCTGACTATATCCAAGAACAGATGCAGTGTCAGCACAGCTCAGCCAAGGCTTATAGAAAACAATTTCTTCTATGGTTTTGCATCATAAAAATGTGTGGTCTATAGCTGCCAGTGGTATGTGTAATAAGCTTAAATAATTTTACATCAATACAACTTATAAGAAATCATTGCAAGTAATACTACATTTCACTAATTTAGGATGCAGGATTTTTTTTTAATCTTTATCTCTTAAAACCAGTGTCAACATCTTTAAAACTAGATCAGTTTGCAGTATGCTTAATATTATACATATTTGTATGCATTCTAAGATATATGCATACACATATAATAACACTGCTAGTTCATCTATAAGAAACACAAATGTAAGTTTATTTTGGTTGTCTTATTTTTCAGAACACACTCCATCAAACAGTCAAGACTTGTATCAAATAACATTCAATATATAATCAGAATGAGATTCAATATGTAGTTTAGATTTTGATTAATGAAAACATTAATTAAACTGCAAAATAATTTTAATTAAATTAGTTTATTGATACAATTGCATTCTATATTTTTGAATCATGGCACCATTGGATCTTTTATTAATAAGACCCCAATTCCCACAAGTGTATTTCCTTTATGATTCTCTTTGCTATGGCGCCGAAAAGATTGAGAACTCCGGTGTCATTCTATAATTGTCATCATACCTCACATTAAAAATTATAAATAAATATAATGTTAATAAATGAGTCAAATTAAATGTAAGTATATTACATTTTCAATTTTCACAACAATTATTAGGTATTTCACCATTATACATATCTATAAAATTAAAAAGAAAAATTTTTAAGCAGGATTAATAATGTAAATGAATTCCACAAGAAATTGGTCCAAAGGTGAGCCTTACTGACAACAAAAAGTAAACAAGACAATGATAATGGGAATTGAGTTAAGGACATTTTTTTACAAATAATACAACTTTGGAACAAACATAACATCCTTCAGGTCAAAGTGGAGATCTCAGAAGTAAGGAAACCCAGGGCTTCTCCCTAACAGATAATGAAAACTTTCTCAAGATACATCCAGGTTTGTTTCCCTAGTGTCGCTTTCTTTTTAAATTTTACACATACATTCTAGTTATTTTCTTAAGCATAATTGTTTTCCTTGATATTTTTACAATTGTTCTTCCTCTCAAGCAATGGTTAGTTACCATACTTAGGTCATATATGCCTTTGAGAATTAGATAAAGTCAATTGGACCTATCCCAGTAGTAAATTTTGTTCTTCCCTTGAAAAGAATACAAACAACTCACCGAAGTACAGATTCCCAAAAGTCCTTACAGGGCTATGGAATGAAATTTACTTTGCAGAGTGCAGTCCTTTTTGTTGTCCAGAAAATCAGCGAGCTTGTACATTAAATTCCTAGTGGATATTGTTGCAGACAAAGCAATCTCTGATTCTGTCTCATCCTAAGACTTTTCCTTCATATGATTTCAGTTCAATGGACACACTGCTGAGAGCAAAGCATGGGTCAGTCTTTCCATCCTTAAGTCATGTTTTTCTCCATTAAATAATGAATAGCATGTATGTGTATGCAGAGTGTATGTGTGTTTGTGTACTAGCAGACCATATGTACATATGTATGAGAGTATGCACAACAAATATAGTTAACCGCACCCTAAACAGTCAAGACTTTATAAATAATAAAGCATATTGATTACAATCTCATTTTTAGAATAAAATTTTAGCTACTTAAAGAAAATTCCTGTTCTCTGAGAACCAGAAAAATGGGGTAATATGCCCATCAATGTATACAGGTGTACTTTTAAATGATGCTTTGAAATTACTCTATCTGTGAAATTAACTATGTGTTCAAATATAATTCCCTGGTATGTAGTGGAGTTTCAGACTAATTATTATTTACATTAATACAAATTAAAGTATTCATTTCTTTCTTTTTCTACATGTTGTTCAAAACTGCATGCTCATTGAAGGGCTCCTTTGAGGGAATATCCTGAAGAGAAGAATTAACACAATTATCAAATAAATGAGAGAAATATAATAGTAATCATACAGAGAATACCATTTTTTCTGAAAAAATTCATATTCATTGCACATGCTCCTTTTTAATAAAAATTTTATTTCCTCCCTGAATAGAGAAGGTATAACCAAAGGGAAATCACAACAAACACTAGAGTTCTCAATCTTTTCTGGGCCATAGCAAAGAGAATCATAAAGGAAATATACTTGTGGGAATTGGGGTCGTATTAATAAAAGATCCAATGATGCCATGATTCAAAAATGTTTTTGCCATGTCCAAAGAGCAAAGATATCATAGAAAATATTTTAATTTGTATACTTGAGTATCTCTGAGCTGTAAGGAACCATTAGTTAATGATGCTGCTGTATAGCTGAATAAGTAGACAGAAGCAGGATGCTCCTGCTGGGAAGAAGCAAAAACTGCTTTTGGAGATACTGAGATTATTATAGATTACATGCTATTTTTGCTACATTTGCTACTTCTGGGAAAAAAATATACTTTGAAAGGTGAAGGCTTTTTAATGATGATAGTTGGCTGCATAGTTATTTTCTTTAAAATGAAGATAACTTAAAATAATTATAGGAAATTTAGGCTATTAAAATATGGCAAATAGTAATTAACATATATTCATGTGTTATTGTCATGGAATTCACTGACACATAAATGGTACATTAAACATGCCTTTGGTCTTCATAGATCTGTAGCTAACTTTATTTTAAAGATGAAAAGGTAAAGATTGTTCCTTTCTTTACTTCACATTATCCCTCTAGTTACTAGCTTTTGAAAGAAATTCTCCATACAGAAATGAATTAAATAGGATTTCAGTAATTTTAGGTTTACTAAGAGCAAGACTGCCAGAGTTGCACAGAGGACAAAGGACAAAGGACAGAGCTTTATTGAAGTACAAATTGTTCAACTGTCTCTGAAAAAAGGGAGGGCAGCCCAGCAAAAGAGAGATGGGTTTTTATAGGATGGTATAGGTTGAGTGGGCAAGTGGCAGGAGAGAGTTAAGTAGAGGGAACCACTGAAAACAAAGAAACTGTCTGTTACAGAAATTCTTACAGGGGACCTCTGGTTATAGCAGGATGTAATGTGAATCTTAGATGGTCTTTTAATAAAAAACCCAGAGTCAGATATTGGGGTAAAAACTGAAAGATCAGAGAGGCAGAGAGCAAGCCACTAGTTCTTACCCCTACTGAGTGCTCTGCCAAGGATTAAAGTCCTGGGATTAAAGGTTTGTATCACCACTGCCTGGGTGTTTCCAGTGTGGCCTTGAACTCACAGAGATCCACACAGATCTCTGTCTCCTGAGTGATAGGATTAAGGGTGTGTGCCCAGGCAAGTTTATTAGGGTACACAATATATTGGGGTACACCATATATCACCACAGCAGGATGCTGTGGTCTTAAGTCAGAGTCCTGAGACATGCAGAATGCATAGTTTTTATTTCTGGAAGGGGCTGGTTTTCTTAGACAGGGTCTCCAGCCAGGCTAACAAATTATGAATACAGGTCAACCTCACCTTAATGACTGACAAATGACATTCTGGTTGCTGTAGTATGATGGTCTCCTTAGATAGAAAAGAGTCAACTTAAAATTGGCTTTCATATCATTCCCTAATGTTAGTAGTAGATGCTTGATTTGGGGTAATCTCTTGGTTTCTGAAGGTTTTTCTCTCTGTTACACATGTTTCTTTCACCACAATCTATTTTCCTAAGCCCTGAAGTCTTTAATCTGAAAAAAAAGAAAAATTATTTTGAAGACACATTTAATATTTTCTCTTTTATGTCTCTAGGCAAATGATATTTGAACATCATGATCAAATCGAATCAATGAGGTAAAAAACAATGAATGTCATGTAAAATAGTGTGTTACCGTATAATTTTTATATCAAAGAAAGAAAAAGAAAAACTAGTGTTAATTAGCAAAGGACTGAGACCTTAGAAATCATGAGCCAAAATAAACATTTCTTCTGATTTTTTTTCTTGGTTCAGGTGTTTATAAAGCTGACTAAAAATACAATTTTTATCTATTATACCATTAATGGTGTTTTCATCAAAAATATGTCCCAAATGATATTGTATGAAATAATTATAATCCAAGGATATTATAAAATACTGTCACCAATACAGTATTAATTTGCAAAAGAATTTACCTAGTTTTGATCTGCATTTCACAATTATATTAATCTATAAGTTGTACTTATAATTGAGTAAGGTTAGAAATATATATGTATATATATACACATATATATGTATATAGTTATTTTCACTTAAAATTTGTTTCATTTTGCCGGGCGGTGGTGGCACACGCCTTTAATCCCAGCACTAGGGAGGCAGAGGCAGGTGGATCTCTTTGAGTTTGAGGCCAGCCTGGTCTATAAAGCGAGTTCCAGGAAAGGCGCAAAACTACAAAGAGAATCCTGTTGCGGAAAAACCAAAAAAAAAAAAAATTGTTTCATCTTACATACCACTGTTCCCCCTCCCTCCCCTTCTCCCATTCCTCCCCACCTCCACTCCCCCACCCCACCCCACATTCATTCCTCATAGGGGGTAAGGCTTTCCTTGTTTAGTCAAGACAGGCTGCCATACCAAGTTGGGGCCAGTCCTAGCTCCTCCCCCCTGCATCAAGGCTAAGTAAGGCATTCCTCCATAGGGAATGGGCTCTAAAAAGGCAGTTCATGTGCCTGGGATAGGTCCTGGTACCATTGCCCAGGGCCCCACAAACAGATCAAGTCACAAAACTGTCAGCCACATTCAGAGAGCCTAGTTCAATCCCATGCAGCTCCCTAGCTGTCAGTCCAGAGTCCCTGAATTTCTACTAGCTTGGGTCAGCTGTCTCTGTGGGTTTTTTTTGTTTTGTTTTGTTTTATTTTGTTTTGTTTTTTTCCCCCCCGATCAGGATCTTGACCCTCTTGCTCTTATATTCCCTCCTCCCTCTCTTAGACTGAACTCCAGGAGCTCAGTCAAGTGCTTGGCTGTGGGTCTCTGCGTCTGCTTCCATCAGTCACTACATGTAGGTTCTATGATGACAATTAGGGTAGTCACCAGTTTGAGTACAGGAGAAGGTTAGTTTAGGCACCCTCTCCACCATTGCTAGGAGTCTTAGCTGGTGTCATCCTTGTGTGTTCCTAGGATTTCCCTAGCACCAGGTTTCTCCCTAACCCCATACTGGCTCATTCTGACAAGACACTGCTTTCATTGCCTTCCCTCTCTGTCCCTCCACAAACGAGGCCATCTTGATCCCTCATGTTCCACCTCCCATCTCCTCCTCTCTACTCTCCACTCTGGGTTAAAAATCTCCTGAGAAACATTTTTAATAAATATAAAATAATTTCATCATCTTTTCATTTTTCATTGATTGAGAATTTCATACATGCATATAATGTGTTTTGATTAAATGCATCCCATTCCTTCTATTCATGTTTCTCCCCTATACCTATTATGACAATTACATTCTAATCAGTGATGGCAATATTTATGGGGTTAAAGGTCCATCTACTGAATGGGAAGCTTCTCTGGAGCTGTACAAACAAATCAAACTGACCTCTCCTCTCTTGTCATCCTTTAATCCTCAATAGCTCCTCAGCTAAGGGTGGGACTTCCTTATGTTTTCTTTTCCTTCAAGCTGCAATTTTGTCTGCCTTAACCTTATGCAGGTAAATTGTCTCTGACAACATTATAGTAATAGATTAGTGAATCTCTCAGCCTTTATCAAGGAAGCTTCTTCTTAACTTAGATGGAGATTAACTGAGAGACCCATAACAGGTTAATGTGCAGAGAATAACAGATTATAGAGTATTTAGTCCTGAATAGGACATCTATATCTTCCATTCGCCCCATCCCAATACTCAGGTCATCATGGATCATAACGAAAGAAGGGACAGAAAGACTGTAAGAGTCAGAGGAAGTGTATGACTACAGCAAAACAATGCCTTTTTTAGGAAACAAGGCAATTGCTCATATAAAACTCAGTCCTATAGTTTTTAAATATATTTTATACTAAAATATAATTATATTATTCCTTCCTTTAATTTCCTCCCAATCTTCTAAGTTCCCTTCCCCCATCTGTGAGACACTTCTGAGTACATTTTTATTTATATACATATGATTTCAGGGCTGATCACTTTGCATTGAATATGCAATTAAGGGGCTCATCCCTAATAAGCAATTAAGGGGATCAAGAGACTAATTCTCCCTCTCTCCATAGTCTTAGATCTTTGTCTAGGCGTTGTAGAGTCTCTTAAAATTAATTGTGGTTGATTTTGCTAATTGGTGCAAAAGAGACAGTTTTCACAGTATCTTTGCTATCCTCCTAATAAAATGGCACCCCTTTATCTGTGACAAATTTGTTCTACGACCCTCAGTATTAGTCTGGAACTCTAGACATAGTACATATAATATTCACATATATATGCATATATTACATATTTGTAGTATATATGAACATGCACATATATATATTTATATAATCAAATAGATATTTCTCTATATGTATTTACTAAGATATATCAATTGATATATCTATCTATATATGTACATACTGATTTTTATAAAATACTTTACAGTTTAGTTTAAAAAATTATTCACAATGAAAAATTAGCCTAAAAACAAAGCAAAAGGAAACAATTACTTTAATTTGCTATTATAAAGTTTATTTACATGAATATTTACTCTCTCTAGATATATCTCTCTTTTTTTTTCAATTTAATTTACTGTTTTCTTCCTTCCTGTGATGAAGGAAACCAATATAATGCTGATATAGAAAGCTGAAACGAGGATTCTGTCTCCCTTGTGGTCTTTTGGGGGTCCCCACAATCTGGGCATAACACATGTACTATGCATATTTTAATGGTGCTGCTATGCTTCTTCTCAGCTTAATGCACAGCAATTTTTTTATGAAATTGTATATATCTCAAAGATTTTCTAGTTGTTTCCTAGTTGTAGACAGAGAGAAAGAAACTGACTTTAACATGGGAGTTTTTCACTTTCTCTTGTTTTTTCTAATACTGCTTACCAATATTACTATAAATTTTAGTTTGAAACATTAGTTTATTGCTTCTCAGTTTCTGTGAGTTCAGATTCTGAGAATGATTTACCAGTTACTTCTGTAAGGGTAAATTAAAGTTAGCCACCACGATTGGGTTTTCATCTAAGATGATGATGATGATGGTTATTATTATTATTATTATTATTATTATTATTATTATTATTCACTCATATAATACATCCTGATCACAGTTTACTTTCCCTTCATTCCCCCAGTCCCTACCCCCCACCTCCCCTCTCCTAAGATCTACTCCTCCCATTGTCCCTCCCCAGGGAAGTCAACCAAACAGGGAACAAAAAGCTACAATAAGAAAAGGCAAAAACCCTGGAGTCAAGGCTGGGCGAGGGTACCCCGTAGGAGGAAAGGAATCGCAATAGCAGACAGAATGGTTGATGGTTGCTTTAAGTGCCTTGCAGTGAGAGTGTTGCAATAAAGAATTCAGGTTCCTTCTCTCTGGGTGTCATCCAGAAGTAACCAGAGCTCCTTACTGTGTAGATTTAGACACAAGACAACTTACTTCTTCAAAATTAAAAAAGGGAAATAGAATTTCCAGTAAAATATGCTCTATCACTTTTGAAGGAGAGCAGCAAGAGGGAAGAGAGGCACCAAGAATAACATATGAAAGATGCTAAAAACAGGGATCAAAAGTGAAAATTCCCCACCAAGCTACCTGAAAGTGACAGGTATGCGGAAGAAAAGCCCAAAATCTACAAATGAAAACAGTCAGGCAGGCCCTATGTAGATGATCCTTGAAAGTTAACAACTCTTCTATTCCAGGCTATTTCCCTCCTTTCTGGACCGCTTCCAACTTCAAAAGTCCTTTCTTAATATATTTCCATATATACCATTATCAACACTGTTTGCCAGTATCCACAAGTCCCTGATTCAGGTCTTTGTCTTGGGACACAAGAACTTAAACATCACAGTTAGGGCCCTCTGAACTCCAACCCTCACCTATTATATCAACACATAAAACCATCTTGTGTATATGCAGTCAAGTTCATACTAACTCCTTTACCATATTCTATGGACTGAAAAAGGTCACAAATTTTACCCATGCAAAGTGGAATTAATTATATTACAGTGTAAACACTAGGAAATGGGGGTTTTAGTGTTCACCTAAGATATCTGAAACAAAACCATTTATCTTTTTGGTAATGTTTTTACATCTGGTTTCCAACAATTACTTTTTTTTCTGTTACTAGATCTAGATATTGCCTGTGAACTTTCATGTTTTATTTACAACAAACTCATCTTTATGATCTCATAGTTTTTAAAGACAGTTTTAGATGGAACAAGACATTTACATTTAGAGGCAAAGTGTTATGATTTTTTAATTGAATAGTTAATAGAGGCAGTATAATTTAAGTTGTTTGAGTAGCAAAGATTTGTTTCTCTTGATATATATATATATATATATATATATTAGTTTATTTGTTTTAATATGTATAAAAGACTAATTGTTCTCATACTTCAGTGTTTCTTTTATTTATGCAAATATAGATATGAATGTTAAATCACATAATTATTGCTAATTTGGAAGATAGTATTGGAATGCTTCAAAGAATGATTCAGAGACAAAAATACTAAGGGAATGAAAATAGTATGTTCTCCATTTTATTGCTTTAAGAAACAGTTAAGTGATTATTTGTATGATAAACTGCAATCAATTTTTATGAAAACAAACACATCATTGAATATGGCATCATTCCTGAACACTTATACTATTATGTGAAGTCATTGTTTCCTAAGGTTTTTTTCAGTTAGGTTTTCCTTGCAACTATAATTGTTAAGTGTTAAATCTTAAACCCTGGGATAAATGGTTGTGGTGCCTATTTAATATATTAATATGGTCCTAGCCACCAGGTTCTCCTAGCACTTCTCAGTCCGTAAGTTTTTAGCAACAGATGAATGAAAAAAAAGAAACAAAAGGAAAAGACATGACTGCTTCTAGGTATGGTGGAAGAGAAAGTTTATTGTAGATATGTGGGAGAGCATAGCCAGAGACAGGGACATCTGTGAGAGTCCACAGTGGACCTGACCCTGAGCCATGTGAGGAGAGGGAGGAAAAGTGAGAGGGGTGACCAAAATGGCTATATTATATAGAGAAGAGTATCTGGGGGAAGGGCAGCCTAGCCCTTGGGCTGGAAAATTTAGGGTGTGGGGTGGGGTATGCCAGCCAGGAGGTCCGTGTAATAGGTAGGGAGATTCAAGGAGAATCTGGTTAATAGGTATGCTTTGATATGTTAAATAGGCACCTCAGCTGTTCTCTCTGGGTTTGAGAACTAACATTAAGGGGATACAAATGAAAATTAAATTATGAAATTTGCAGATAAGTGGATACAGTTGGAAATAATCATTTTGAGTGAGATAATTCCAATCCAGAAAGATAAAGATAAAATATTTTCTCTCATTTGTGTATGCTAACCTCTGATGTTTATGTTTCATTTAGAATACTTTCAAGGACAGAAGAGAGAAACCAGTGGTATAATGGTTTAAAGGTAGTTAACAGAAAAAGAAGTGTTCAATTGGTGTTGGAGGATGGAAGAGTAGTGGAAGGAATCTAGGAGCGATAAATAACACTAAAGGCCTTTTGGAAAAAGTCATATGGGAACCTACTTACTACTGTAGGAACTTCCTAAATATATATACACATATATAAAAAAGAATTATAATGTAATAGCCTTATAATGGAATAGCAGTGTCCTTACTAGACACCACAAGCTAACTAATGAAAAGCCTAGTGCCAGGAATGGGTCAACTCTTTTGGAATTGTTGGCCAATGAGATCCCCAAACATTACAGGACATTGCCAATTCTATCGGTTACCCTCCAGAACTTGAAGATAAGACCATATTGGTAAATACACCACATATTTAAAACACAGAACATGGAAAAGGACAAGCTGTTACTGACCTGGATGCTTCATCCCTACTGGTTAGCTTTCTTAGTGCTGAAAGATGCTACATATGATAATGGAAAAGAAAAATAATCATCATTCTCACTCAGATGTGCTCTCTGTGAGCTACAGAAACAACCAGCCTCATTCAATAGTGGTCTGAATACCATGGGAATAATCTAACACTTTTTGATAGGATTTAAATCCTACTCCATAAGATACCTGGCACCAACGTTAGTCCAAGAACCTATGGCTAGACAGTTCATGGGCCCTAGATGAGAACCTACTACAAATGTACTGCTAAATGGACGTAGAATTTAATTGACTCCTAATGATTTACACTATACCCATAGATTAATGCTTTTCTCAACTCTCATCAAAGAAGCTTCTATTTGCAGTAGATGTTGACCAATGCAAAGACCTACAACTGGCCAAAGTGCAGAGAACATGTGATTGCAGAATGTTTAGCCATCAGTAGAATATCTATATCATAGTCCTTCCTCCTAAGGTTTCAGAATCATTGGGGAAGAAGAGGCAGAAAGACTAAGAGGCAGTGGAGGTGGAGGAAGGCAAGAGAGCTGCGTGCTATGGAGACAGCAGAGAAACTGCACATATGGACGCAGATAATATGATAGTATTCATCAACCCCATGAAGGTCAAGCCAGAACAAATCCGGGCATGGAGAGGAGATGTGAACTTGAAATTTCACTCCTAGCTGTGGAACTATTAGCTATTGAAGTAGAGTCAGTTTTCTTTAACAGTGTTAGCCCTGGTTAGTAGACTATACCCCAGTAAAAGGCCATACATCCAATAAAATACAGGCAACAAAAAAATGGACTTGATGGATAAAAATATAAGGAAGACATAAAGTTGGATGAGTTGGAAGGAAGGTGACTATTGCAGGAGTTGGAAGAGGGGTTAATATGATGAAAACATCCTATATAAAATTCTTAAAGAATTAATGTGAAAACAAGGAAGAAAATTTCCTCATTATATACTATCCTTATTGCTGGAGTTTTCCTGCCTGGCCCACAGTCAGAACAAATCTCTGTCACCCGCCAGTCCCACAGCCACTCAGACCCAACCAAGTAAACACAGAGACTTATATTGCTTACAAACAGTATGGCCGTGCCAGGCTTCTTGCTAACTGTTCTTATATCTTAAATTAATCCATTTCTATAAATCTATACCTTGCCACGTGGCTTGTGGCTTACTGGCGTCTTCACATGCTGCTTGTCATGGCGGCGGCTGGCAGTGTCTCCTCCCACCTTCCTGTTCTCTCAGTTCTCCTCTCTGTTAGTCCCGCTTATACACACTGCCTGGCCACGTGGCTTGTGGCTTACTGGCGTCTTCACATGCTGCTTGTCATGGCGGCGGCTGGCAGTGTCTCCTCCCACCTTCCTGTTCTCTCAGTTCTCCCCTCTGTTAGTCCCACTTATACACACTGCCTGGCCACTGGCCAATCAGTGTTTTATTTATTGACCAATCAGAGCATTTGACATACAGACCATCCCACAGCACATTATCTTCTCATATTCTTTTCATCTGAAGGGCAAGTGGAGTCTAATAGGAAATTTGGACTACATGGTGCTGTGGGATGGTCTGTATGTCAAGTGTGTTGCTGATTGGTCAGTAAATAAATCACTGATTGGCCATTGGCTAGGCAGGAAGTATAGTCTTTTTTGGAGAGCTCTCTTGGCTGAAGCAGGATAGCTGAAGCAGGAAGGGTGGCTGTTTGAAATTCCCTCAGATTGGTACTGTTCTACAAGGACTTGGTAAGTCACTTAACATATCAGATATTTTAAAGAAAACTATTTAAAAGAAAAAAATTTTTTCCACATTAAAAAAAAATGGGTTTTCTGTGTACATTGGAAGAAAATTTGTTTGCAATTTTAGACAGTCTGACAATGGAACAGCTATATGAGAAGATTACTGTTGATCGAATTATGCATTTTATTACTATGTTTATCCTCATTTTACTATTTAAAAAGATAGTCAATTTAAGTGCCAGGATGACAGCTTTAGAAAAACCTATTAAACCTGTAAAAACTCAGACAGAAGAAACTAACAGTGAAGCTGCTTCAAGATTGGATCATAGGGTTACAGAAAGAAAGCCTGTTTTCACACAGTCACCCTTAGTTTGTCCAGTAACCTTACAGCAGTCGCCTGATCAAATGACTACACAAAATATTTGGGCTCCAATTGAAATGATAGATTTACGAAGGTTTAAGGAGGCAATAGTATCTTATGGTATGCATTCCCCATATGTAAAGCAAATGTTAAACTCTTGGTCAACATATAATAGGATTGTACCACAGGACTGGCGGGAGCTGGCACAAGGTGTTCTTGAACCCAGTCAAAGGCTTCAGTGGCTAACTTGGTTCAAGGACGAAGCTAAAAACATAGAAAAGCAGTGGAGGGATAAAGGAATACAAGTCTGCCAGGATCAGCTTATTGGAGAAGGTCAATATGCTTCAGCACAAACACAATGTTTATATGATGTCCAAACCCTAATTTTATGTTGAACAGCAGCCTTGAATGCATGGGACAGAGTTGAGGAACCAGGAAAAAAAACTGAGTCATTTACAAAGGTTGTACAAGGCCCAAAAGAATCTTTCACAGATTTTTTACAAAGACTGGCTTCAGCAGTAAAGAGAATGGTCCCGGATTCAGAAGCTAGTAAGATAATAATTGAATCTTTGGCCTTTGAGAATGCGAATGCAGCATGCAAAACAATAATCAGGCCGTTAAAGGCAAGATCTGCACCTTTGGAAGATTGGATTAGAGATATGGTTAATGTTGAAGCTCATGAGCATGATGATACATGGGTAGGAGAAGCAATTTCAAAAGGTTTGAGGAATGTTAGATGTTTTGGATGTGGAAAGCAAGGACATTTGAAAAGGGACTGTAAACAGGTCATTCCTAGAAACAATGTTTCTTCAAGGAACAATGGCGTCCAACGTGGTGGCAAGAGTTTCCACCTAAAAACTTAGAAAAAAGATTCTAAAACGGACCTAAAACAGCTTCCTAATTGTCTCTCTCAAATAAGCCGCAGCTGCCGGTTTGAGCTACTGGCGGGTTCCTAGCGTGCGCTCTTGACCTGCAGTATGGTGGGAATGAGGCCTCTGCAAGTAGCACATTAAACTGTGTGGTGAATTTAGCCTTTGCTAGTACAAAACAAAAAAAGAGGTTTCTGGGCTACACGCTACTTTGGTAAAAGTGTAGACCCACTATTTCTGAGAGTTATGGCTCCCAGAGCTGGCGGAAAGTGGCCCGCCGCCATGTTGGGAAGCTGAAATGGGCGGAGCCAGCAGCCACTGCGCCGTTTCAGGCTTAGAAGGCTGCAGTTTAAAGCAATAGGCTCAAGCTAATATAAAAAAAATAAGCCACGTAAAGATGGCTACCACACAGAGAATCTGGATTATGTTCTCTTTGATATTCGTAACTGCAGAAAAACATTTGATTGTAAAAGCTGTTGAGTTATGCCAAAATGTATATTTTAAAGGTACCTTGACTTCAAAATTTGGATATAAGGATATGTTGCTTTGGAAAAGAGTCTCTGCTTTTGTTTCCACAGAAAGCCAGAGACTATGGATTTGTTCCAGATTAAGATACATCAGGATTGACCAGCCAAGACCCCCTGAAAGGTCTCCAATGACACCATGGCCCAGATGACTCAACATCCAGAATGGTTCCAAGGCAACTGGCTCAGACGATACAGCCTCATGGACTACTCCATGATCCTAAAATTTTCTTCGTGTCCCCATAAGATACAGCGCCCCCCTCCAGCAGGAAGTAGTAAGAGAAGCTACGCCCAAATTCCCAAATATACCAAGCTGGCTTTAGAGATGGAATTGGCTCACTCCCCCTCGAAACCCAGACATATTGCTCAAAAAAAAAAAAAATGGTTAAGAGATTCTTATGTCCCAAATCAGAAGAGCCCTCTGGTGTGGGACAGACAAAAACCAATATTTTTATTTAAAGCAGGTTGATTATAAATACAATCTCTTTCTAAAGAAAAAAAGGGGATAGTTTAGATATGATAGGATGAAAGGGTAGATTAATGAACCTACTTTTAAAGAGTAACAACTTGTTTAAAATGTTTTACATCGCTATAGATTTTAGTTTATTGATACAAGTTTAAACTTAATTTTGTTATACTGTATATATATTTCTATTCTTGTTTGAGGTATTATGTTTATGTAACTCATTTAAAATTATAATGGATAATTAAAAAATAGATTAATAATTAGTCATCTATGATAATCATATTTGTAGCCATGTTAGTTAAGTCTTCTAGGTATACATAGTTATATTTCAGATAGATAGGTAGTCTTCAAACACTTCAAAGACCTACAGAATATGGCATTTAAAATGTTTTAAAAATTTAGACTTTCTGGACAGTGAGACATGTCTGCTCCTGACAGCACCGATTTACTTCAGAGAGGAGGATGGGCATCGAAGACACTCCATACGGAGTTTATCTTCACCTTGACAAAAATAGCCATTTGGGCAAGAAACTGTTCTTGCCTGGACTGCCTGATCAACTGGACATGCAGGACCCATACAAAGGTGACCACTGAACTTTGCTTGACAAAATGGTCCTTCAGGTTCCTGCTTTGCAGAGAAAACTGCCAGACATTCTACAGGACACAGAGAAAAGTGAATAAGAGACTCTAGGCCTGTGGGCTGAAGACAGATGCCCCAACCTTACAAGAGAACTTTGAATGACTGTCCAGGCTGCCAGCTGTCTCTGTCTACCCTACAAGACTCCTAAAAGTTGCTTATATCCTTCTCCATTTCTCAGGTAGTAGTATATCCTTCTGAGGTCTTTGATGTGGTTAAAGACTAGATACTTACAATTTTCCTTAGTTATAATAAAAGATAAGTTAGATAAAAAACCTTAAACTTACAAATATAAGATAGATAAGATCTCTTCTTTAATATTGTAACTGTAATTCTTGCTTGATAATTGTTTTGTTATATGTAATTTTACTATGTTAAATTAAAACATTCCTTTTTAAGAAAAGAAAAGGGGAAGTGCTGTGGGATGGTCTGTATGTCAAGTGTGTTGCTGATTGGTCAGTAAATAAATCACTGATTGGCCATTGGCTAGGCAGGAAGTATAGGCGGGACAAGGAAAAGAATTCTGGGAAGTGGAAGGCTGAGAGAGGGACACTGCCAGCCGCCATCAGGACAAGGAAGATGTAAGGTACCAGTAAGCCATGAGCCATGTGGCAAAGTAAAGATTAATAGAAATGGGCTAAATATAAGAGTAAGAGCTAGACAATAACAGGCCTGAGCTAATGGCCAAGCAGTTTAAATAATGTAAGAGTCTGTCTGTTTATTTTATAAGTGGGCTCTGGGACTGGCGGGACTTGGTGGCGGGAGCTGGAGAGAAATTCTCCAGCAACAACATGGTCTTTTAACTATGTTTAAAAATTTGAAATGTCTGTGTGTTTACTCTCCTAGAATGCTAAAAAGCAATATTTAAACTTGCTTCAACAATATCTGCAATTTTTCAGCCAATTGATTTTATGTACGCTCAATTAATATAGAAGTGCTCGCTGACAGCCAATCTTTCAGACTGACTGATAACAGTAAGGTAAAACATTTATATTTTGTCCTAATAAAATGTTACTGTGTTCCTTTTTTAAATTTTTATAATTTGATTTAATTTTACATATCAGCCATGGATTCCCCTGTCCTCCCTCCTCCCACACCCCCGCCCTCCCCCCAGCCCACCCCACATTCCCATCTCCTCCAGGGCAAGGACTCCCCTGGGGATTCAGCTCTACCTGGTAGATTCAGTCTAGGCAGGTCCAGTCCCCTCCTCCTAGGCTGAGCAAAGTGTCCCTGTTTAGGCCCCAGGTTCCAAACAGCCAGCTCATGCACTAAGGACAGGTCCAGGTCCCACTGCCTGGGTGCCTCCAAAACAGTTCAAGCTAATCAACTGTCTTACTTATCCAGAGGGCCTGATCCAGTTGGGGGCTCCTCAGCTATTGGTTCATACTTCATGTATTTCCATTAGTTTGGCTATTTGTCCCTGTGCTTTTTTTAATCATGGTCTCAACTCTTGCTCATACAATCCCTCCTCTTTCTCGCTGATTGGATTCCTGGAGCTCCACCTGGGGCCTGGTCGTGGATCTCTGCATCTGCTTCCATCAGTCATTGGATGAGAGTTCTAGCACTCAGTTAGGGTGTTTGGCCATCCTATCACCAGAGTAGGTCAGTTCAGGCTTTCTCTTGACCATTGCCAGTAGTCTATTGTGGTATTCCTTTTTTGTAAAGGATACTGAGTATTTATTTCAAAATAAAACCTTTATAATATAATACTGCTGACTTGTGCTATCCTCCAGATGCATAGTTTCTTCCAATGACCCATAGAAATATTAGATGGGGCCGGGCAGTGGTGGCGCACGCCTTTAATCCCAGCACTCGGGAGGCAGAGCCAGGTGGATCTCTGTGGGTTCGAGGCCAGCCTGTGCTACCAAGTGAGTTCCAGGAAAAGGCGCAAAGCTACACAGAGAAACCCTGTCTCAAAAAACAAACAAACAAACAAAAAAAGAAATATTAGATGGATTAGAGCTATAATTAGAAACCAAGTAGGAAGTACCATTTCCTGTACAGTCATACTTCACCTTTATCATCTAATTTTCCTGAAAAGTATAAATAACTCACATAATGATTGAGGTTTTAAGTTAACTAATGCATAACACTGACCTGAAAAATGCTTAGCAAACAGTAAAGACTAAAAGCAGTTACTCAAAAATTTTAGTGTTATAAGCAGCAATAGAAGTTACACTAGAATCGGAGGAACAATGCACTCATCAATAACATGATTAAATAAGACTAGAAAATAACTTAGCTAAAGTAAGTTTGTTCAGGACAAGTTTTGGTGAAAATTTGAAACATGATGTGTTGGTGAGTGTGAAAATCAGGTCAATTTATTTGAAATAACTTTGAAATGCTCAGTTAAGCTGAAGATTATTATGTCTCATGATGGGATTAAAATATGTCCCGCAATATATCAGGTGGCATATATTACAAATATACAAATACATATAAATATTCATTGTTGTTAAAATTGAAAAAAATGAAAAGCAATCCAATTGCCCATAATAAAGTCAGAATAAAGCAAACTTTTAAATAAATGAATGAATTTAAGTTCCTCTTCTTTTTTTATTTGTTTTTGTTTTTGTTTTTTGAGACAGTGTTTCTATGTATAACAGTCCTGGCTGTCCTGGAACTCGCTTTGTAAACAAAGCTGGACTCCAACTCACATAGATGTGCCTGCTTCTGCCACCTAAGTGCTGAGATGAATGCTGTGCACCACCATCACCTGGCTTTAAGTTCCTATTCTCATATGTAGAAATAATAATGCTGATTAGAAAAGGGAATTTTAAAAGACTGAAGTCATGGTAATGTTATTCATTTAAGAACCACAAAGAAAGGAGAGTCATCAACAAGATGACAGGTCTCAGAGGGATCAAATATCCTCCTCGTCACAGAAAGACTGACTGAAAACAACTGATGTAAAACTCCCTATGCGAGAAATCAGAAATTAATTAATAGATGTCTTTACTTGAAACTGGTAAATTATACAACTGAATCTAATACGGAATAGCACCATATAATCAGGAGAATCCTCCTTGCTCTAGCTAGGGCTATCCAGAGACCCCGCCTATAACTAGCTTTGAAACTGATTGTGTTACTTTCTGACAATAAAAGAACATGGTTGAAAGTTTTTTTTGTGGTATTCTGGCCCCAAAGGAAAAGTGAGGACACATGACAGAATCCACTAACAAGAGTTTTATTAAGACAAAGGGACAAATGTCATCAGGCCTGTGGAAGGACACATGCTAGAGAGAGACCAGGGGAACAAGATGCTGCCATATACAGGCCAGGACACACCTGTGTACACAGGCCTACTCGCAGAGATCACGTGGTCATGTCCATGTGACTACATGACCTTGTAACCATGGGGCATGGGTCATGCAGGACATATTGCTGTGGATATCGTTCTGTATAAATAAACACTGATTGGCCAACAGCCAGACAGGAAGTATAGGCAGGACTAGCAGATAGGAGAATTGAGGAAACAGGAAGGGAAGGGGAGATTGCCTGGAGCCGCCACCAGGACAAGGAAGATGTAAGGTACCAATAAGCCACGAGCCACGTGGCAAAGTATAGATTAATAAAAATGGGCTAAATATAAGAGTAAGAGCTAGACCATGATAGGCCTGAGCTAATGGCCAAGCAGTTTAAATCATGTAAGAGTCTGTGTGTTTATTTTATAAGTGGTCTCTGGGACTGGCGGGACTTGGCAGGAGCTGGAGAGAAATTCTCCAGCTACACGTATGATCCGGAAATGACTAGGCAGAGATGACTAAGTGTCCTGCTGGGCATGTACGACCATGGGGCGTGGTTGGAATTCCTATCAATGGTAGTTTGAGTTACTTTCACAGAGCTATTGTACAAAAGCCACATGTGTTTGCTTCTTGGAGAGGAAAAATGTGATAGTTGTTCCAAGGATTTGTGATCAAATTATTTACTGGGAATCTCCTTCTCTTTAAGTTCAATGCATGGAAGTTGGGAGAGTTGGGCCTGTTTTGTTTCACCAGATATTAATACACTGAATCAGGTAATGTAAAAAATCAGCCGCAGGGAGATGGCTCAATAGACAAAGGCACTTGGTGCCAACCTAATGACCTGAGTTTAAGTCCCAGAGCACACAGTGTAATAAGACACTTTTCATGCTATCCTTTAATCTATATATGTGCTCTATAGCAGTTATGAGTATGCATGTCTCTCCCTCTCAAATGGATAAACAAACAGGCAAACAAACAAATAAATAGATAAATATAAGACAAATCAGCAAAATGGGTTCTATATACAAAGAAACAAAATATTCAGTAACTGATTGTTGGCTCAAATAATCTAAGGAAAAAATAAGATGAAATAAAACATTATCACACTGAAGCACATTGTAAATAAATTGTCAAAAGTCAGAGAATTTTGAAAGCAACAATATAAAAGGGATTAACAAGTCAGGCATGGTCTTACATGCCTGTAATCCCAGTACCTGGTAGATTAAGGTATGGTGATATTTTATTTGTGCTGAAATGTGATTTTATTTGTATGTTAATAAAGTTGCCTGGGGATCAGAGCTAAAAACAAGCCATTTAGCAGAAGTCCTGCAGTGGTGACACACACCCTTAATCCGATCACATGGCAGGCAGAGTCTCTGTGTATTCAAGGACACAGCCAAGCGGTAACCGAACCTGTAATGCCAGTACCAACTGTAGAGACCTGGAGGTCTGTATAGACAGGCAGTGATGAGGAAATCATGTGGTTGGGTTTAGAGCCAATGAGAAGGCAGAACAGAAAGTCAATAAAAAGACAGGTCACACAGGAGAAGGTTTTTCTCTCAGGGGAAGGATGGCAGCCAGTGGTAAGCTAAAGGCTATTCACTAGTGCTCTGATCTCTTGGGCTTTTAACTCTTTATTTCTCATTTAATAAGACTGTTTAGAATTTCATCTATATTAAGGCAAGAGGACCAGAGTTCCAAGGTCATCTTTGGCTATATAGTGATTTAAAGAATAGCTTGTGATACATGAGACCCCATCTTATAAAATAAAAAATTGTGGCCCATCATTTATAAAGGATTATTATGAAAGGTTCTCAGTAAAATTTTCAGAAAAACAGAAGCAAACAAACATAGTGCATTGCAGAGCAAAAGGGATAAAACAATATATCCAAGGAGCTGAAAACAACACAAAACTAAAACACTACATAAACAAACAAACAAAAAACTGTACTAAGCAAAACTATCCTTCAAAAGTAAAGAGAAATACATATTTTCTAGACAAAAAGAAGCTAAGATACTTCTTCACCGTTAGACCTATTTGTGAGGAATATTAAGTGGAATTCTGTAACTTTACATGAAAAGTAGTAAGTAGTATCAAACAAGCCTATCCTCTGACTACCAATAATACTGATTCTTCGTATTATTATTTTCTTAATTTTTTTCATATTGCATATTTTTGAAATACTTCCTGGGTAGAATCGTTTAATAGTCATATATTTTGTTTCTTACACTAGAATTAAAATGTTACATCTTATTGAACTAGTTGGATACTTGAATTTTGGCTTATAGTAGACTATTATACCAATACGATATTTTACAAAGGCCTCAAGATTTTGACATAAAACTGTGTGAAAGGAATTGAGGATGCAGCTCAAAGGTAGAGTGCTTGATTAGCATGAATGAAACCACAGGTTCAAACTGCAGCACTGAAAAGAAGAGCTTGTAGCTAACACACAAGATAAATTAATCAAAGAAATAAATTAAAATGCCAAGACAAAAAGAAGGGTATTGAAATCTGAAGATACAGAAAAAAATCATTTATCAGATGAATAGGAAATAAAGAACAAAGTGATACTAGCAAATTTTTCCCTAACAAGCACTACTTAAATATAAATTTATTAAAACCTCTCTATCTAAAAAAAAAATGAATGGCTTTTTAAAATGGCCAACTCAGGTATAGCTACCTATTAGAATTGAACTATAGATATTCATGGACTTTCTTAGCGAGTTTGCCCTGTCCCTTGCCCAATGCCGTCTTTCCCTACCTTATAGACGAATTGCTAACTCGTCTTATTAAATAAAAAACCCAGAGCCAAATATTGGGGTAAGAAGCTGAGAGATCAGAAAAGCAGAAAGAAGCCAGCCATGTTGTTACCCATTTGGAGATATTTGGCCAAAGAGACATACTTCCTGTATACCCATGATCCTATGCCTTTCTGTTCTGCCATCTCATTTCTTCTCCACCCAGCTACATCACTTCCTCTTCTAGCCCAGATCTGTCACTTCCTGTCTGCCTATACAGACCTCCAGACCTTTATGGTTAATTAGTGTTAGAATTTAAGGCATATGCCACCACGCCTGGCTCTGTTCCCAGTGTGGCCTTAAATTCACAGAGATCCAGACAGATCTGTGCCTCCCAAGTGAGTGATAGGATTGAAGACATGTGCTACTACTGCCTGACCTCTATGTTTACTATAGCGGCTGGATTTTTCCTCTGATCCTCAGATAAACTTTATTGGGGGACACAGATAATATATCACCACTCTACCTAGCACTATCCTTCTCTTGACTCAGATTATCAAGAAGTAAAATTTCATGCTATCTTTGTGAGTCTACTCTCTCCCATACCTGATGCTACCCTTCACCAAACTAAAGCACAGCAAGTACCACCCCAAAGGAGTTTGCCTTGTAACTCACCCAAGGAATCACACACATTGTTCCTGAGAATCTCATGACAGGATACAACAGCAGCAATAGAACTGCAATCAACCTGCCCTGTCCAATCAAAGATCAACACTAAATATCTGAAGGATTGAGCGGCAAGTTCCTCGTACTTGATCTGAAATTAACCAGGTTTACATAACCACAAAAATAGAACCAAACTACACTGAGCATAGGTGGGCTAGAAAATCCTATCAAACATACAACAAGCAACATACTAATTCGACATGTCTAGCACCCACCACAAAACCAAAAACAATATAAAAGACCAAGACAATATGTCTCTCTACCAATGACCAACAGTCTTATGTTTTCTAATGGGAATTACCTAGATGAGCTTATGGATCCAGAATTGAAAAGAAAAATATAAATAAACTATGTCAGACTTAAGGAGTTTGAAAAGAACATGAACAAATGCTTGAATAATCTCAAACAGGACAGAAATAAACTTTAGATTTACATTCAAGAAAATATAAACAAGAACCTCAATGAAATAATGAAAGCAATTCAGGATTTGAAAAGTGAATTCAATATAGAGATCAAAATACTAAAGGAAACACAATATGAAAAGAAGATGAAAGTGAAAAAGTAGTAATCCCTTTAAGAAAACTCAGTAGAAAGACTTACCAGGAGAATAAATCAGATAGAAGTCTGAAAATAAATCAGTCATAATATCATGACTTCAAGACAATGTTGAAATACTGGGAAAATAAAAGAAAATGAAAAAATATTAAAACACATACAAAGAACCTGTAGAAATATTGTGACACTAGGAAAAAACAAATTTTATGAATTAGGAACATAGAAGAAGAATGCCAGATCAGTGGCATACAACAGATGTTCAATAGAATTATAGGAGAAAACTATCTCAAACTAAGGCACCATCCCTCTTCAGACACAAGAAACACACAGAACACCCAGAAAAGAGGCTCTGTCATGTTATATAAAAATGTTAGATAGACAGAAGAAAGAAAGAGTATTAAAAGTTACACATCACATGTAAAAGCAAACCTGTTGTAAGAACAGGTTTTTCAGTGAAAATGTTAACAACCAGAAGAGACTGGGACTAGGTACTCCATTTTTTTCCCAAAGACCACAGATACCACCCAAACTACTTAAACCAGCAAATCTGCCACAGTTGTAGGAGAAAGAAAAGCTTTCTGTTACATAAAGAGACTAAGTGGCTGGAAAGAGATGCAAATTTCAGGTCAGCCAGAGCTACATAGTGAGGCTCTGTCTCAAAAAATAAAAAGACTGACAGACAGACAGAAAGACATATGGAGAGGAAGAAAGAAAGAGGGGGGATAAGGAAATGGAGTGAAGGGGGGGAAGTGGAGAGAGGGAAGGAAAGAAGGGAGGGAAAGAAAAAGGAAAAAGAAATGAAATGAAAAGAAAAGAAATCAAGAAGGAAATTTAAAAATCCTTGGAAGTAAATAAAAATAAAAAATACAGCACACCAAAACCTCTCAGACATACTTAAAGCTGTTCTAAGATGGACTACTGAATTAGTTAACACATAAAAGATAACATCAGAGGACACCAAAATATCTCAATGTCACATTAAGAAATGAAAACATAGCAACTTCCTTTTGGATTAATTTGATAAGAGAGAGCTCAAATTTGAATTCTCCACTTCTCTCTATGCTTTCTGCATATAGACTGTGATTACTGGCCTATCTGTAACCTGTCATTGAGTGTATCTGTAATGTGTCTATGCCTGACTACTGTGAGTGTATGTATGGGCCCGCTTATGTCAGTCATGCCCGCTGTGTGTATCTTTCCCTAACAAAGGGCTTTGAACTGTATTTATTGAACAGTACAGAAAAGATGGCATGGTACAAGGATAAAGAAAATTTACAGAAATTTTCAACAGAGTTGTACAAGGAAAGAAGTTTTTTTACTGACCCCAACTGTCCCTGTATAACATTCAATATTGCATGCATACAATGTTATCAACCTGTATTCACATCACTTACAAAATTTATGCAGCATACTTTGTTCTGAGGTTACCTCTAACCTGTGGTGGTGCACAGGAAGACTTAAGAGCGTTAGGATAACAGAGTGGATATGATGAAAATACACTGTATTTATGTTTTAAATTCCCAGAAGATAATCTTCCCTTAGATTTAAAAATTAACATAAGCTTAAATTAAAAGGGTGAAAAAGGATATTCCATACAAATGATAACAAAACAAGAACTCAGGTACTATTCTTACATCAGAGAAAACAAACTGAACTTCTAAATTATCATATTATACAAGAAGTATGTTATATAATATGAAGAGGACAAATTATTAGATGATATAACATTCATAAATACAAAGGTAAGTATAAGCCAAACAAAAGAATAAAGTGAGAGTAGTAAATTAATTATTGTTTACTGTCCCATGTAATAAAAAGGACAGAAGAGAAAATATTGAGAAATAACATCAAAATGAAATATAGGAGTTGAATAATCTTATAGATGAATTGCACCTGAGACATATGTACAGAAATTTCAAAACAATTACTGTTATAATATATTTATCTTCTCATAAACAGATAGGGCCCTGTCCTTGGCAGATTAAATGGTAAATCAGAAAACAAATCTTCCTGATTTATTCTGGGATCATCTGGTAAGATACAGTGACTTATTTTTAATTGTATTTTTTCTAATTATATTTGTATTTGTTTGTATTTCTATAGGCATTGTGACCTATAATGTGATCAATTTAAGAGCAGTTTCCATGGGCTTCTGAGAAGAATGTGGAAGGTTGAAATGAAATAAACTGTATATACTTGTTAATTCAATTGCTCTTCAGTGAAGCTTGTTTCTTTCTCTCTCTCTCTCTCTCTCTTTTTTTTTTTTTTTTTTGGTTTTTTGAGACAGGGTTTCTCTGTGTAGCTTTGCGCCTTTCCTGGAACTCGCTTTGGAGACCAGGCTGGCCTCAAACTCACAGAGATCTGCCTGGCTCTGCCTCCCGAGTGCTGGGATTAAAGGCGTGCTCCATCACTGCCCAGTTTGAAGCTTGTTTCTTAATTTTCTTCAGGATTTTTTTTTTTAGTTTGGATGATGTATCTAAAAATCAGAATGGGGTCCTGAGAGTAGAGTATTGAATATTTCTACCATTAGTTATGAGTAATGATCTGATATATTATTGCCTCATGAACTTAGGAGACCCAAAATTTGTAACATATATATTTACAATAATTATACCATCATAATGAATTTTTCTTTTTAATAACAAGTCCTGGATTTCTTTACCTCTTCTGACTTTTTGTTTAATTTTCATCTTTTCATATATCTGTATGGCTGTACTACCACACATTTAACTTCTTTTTGCTTGGGTAGTTGAAATGCTTCTGCTCTCAGACTGCTGGTTCCTTTGCTAATGGGTGTTTGTTGAAAGCAACATTTGGATCTTGGGTACATACTCTTGCTTCTCTTACTCATATAGTGTTCAAAGTCATAGGTAAATCAATCAGACGAAAAATAAAATTGATACAAAAAGACAAAGATTAAAATCATCCTTCTTTGCAGATGACATGATCACATATTAAAGAGAGCTTAAAGACTGTCAGAAAACTATAGAACTGATAAAAAAAATTATAGCTGAGGAATAGACTTCAATATCAACATTAAAAATGAATAGCTTTCCTATATAACAATAATGAATTGCTTCTCAGTCTTATAATCACATAATTTCTCCTTTCCCTTTCTTTTTCCTAAACCATTCCATGTATCCTCCTTGCTTTCTTCCAAATTCATGGACCACTTTTTCATCAATTGTTGATATATATATATATATATGTGTGTGTGTGTGTGTGTGTGTGTGTGTTTATTCTTCAATATAACCTTCTCAGTTTGACCTTTTTGTATTGGATAACCAATTTTGTATTTAATAACAATGTTTGTATTGGATAACTTCCTTGAAGAAGAAAGACTATTTCTACCATTCTGAGCACTCTTTAGTGGCCTGCAGTTATTTGTGTAGGGTTGAGGCCTTGTGATCTTTCTCCATTCACTTTGGTATGTCTATATTTATTGTCCTTCTTTAACTCATTAATATCAAGTATGGTAGGTCTATTGATTACCTCCCCCTTTTGAAGCTTACATGATGACTTCTGGTAACACTAATTCTCAAAATAAAGACACTCAGGTCAGTTACAGCTCAGTGGTCTCTGGACCCTGTTTCTGAAATGCATGATGTATTCAGAAATAGGCGTTTACTTTCCCCCCTTGGGGGCAACTAATGGCAATATCAATTGTATGAATATTTTGGAAGTCTCTTAGACAGCACTAGTCAACAACTCAGGAGGGCTTCTTTTGACTGTTTTTATATTATTATATTTTAATATATTAAAAAATTCAATTATTTTATATCCCAACCACATTTTCCCATCCCCTCCTTTCCTCCAGTTCCCTTCTCCAGCCTCTATTCTACCCCCATCCACTCCTCTTCTGTCTCCATTCAGAACAGGGCAGGCTTCCTATGGGTGTCAACAAGCATGGCATATCAAGTTGAGGCAGGACTAAGCTCTGCCCCACCATCAAGGCTGGGAGAGGCACCCCAACACAGAGAATAGGTTTCCAAGAGCCACTCAAATGCCAAGGATATGTCCTGATTCCACTGCTAGGAGCCCCACTGTTGCTGGCTCTTGCAACTGAGGTCCCACTGTCTCTGATCCCAGGGACAGGGGGAGAGCAGACGCAGAACTAACAACACAGGCTTTGGGAGGTTTGCAAGCAATCTCATTTATTAAACAAAGGGCTGAGGTATTTAGGTGTGGGCTGTTTGGTGGGCTGTGCTTCTATGGCTATTGTGGCATTTCTTTAGTTGGCCCTGGGTCTTATGTCGGCAGTTGTCATCTTGGGGGTCCGGTTTCAGGCTCCTTGGGTCAAGGCACTACTACACACGTCACAGCTCTTTGTTTATTTAAGGTGTGGCCCGGTGCTTTTGGCCTTAGCCACCTCACCCCACAATCAGACCAAGCTATACAACTGTCATACACATGTGGAAGACCGAGGTTGGCCCCATGCAGGTTTCCCAGCTGTCGGTCCAAAGTTCATGAGCTCCCAGGAGGCCAGGTCAGCTGTATCTGTGGGTTCCCTCATCATAACGCTGCCCCAACTCTGTTCATGCAATACTTCTTCCCTCTCTTCAATAGGACTCTCAGAGCCTGGCCCAGTACTGGGCTGTGGATCTCTGTATCTGCTTTCATCAGTTACTGGATGAAGACTTTCTGATGACAATTACAGTAGTCACAAATCTGATTACAGGAGGTGGCCAGTTCAGGCACCCTCTCCACTATTGCTAAGAGTCTCAGCTGGGGTCATCCTTGTGGATTCCTGCGAGTTTCCCTGGCATCAGGTCTCTCCTCAACCCCCAAAATGCCCTGCCTGCATCAAGATATCTCATTCATTAATCTCCCCCTCCATCCCGCTCCCAACCTACCCAACCAGATCCCTCATGTTTTCATTCATTTAAGTCCCTATTCCTCCTCTTCCTCCAGTTTACCTAGGAGATCTCTTCTATATCCCCTTCCCAGGGAAATCTACGCATCCCTCTTTGGACCCTCCTTGCTACCTAGCCACTCTGGGGCTGTGGATTATAGCCTGCTTATCCTTTACTTACAAGTGAGAACAGAACATGTTTGTCTTTCTGGGTCTGGGTTACCTCACTTGGGATAATTTTTTTTTTCCAGTTCCATCCATCTGCCTGCAAATTTCATGATGTCATTGTTTTTTTACAGACCAATAATACTCTATTGTGTAAATATACCACATTTTCATTGTTTAGTCTTCAGTTGAGGGGCATTCAGGTCGCTTGCAGGATCTGGCTATTATGAATAATGCTGCTATGAACATAGTTAAGCAAGTGTCCTTGTGGTATAATAGAGCATCCTTTGGGTATATACCCAGGACAGGCATAGCTGTGTCTTGAGGTAGATTGATTCCCAGTTTTCTGAGAAACTGTCATATCAATTTCCAAAGTGGCTGTACCAGTTTGCACTCTCATCAGTAGTGGATGACTGTTCCCTTATTCCACATCCTCTCCAACATATGCTGTCATTAGTATTTTTGATCTTAGCCATTCTGACAGGTGTAAGATGGTATCTGAGTCATTTTGATTTGCACTTCACTGACGGTTAAGGATGTGAACAATTCTTTAAACATATCTTGGCCATTTGAGATTCTGTTTAGATCTTAATGCCATTTTTAATCGGATTATTTGATATTTTGATGTCTTGTTTCTTGAGTTCTTATATATTTTCAAGATCAGCCCTCTGTCAGATGTAGGGTTAGTGAAGATCTTTTCCCATTCTGTTACACTGTCCTTTTGATTATTGACAGTGTCTTTTGCCTTACAGGATTTTCAGTTTCAGGAGGGCTCATTTATTATTGGTTGATCTCAGTGACTGTACTACTGGCGTTCTATTCAGGAAGATGTGTCCTATGCCAATGCATTGAAGGCTACTTTCTGCTCTTTTCTATCAGGTTCACTGTAACTGGATTTATGCTGAGGTTTGATCAACTTGGACTTGAGTTTTGTTCAGGGTAATAGATATGAATTTATTTGCATTTTTCTACATTTTGACATCCAGTTATGCCAGCACCATTTGTTGAAGATTCTTTATTTTTTCCATTGTACAATTTTGGCTTCTTTGTGAAAAATCAGGTGTTCATAGGTGTGTGGATTTATGTCAGGTCTTCAATTCCATTGATGCACCTATCTGTTCTTATGCCAACAACATGCTATTTTTATTACTATAACTCTACAGTAGAGCTTTAAGTCAGGGATAGTGATACCTCCAGAAGTTTATTTGTTTTTCCATATGAAGTTGAGTGTTGTTCTTTTGGGGTCTGTGAAGAATTGTGATGGGATTTTGATGGAGATTGCATTGAATCTATAGATTGCTGTTGGTAAGATTGCCATTTTTACTATGTTAATCTTACGGGTCCTTGAGCATGGGAGATCTTTCCATTTTCTGATGTCTTCTCCAATTTCTTTCTTCAAAGACTTACAGTTCTTGTCATACTAATCTTATACTTGTTTCGTTAGTTACCTCATGACATTTATGTTATTAGTGGCTATTGTAAGGGATGTTATTTTCCTGATTCCTTTCTCAGTCTGTTTTTCATCTGTAAATAGGAAGGCTGTTGATTTTTTTTAGTTAATATTGTATCCAGCCATATTATTAAAGGTATTAATCAGCTGTAGGAGTTCTATGATAGAATTTTTTGGGTAACTTATGCATATTATCATATCATTTTCAAATAGTTAAAGTTTGACTTCTTCCTTTCCAATTTGTATTACCTGGATCTCCATTTGTTGTCTTATTGCTCTAGCTGGAACTTCAAGCATTATGTTGAATAAATATGGGAGAGTAGACAGCTTTGTCTTTTTCCTGATTTTAGATGCAGCTACTCTCCTGGACTCCTCCTTTCCAAATAAATCTCTTTCTCAAAAGAGTTTTGGGTGTGAAGATCTTCATTCACTGGCATAGAGAAAACCCTTGCTGAGACGTCTCTCAGTGGACAGAGCAAGGAGGAGCTGAAAAGTAACACTTTTCTCCTGAGCCAGAGGAGATTGCTACATCTTTGCAATTTCTTAGGCTGGAGTAGCAGAGCTCTGCTAGGAAGCCCCCCTTAAGTGGGGGCTTGTAGCGGCTCTCTAGGAGAGGAGCAGGATTGCTATATCCTGTGGGGAGAGCATCCCTCATCTCATCAGGTAGAGTCTGACTCTGGAATAGTCAGGGTGCCCTTCCCTGCAGAAATCCTGGAAGCTCCAGGCCTGACCTTCCCCAACAGTCAGGATACCCTTCCCTGCTCAAGCAGTTCCAGGCATGACTTTTCCAAGCAGTAAGAAAATTTCCCCTCCAGGGTTGGGCTGCCTCTTTGCAGCTCCAGCTGCCAAAGCTGTCCTAAACAGCTCAAGGTGTTTCCTAACTCCCCATATAGTCAGGACACTTTTCCTCAGAGTTGCAAAACTCACATTTTGGTGCCAAAACCTAGGACAAAACACACAGAGTTGCAAAAAATTTACTTACAAATATATAATAGAATGATTCCTTATAGCCCTTTCAGACACCCATATTTCTATTTATATTCCCTCCTACTTATCTATTTACCTCTCCTTCCTTCCTAAACATTTCCCTCTTTTTCCATTTTCTTCTCTACAGATGAGCCCACCAACTATTTATCCAATACCAAGTGGTCATCCCTGAAAGCATACATACAAGCTACACTATACAGACTAAAAGTGTTGAATTTATGAATACATATGTATATACATATATGGATGTAACAACAATGAATAAAAAAAGTCATGAACTTGAAAGAGAGCATAGAAGACCTGCAAGTGTTTATAGGATGAAAAAAAAGTAATTTTAATTATAAAATTTGAGGAAGAAAAAAAAGTAATCAAATTCAACTATTATATCCATAGACAAATAATGTGCAAGCTAAGAAAGAAATTAGAAAAATAATCTCCCTCACAATGTTTAGGAAAAAACAAGAAGATATTTAGGAATAAACCTGTTTTAATTACTTTTCTATTGCTGTGCTATGGTACCATGATGGGGGTAACTTTTCTGTGTGTGTGTGTGTGTGTGTGTGTGTGTGTGCGTGTGTGTGCATCTGTGTTTTGTTTTTCTCTTTTTAGAAATTTTAAATTGATTTTTGTATAATATGTTCGGAAATAGTTTATTAGAGCTTTTAGTTTCAGAAGGAGAGTCTATGACCACTATGGCTTGAGGATAGCAGCAAGCAGGAAGGCATGGTGCTGAAGCAGTAGCTGAGATCTTATATCCTGGTCTGTAATCATGAGGAAGAGCTAGCCGGGAATGGCATGGTCTTTTGAAACCTCAAAGCCTATCCCCATAGGCATACTTTCTCTAACAAAGCCACATCTACTAATCCCTCCCTAACAGTTCTACCAGCAGAAGACCAAGTGTTTAAATATATGAACCTGGGAGGTCATTCTCATTCAAACCACAATACCTAAGCAAGTACTAAAAGCCAGTTACAATAAAATATTTGAAACTCTGAACAAATATTTTAGAAGAGGGGAAGGCATTCCATGTTCACAGATTAGATCAACTTAATATTGTGAAAATGTCAATGTTACTAAAAATAACCTACATATTAAGTGAACTCAAACTTCCAGTGTCATTTTTTGCTGAAATAAAAAAAAATGAGTCTTGAAGTTCTTAAGGAATCATGAGCAAAAGGAACAATGTATCAGAATTACAACACTGGATTTCAAACACATTACAATGTTTCAAAGCCAGCATGACGTTGGCACAAAACAGACAGATAGGTGAAATTGAGTATGTTAGAAGACTTAGAATTTGATTCACACAGCTTAGAGCCCCACAATTTTTTGACAAAGATGCCAAAAACAGACATTGGAGAAAAGAGACTCTTTAACAAAAAATGCTGGAAAAATTAGATATCCACATGGTAAATAATAAAACTAGATCCATATACTTTTTCCTGTGTAAAAATAAATTCCAAATGGATCAAAGAACTTAATATATATCTTGAAACTCTGAAACTTTAAGCAGAATTCAAAGAGAAAGCAATTTAAGCTACAAGCATTTGCCAGGATTTTCTGAAATGTACTCTGATAGTTTAGAAAATAATATCAAGAACTGTCAAAAGAAGTGCAAGAAATTTAAAATTCTCTGCACAGTGAAGGATATAATCATGTAAAGACAACCTACAGACTAGGAGAAGGTCTTTTCTACCTATGTATCTGGCAAGATGGTAGAATGCATAAAGGAGTAAATGACCTTGTGCTCATTAGTTGCTATTTTGTTTTCATTTTGTTTTTGTTGTTGTTTTTTGTTTTTCAACTTGACACAAACATATCTAAAACAGAGACTCTCAGTTGAACAGCTATCTCAGTAAGACTGTCCTGTTGGCATGTCTGTGGGGCATTTTAACATTTAAAATACAATGACATAATTTCTTCACTTTTGTCTATCCCTCCCAAATCTGATCTTCCTCTCTTCCAATCCATTTCCTCCATATATATATACACATTGTTCTTGCTTATGCATATAAATGAATAAATATTCAAATACAACCTTCTGAGTACACTCAGTATTGCTTCATGCATGTATTTCTAGGGCAGGCCACTTGGTATTGGATAAGCATTCAAAGACTACTCTGGGGAAGACTTACTCTGTCATTACTTGTCACTTGAGGGTGAGGCCATGTGAAGTTCCTCCTACCAACATCAGAATATCAACAGTTGCTGGAATTGTCCTGGTCTTGTTCAGGCAACCATGTATAAGTATTTAGAATGCAGTTATAAATTATGCTGATATGGGAAAGTGGCAGTAGTACACTCTTCCTCTAAGATTTATGGAAACATTAGTGACATGTGAATGGCTAGTACCAGGAGTTATTTCGCTTCTGTTAAGTGAGTTTTGAGTTCAATTAGATAGCTGTTGGTTACTGTCAAGATATAAATGCTGCCGGGTGGTGGTGGTGCATGCCTTTAATCCCAGCACTCGGGAGGCAGAGGCAAGTGGATCTCTGTGAGTTCAAGGCCAGGCTGGGCTACAGAGTGAGTTCCAGGAAAGGCTGCAAGGCCACACAGAGAAACCCTGTCTCAAATACACACACACACACACACACACACACACACACACACACACACACACACACATAATATAGATATAGATATAGATGCCACTATTACAACTTTAAGGATATTTTGCCATGCTGACCATTCTTGTGGTTTGTGAACTAGACCTCTGGGGTCAGGGACACCCCTGGGAAAGTGGTCCTGGGATGTATAGGAAATCAAGGTGATCAATCCATGGCAAGCAAGCCAATAAGCAGCTTTCCTCCACAGTTCTGCTTCAGTTTCTGCCTCTGCTGCTGTTTGAATTCCTTCCCAGAATTCCCTCAAATTATGGACTATGTTTGGGACATGTGAGTCAAATAGATTCTTTTCTTCCTTTGTTCCTTTTAGACATGTTTTTGCAGCAATAGAAAGCAAACTAGAATAGACTTCTACAATGTAAAATTTAAAACAGTGAATGAAGAAAATATTTAGATATAAAAATACCTAAAACCAAAACACTTCAGTTAATAAATGTGCTAATTAAGTGAAACAGTTCGCAAAAGATAACTTTTAAATAGACAATAAACATAACAAAAACAATATTCAAAGTCCTTAGCCAAATGCAAAATGAAAGTTAAAACAAGAGAGAGCTTCCTTTTCACCTCAGCAAGAATGGCTATAATAAAGTAAACAAAAAATGGCAAATGCTAATGAGGATGTGGAGAGAGGAATCTTTATACATTACCAGTGAGAACATAAACTTGTATAGCCATTATGTTTGCCACTGTAGGTTTCTCAAGAAACTAACGATAGAACTGCCATCTGACCCACATATAATGCTACTCTACTTATACCTGAAACACCATAAGTTAACACATCACAGAAATACTTACACATCTGTTTTTATTGTAGCTCTGTAGTCACAACACACAATTGCAGAATCAGCCTAATTGTTCAACAGGTGAGTGCAAATGGGAAAAATAGGTTTATGCACTCTGAAGTTTTATTCAATCATAAAAAGAAATAAAATCCTTGCTGGAAGTTGATTCAGCTGAAGATCATAATATTAGTCAAAATAAATCAAACTCATGAGGGCAAATAATGGATATTTTCTCTCATTTGTTGATCCTATAATTATACAAGATACATAAAACCATATATGTGTACAGTGTGAATGTGTGTGTCTCTATTTGTGTGTTTGTGGCATTAACGTTAATGGGAGACTGGAGGGAAGAAGACTAGCAGGAGAAGCAAAAGATGAGGAGGAAAGGGTGGTTATGAAAGTGTGAATATAGTCAACATATATGATACAATTGAGTAAAAATTTGAAATTTACATATGTATAATGAATATATATCAATAAAAATGTTTAGTTATCACATTTCAGGAAAATATAATACCAGACTTAATTCAGTATTGTTGTAAAATAACTCTATTAAATAATCTGAAAGTTCCTCAATAATTTTAAAATAGAAGAACAATGTAATACAGCTTTCATACTTCTAGGTCACTTCTCCAAAGTATTAAAATGGCAAAGAATCATTGCTGTCTTATATTCATTACAGTGTTATTCACAATGGCAATTACGTTTAAACTCATATACATACATATATATATATATATAGCTATATAGATATATAGATATATCCATTAGGACATAAAGATAAAGAAAATATGATACAGGCATAAAATAATTTGTAATAAAATACAGCTTACAGGACACAAATTTACAGTACTCAACACTATGAATTAAACTTGAGAATATTAATCTGAGTTCAATAAGTCAGATTAAGAAAGACAAATACGTGATTCCAGAAAATAGTAAAATTTATAGCATCAAAGAGTAGAAAGGGAGTAACAGATAAGCATAAGTGAGGGAAATCAGAAATTAATAGCAATAGACAAAAACTTTAGTCCAGCAAGATCAATAAACTCCAAAGGGGCAGGAGAGGTAGCCCAGCAGTAAAGAGCACTTTTGCTCTTCCAGGAGACTGGAGTTTGATTCACAGAACCCACACAATGCCTCATAGCTGCCTGTAGCTCCAGCTCCTGAAAATTAGATGATTCACAATGCCCCACTCAAAGGATATATTATCAGTGACAATTGCCAGAGAGTGGAGACTGGGGAAGGCTTTTCTGTGATGTATCTTCCTGTGAGTCACCAATGGTCCTGTGAAACATCCCTCATCTGTACTTCTGTATGTAACCTCAAATAAACTCGCTGATTCAATAAGTTAGACTTGAATAGAATTGTTTCTTCAGTCTGCCAGTGTCCTATCTGGAGTGAACAGATGTTTGCTCATGTCTCCACCAGAAAAATCATACAATAATTATAAATAATTGAAATAAAACATAAGTGAATCAATGCCATAATATAATTATAGGATATTGTCTCTATTTTTACAGGTTAAAGTTCAAAGAGAGAAGGTATCCCCATCAGGATTAGAGGGATTTTCTTAGTACTACTCCATTATTATTGGTATTTACTTCCTTTGAATAGATGACATATTTCAAATGAAATTAAGCTATTACATTTGCCTAGGTGTTATGTCTATGCTTTAAGCTACCACACACATTAGCATTCATAGTCTCAGACATCATAAGAACTAGACACAGATATTTATTCTCAGTAGTTCACAGAATATGAACACATTTTGAAAGTTTACTCTATCAAATATCCCATGATATTTGCAAACTTATTGAAAACTATACTAAATGTGAAACATCTCATTTAAGTAGAAAATGTCCATATTCGAAGTTTGAATTTCACAAAATCTGGTAAATATAAAATGTGAAAATAGTTCTATTTTTTTTTCTGTGTTGCATTGAATTTTGAAGTAGGCATTTCTATGAAGACAGACCTTCATATATTTTCTCACTGAATAAACTGACCAGCAGATGGCATTATTGTAATTTCAAAATGACCTTAAGTAAAAAAAGGGAACACAAGACAGGAACAAATTTAATGTTGCAAAATTTTGCTCTTCACATTGGTAATAAAAATGTATTTACTTTTTTGTTTATGATTTGTATTGCATAGATATGAAAAAAGATCTACCTCACAAATTTTAAACATTGGACAACATATACCCTTTGAAGAATGTTTCCACACCAATAAAATTCAATGTCTTGTGTATATATCAAGAAACATAACAATCATTTAGAGATTTTTAAATTAATGTGATAATTTTTTCTATAGATTATATACTTACTTTTCAAAATGACATTAAACAAATGAGACTTTATACAACTGATGATTTTTCAGTGCCAATGTTCAGCAATATGCTGATAATTGATGAAAGTCTACAGAATGATAATGACTATGGATGTTCAGAGGAGAAAGATTGTGAAATTTCCAAATAAAGGAACACCTTCAGTATTCCTGACTAATGTGAAAAATCAGGAAATAGAAAGACTGTTGAAATTTACAGGAGAGTTTGAGATCTGGTTAAACTATAAATGTACAAAAATCCTGATGACAGCCAACTAACTCATTGCTAGGCTTATGACACATAAAGCAAACTTGAGTATGTCACTCCATCATGGAGGTTTTATAAATAACAAAAACGTATAGTCAAAATAACAGTCCAAATTTCTTCTTGTCCTGCTTACATTCTATCTCATCAATTCACAACTTTCAGCTTCCTTCCCACAACTATTTTTGGGAATCCACAGAGGAAAACTGATATGAGCTAATGAGCATCCCTCATGGCTTCCATCTGGATCATGCCATTTTATTCTTTGCAGCAGCAGATGCTTCGAGTTGCTTATTTTCATGATCTATATCAAGGTTGTGTTTGAGAGTCAGACATCAATTAACAATGTTTCTTCTACATATGGCTTTTCCAAATGTGTATTTAATGTTGTCTTTATTCTAAATATCAAGTGATATCAAACACTCACTGATCAAACATATAAATACATGCATCCTAAAGCACCCAGAATGTATGTTATGAATACTGCCACAGGAGTATGTTTCCAAGCCACAAATACTGTTGATGTTATAGATACTATGATGGTGTGTAATGTTTTGTGAAGAAAGGGAAGAATTTGTCCATTTCACCTTTTCTTTTCAACAATAATCTCAATACATCGTTATGTTTTGATTGTTGATATTTGTCTTGAAAATAGTTATTGCAATTTCTGTTTAGTATACATTCCACAAGCTTTTAGTCCCATATAGAACAGTATGAAAATGACACACAGATGCTCTATTCAGATTTCTCCTATCCTTCATAGCCAGGAAAATGCCATTTGATGAAACTCATGTGACAGAATTTTCTCTATTCTAATAACAGTAAAATCACAATGCTCTCTTACAGCTGTTATTAATCAAACACTATATAGAATGTTTTTCCTGTGTTACGTAGTTTGTTGAAAATTTGAAAGAGTTGGGATTTACAGAGAAGGAAACTGACTCAGAAAATTGATTACTAGGTGGCAATGCTGAAGGAGAAACTGCAGTTTGTCTCAGTGCCTGACTTTATGTCGTTAAATTAACAGGCTACCCAAGATGCCGTTTCTGGCAAGTATCAAACACTCACTGATCCCATATAAAACAGTGTTTTTACTCAATGTAAAAGCTGATAAACAATAGAGCTAGTCAAACACTAAATATTATCTCTTTTCCTCATTTTAATGAGAAGAAAATCCAGATCTAGACTCAGAAACTTAGTGAATTAATGAGAAGAAACTTATTCTATCTCCTTTCCCTATACCTCTTCAATAGTGCCAAAATTAGGGAAAGAACTAATTTCTTTTGTGTATGCATTTATGTGAAAACAAAACAAAAAAATCATTTTCTGTCTGACAATGTTGTTGCTATCTATCAAGAGAAAATGTCCCACAAAAAAGAACATATTTGTGAAGACAGAAGCAGGGGAAGACTTTTGGGACTCAATATACTTCATTCATTTCCCTTTGCATGCAGTTTACTCCAAGGTATGCAGATAGAGGGCTTATTTCTAGGGCTACCCTCCTCTTCCAAACAAAGTGTGTCAGCATGGAGTAGCATAGTACTCTCCTGTGAATCATAGCACCCTAGTAAAATAGTTCACAAGTCATTATCTGAATTGCTTTGCAATATTCTGTAAGGCACATTACACTGAGAAAGAATAACTACAACAAAGTAGGGAATTAACAGACATTTCTGTTCATTTCCAAAGGTGTCAATTTCTGCACAAGCCCACTCTCACAGAAACTGTTATATCTATCTGCAGATGAGAATACAGACTCAGAGAATTTAAATGATGGAGAGTATTGGAGCTGAGTGTACTATAGTGCATTTTCTGCCAAGTACTATCTACCACATGGCCCTTGATGGCTGAAAGCTTACAAATGCCTGACAGAGATATTACTAGGAATTCAAATGAAAGCAACTACATTTCTTTATTGTATAGCATATATAGCAAGCTGCTAACTAAAGGCATGTGCTTGCATTTTAAAAATAAGTAATTCCACACTACAGGTGGTTCCTTTTGCTTAATTCTTTCTGATAAGCCTCAAAATTCTTCTGATTACAACTATGAAATAATCTTCAACCTAATTTTAATATTTCAGTGATTGAGACATCTAAGTCATAAAAAGTTTTTCTTTGCTTGTTTTGCATTTAGAAATTGCTTCCCTGACAATATATTGAATTTAAATCTACCCAGAGCTTTTAATGAAGATTTATTTGTCCTCTGCCTAATCATGAATTAAACCTCTTTTAGATCAATTAAGTAAATCACTTTGGAGTCAGTCTATTATCTTCTCTATAGATGAAAATCTTTGTTTTTTGTGTGCTATGAATCATCTTCCATACAAAAGACCACAACTAATAATCTAATAGTCTCTTCTTTTCTTTTTTTATTAAGAGATTTTCTGTTCATTTTACATATCAACCACAGATTCCCCTGTCCTCCCTCCTCCCACCCCTCAGCCTTCCTATCTTGTATTTCAAGACTAAGATAAATTCTTTGTGAGAGTTGGAAGGAAGATGAAGGAGAAATTAGAGTATCAATAATGTATTTGTTGTTTGAAATCCTTTGGGTAACAAAAATAATGAATTTTAAAAGTTTATTTAATGTACTAAAAAGCACAATAACTCAGAAATTTTCTTGCTTTGATAAAAAGTTTTAAAACATTTGCCAAGCATTAATTTATATCAAAAGTCAGCAATATTCAATGATGCATTTGTTCATCAAATACTTATTAAATATCTACTAGATGTTAGTAATGATTTAGATTCTCAGATACATCAATAAAAAAATCAGAGAAGATTCCTTGCCTTTATGAATCTTATTACAGTGAGGAAAAACAGAAATAAAAACTCAACAAGAGATAAAGTATAGAAGGGAACAGAGTGACAAAAACTATGGGGGACATTTAAACAGCCCTAAAAACAAACAAACAAACAAACATACATACATATTAACGTTATACAGACAAAACATGTTATATTTAGGAATACACACACACACACACACACACACACACACACACACACACACACACACACATATATATCTAGGAACAATTACCGAAAAAAGAGGCTAAGGATTTGAAAGAAACTATATTAGGAACGGGTTGATGGGGGTTGAGAAATGACATAGTTATATTGTAATTTCAAAAGTAAAAGAAAAAATTGAAAACCAGGATAATTGAGTACTAGAGTCAGATACTTGCCATTTCAAATAGGGTTATTGTTATTTAACACATGACTAGAATACTCACATCACCTCACAAAACTCAACACCATGAGGACATGCAAATATTAGAAAGAAGAGCTTTCTTGGAAAGGAATAACTACTGCAAAATATGTGATGCAGAACCATATTTTCTTTGAAAAACATGGCTCGTAACAAGCAGACTGAACATTCTGAATTAGGAAAAGAATTAAGAAACTAAATTGGAAGAATAATGGTCTAATGTTCTGCAGATTATTTGGGAACATGAAAATCACTGAGTAAATGTGTAACAAAGTAAGAGGTTTAAGGAAGAATAATTTGATGCTTTTAGAAGAAGTATTTATACATCATTTTATTATTCTATAAGCCAGTGTAACTAGCAATAAGGAAAATCAATACTGAACTTTATGTATAAAGGGAACATATATATCTAAATAGTTTTATTTTTAATTTAATTTAATTTTTTTGCAAATTTAATATATGGATAATATGAATTTCATCCCTTCCTTTAACCCTCCAAATCTTCTTGTGTCCCCAACTTCATCCCAAATTCATTACCTTATTTAATTATTGCTGTGATTTACACACATGCATACATATTTAATATATTAAATTAATTTACTGTTGTTTGTATGTGCATGAGTTTAGAGCTGACCCCTTGGATTTGAATAATGCATTAGGGAACTTACCCTTTCAGAAAACTGATCCTCACTCTCTTAGTAGCCATTGTTTGCCAGTAATTCTTCATGTAGTGATGGGACTTTCTGAAATTTCATCTATCCATGTTTACATATCAATTGGTGTTGCCACTACACAGCAACACTTGTTATTCAAATATTTATTATTTATTTATTCTATTATTTTGATTTTAAAGGGTCATCTTAGCTGTCATGTCTATAAGACACTATCTTGCAACAGACATACTGGTCCTCTGGTTCTTGTACTGTACCTCTTCTTTGGTTAGACTCCCAGAGCACTGTAGATGCATCAGCTAGTGTTGGGCACCCCATAATCACTTATTCTCAGCATTTAGGAAAGGTATGGATCTCTGTAATGGTCTCCCTCTGCTCAAAAAAATAAACAAAACAAACAAAAAACACATATTCTTTTATAAAGGGTGAGAGCTACACTTATCATTTATCTGTGGGTGTATAGATACATATTTAGAATACTGTAACCGATTTGGTTTTGGAAATTGGCAATAGTAATTGAACTCTAAGGTCTATGGTGTCTTGAGCCTTGATAACTAGCTAGATTTACAGGACCAGACATGCATTTTCTCCTATTGAGCAAAGTTTAAGTCTATTTGGACAGCTGTTGGTTATCCCCAACATAAAATGTCATAGTCAGAACATTGGGGATGTTGTCATTATTGAGGGTCATTGGCTTTACAGCTGACTATGAATATTGATTATATTTCTCCTTTAGCAGCTTGCATAGCATCTTCTATCACAAAGAGCTAATCCTAAAAGAGGAGGCTTTCATGTCAATTCCACCTCCATTTTAAGAAGCCCTACCTCCAAACTGTATGGTATCTTCATCTATAGAGTTTTACCTGCAAGGTCTGGGAGGTGACGAAAGGCCATAACAATAGCTTATATTATTTTTACAGTCTCTTGGACTCCTCTGACAAACAACTCAAATGGAAGTTTCCAAGCCTGGCACTGGGTTTTGTTAGACCGTTTTTGGCTCCTGAGGGGGGAGGTGGCATTATTGTCCTGTGTGGTAACTCCATCAGTTTTTTTTCTTTCAGTGTCAGTATACATGCATGCATGTATACACACACACACACACACACACACACACACACACACACACACGCACAAAAACTTAACGGTGTGTATCTTAACAACACCATTTTCTACTGGTTTGTAAATAGACTGTAAGAAAGTGCAAATACCAAGAACAATAAGCAGGTTTTGTAATAATCTAGTACAGGATATCAGTGACCTACAGTAGGGTCACTAGACTTACATAAGACTTACTAGAAATAGACATCTAAGCTGTTTCCATTTCCTAAACTATTTTAAGTAGAACAGCAATGAACATGGCTGAGCAAATATCTCTATATTAGGATACTAGATCCACTTGTGTATATGCCCAAGAGTGTTATGCTGGATCATAATTCACATCTAGTTCTAGCATTTTGAGGGGCCTCCACACTAATTGCTATAGTGACTATACAAGTATATATACTCACTAATAATGAATGTTGTTCGTTCCCTATGTCCATGACAACACTTGTCTTTATTTTTTTCTTAATCACAGACATTCCGAGTGGGTTAAGATGATATCTCAAAGTAGGTTTATTTGCATTACCCTGATGGATAAGGATGTTTAAAATATATTCCTCATTGATTCGTATTTGTTCTTTTTTAAGATCTGTTTAGTTCTATGTCACAATTTTTAATTGTGTTGTGTATTTTCTTTGTGTTTCATTTTTTTGTGTTCTTTATGTATTCTAGACACTAGCCAGCTGTAAAATTAATAGCTAGTAAGGTTTTTTTCACTGTTAATCTGCTCCTTCACAACAATGTTGGTTCCCTTTACTGTGCAGAAGCTTTTTAGTTTCATTAGATCACATTTATCAGTTGTTGGTGTTAAAGACTGTACTTTTAGATTCTTTTTCAGAAAGCCCTTTCATATGATGATGAGTTCAAGCATATTCCCTACTTTTTCCCATGCCAGATTTAGAGTATTTGTTCTTCTGTTGATGTCCATTTCTTGATGAATTATTAGGTCAAGTCAACACATTTTTTAATTGGTTTAATACGTGCATGATTGAAATAACTGTTAAAATGAGAAACAAAAAAATAATTCCCATGTACACAAATGTGAATGATTTTATTCAAAATAATTTTATGGAAAAGGAAGAGGTGATTTTTTAGAACATAGTAAGTGTAGATTTCTATTTGGCATCCAAGTGAAATAGTCAGCTTGATATGTTAATCTAGAACTTGAGAGAGGACTGTATACTAGAAATATAAAAGTTTTGGCTTTTAATTTGTATTTTGTATTTAAAATCATTAAACAGGCTGAAATCTTCAAATTGATGAGAACACATGGAGGAAAAAGGAAAATATAAAGGAATGGAATGTTCTTGTTCTCCAGTACTCAGCAGGAGAGAACACATTGGGCAGGAATAAATCATATAAAAGTTACCAATGAGATAGGAGAAAAATGAGGAAAATCATAATCTGTTGTTAAATTCATCAAGACAGAAAGCTGAGAGTTTCCCATTATGTTCTGTAATATATTGGTCATTGAAGATTTTCACAAAAGGTTTCTCTTCTTGTACAATATTGAGAATGAAGTGTAAATGACAAAATTTGCAAAGAATATCAGATTCTTCATCATGTTATATTGTAAAGAAAGCCAGATAAATGGTGTAGCAGCTACAGAGAGATGTGAAATTCAAGGAGGGCTTTATTTTATTTTAAGATGGGGGACATGCAACAATCGATGTCAACTACAGGTAGATGTATAAAATCTGGAAGGAAACAGAATGGGAGAGAAAGAGAGCAATGAGACTAGGATTGAGGGAAAATGTAGTATCAATATTACATATAATGTAAATTCTATTTCCTCTAATTCCTAATCCATGTATGCAATATTGCACTACTTCAGTAAATTATAACCTTGTAGACATAAGCCAATTTTCCTATTTCACCAAGAACATTCTGTTTTCCCCTTCTCCTCTTTGTTCCTGTTATTGCTTTTTGAAAAAGTTTGCTTTTTGTGTGCTAGAGTAAAATAATTCATGTCCTTCATGGTCTAGCTGAAGTTCTCCTTCACTGAAGGCCCCTTCGTGACTACTCTAGCTATCCATAAATCAGTTACAATCTCTAACCACATAATTTTGTGTTTAAGCATATATTATCTAAATCCATCTAACTTTGACATACTGTGTTTTCTGTACACCCAGAATGTATTATCCTTAAGGAAGAGTGTATGTTATATTTCTGAGAGTACTAAGGAAGTATGAAATCTTCTGTTCTTAAGTCTGAAGTATCACAAATATCTAAACAGAATATTTGTCGAAGTATTAATAGCATCATACTAACACATTTCAGGCATGTGAACTTTCAAAAACTTTACAAATGGCTCTACTGGACTAGTACTCCTAAGATGTTGACCTATAGTCTACTGGTCCTGCAGAGTATGCCTGAAAGAGTATGGAATTACACATTAGTAATACTGCATTGCGATCCTAACCATAGCACTGACTGCTGCCTTACAAAGAATGTTGCCTTTCTTTTCATGAAATTAGTGCTATTTATCACATGGTGTCCCAGGTCAATCATAGATGTTTTATTTGTTCCTTAATGCCGAATCCATATACACAAATAATTCTGTTCTTTCAAGATAAGAAATTATTTATTTTACTCTAAAATGGAAAAAATATAATGGATTTAAATTTTATTTTCTCCCCAAATGCATTCTTGGGAAGTTTTCCAAGTAGTTGCATTATCAGTAAGGTCCATCATATACATTATATGGTGACATTGAATAATGAAATTAGGTACTAGCATACTTAAAAGGAAAAGAGGTGACGGTAATATGCTTAAAATTCAGTGACTATTTTTTTATAGTATGGGCTAAGTAACAAGCCAAAGTTATCTCCCAAATCATAGTGAATCAAGTACAGGGCTAAGTTCATTTAGCAAACAGTATTCTAATGTTGGTCTTTCCAACAGTGAAGAAAAGTTTATCTATTTTGTTTATTTAAGGACCAATGTTCTTTTCTCTGTTCTTGTTCTTCCCTAAGTATAAATAAAATTTAAGGATTTAAATTTTTGCCAAATTTGCATGCCAATAAGTAAGCTTACTGCAACTATAATAAGGAAAACTTGCAAGTAAAAGACGATAGATTATTACTCAATCGTATCTGTAGTTAAAATCCAGTCTCCTGAAGGGTCTGTTGTAGGACACATGTGTGGTGATTTGGATTAGGGAAAAAGAATTCTGAAACAAGGGAACTTAAACATTTTAGAGCAAATATGATGTTGCTGATTTACTAAAGAAGGAGATATTATCTTCATTGTGCTGGATTCTGGAGGTAGAATCTATAGCATTTAAATCTGTTACCTATAAAAATATTCTTGAAAAGAAAGTGACAACTAAATGCAGTCAGTGTCCCATTCAAAACAAATGGAGAATTATTGAGAATTGTGTCCTTAAGTACAGGGATTTCCCATCCCTCCCTCTCATCCCTCCAACTGCACCCTTGTACCTGCCACTCCCTCTCAAACTCATGAATTCTTCTTTATTATTGTTATTTATGTATATATATATGTATTATAAATACAGCCTATTGAGTCCATTTAGTGTTTGTGTGTGTGTGTGTGTATGTGTGTGTGTGTGTGTGTGTGTGTGTGTGTGTGTGTGTGTGTATGTGCGTGTGTGTGTTTACGACTGATCATTTCTGATAGATAACTTATCAGTGGGCTTGTCACTGGATTGGTTCCCCCTCTCTTGGAAGCACTTCATCTAGAGATTAATTGCCTGTAGCTCTTCATTTAGAGGTGGGGCCTTGAGATATTTCCCTTATCTATGTTAGCATGTAACTGGTAATGTGATTAAGTAGCAACTGTTTTTTGAGAGTTCATGTATCTAACTTCTGTGTCGTACATTGAAAACACTACATTGCAACAGACATCCCTGTCTTTTTTCTCTTATGATCTGTCTGCACCTCTCCTTCATTGTTTCCTGAATCTTAGGTATAGTGGTAATATTGCAAATATATCATTTGGGGTTCTGTTCCTCATAGTCTGTTCTCCGAATTTTGACTACATGAGGATTTCTTAAATGTGCTACATCTGCTGAAAAAAAAAGAAGCTTCTTTGATGAAGGGTGAGAACTACATATCTATCAGTAGGTGTAGCTGAAGTTATCCTGTTCTTGTCCGGCTCCCGAGGCCCTGTGGCTGCTTGAAACCAAGTAAACACACAGAGACTTATATTAATTAAAACTGTTCAGCCTAATGGCTCAGGCTTCTTGCTATCTAGTTCATATATCTTAAATTGACCCATTTCTATTAATCTACAAGTTGCCATTTGGCTCATGGTTTACCAGAACTTTACATCTTACTTCTCATGATATCGGTGGCTGGCAGCATCTCCTGACTCAGCCTTCCACTTCCCAGAATTCTCCTCTCTCTTTGTCCACCTATACTTCCTGCCTGGCTACTGGTCAATCAGCATTTTATTTGTCAATCAATCATAGCAACACATTCACAGCATACAGATATCCACAGCAGGTAGGTGTTTGATAGGTATTTCAAATGCAGTTAGAACTTCTACCGATCTAGGAAAGTGGCAGTTTTAGGATCTTTAGGTACCATGACCTCAGTAACCATGGGTAATAAATTACATTTGCAGCACTAGACATGAATTCCTTTCCATTGAGTAGGTCTTAAGTACAATTCGAAGGCAGTTAGCTAACTACAATATAAAAGCACTACTAACTATTGCACACCTGAGCCATTGTGGATATCTTGTGCTGGTTATTTTTGTGGTCAGTGAGTATGTACAGGTGTGTGTGTGTGTGTGTGTGTGTGTGTGTGTGTGTGTGTGTGTGTGCATGCACATGTCTGTATTCATGTAAGTGGAAGCACAACTATGCCACATAGCAATGTGTAGATCAGGTAACGTTAGGTGCTGATCCACTCCTTCCATCTTGTTTGAGACACAATCTCTTTGTTAATGCAGAGCCACATATGCTGAGCTAGCTGTCCCACAGTCTTTTAGTAATTTTCCTTTCTCTGCTTCCTATTTTACCATAAGAGCACAAGGATTACAGGTGCATGGTACTGCACTGTTTTTGCATGAGTTCTGGGGCTGCAAACTCAGGTTTTCTGACTTGTACAGAAAGCACTTAACCACTGAGCAATCTCCTTTACCCCAGAATGGTTTTATTTCACTAAATCCTCATAGCAATTCTGTATGATTTTTAACATTATTATTCTCCTACTTTTGATACGAGAAAAGTAGAGTTATTGAAGATAAGGTATTTCAATAGGTATATTCACCTTTTTTTCCAGAGTTCAATCATACTCCTTGATTCAAGCCACATTTCTACATGCAAAAACAGATTATCTTGCCAGATAACTTCAAAAATTTTTGGGATCACGATACATGGTAATGAGTACTCTCTTCTCTCATAAGAAGATGCACCATTTTGTTATTGAAAAAAGACACGCCTGCACTGGACTTCCCTTCTGGACCAGAGGTGAGTGCCTGGGCTCAGCCTAGATCCGATCCCTGGGTACCAGCTACTCTGGGGAAGACCTGTCCAACTTGGCCCCAGGTTCTGGCCATCGAGTTGGATTCCTTTTACCCCTACCCCCACCAGGAGGGTTCCCCTTCTCCAGGACCCCAAGCGGACCCTGCAGTCTCCATGCCCTGCCCCCATGCCCATCATCGCCCGAGACCCCAGCCACTTCCTGAGACTTAGAGACTGGCCCCCAGCTCCCTTCCTGCCCCAGACTTCCCATCTGGACAAGAGAGCTCCCATCTGGAAAAGAGAGAGAGACTTCCTGAATCTGTCAGCTCTGTCTGGACTAAGTACGCTAATAAGACCAAGAACGAACCACAAGGAGATGGGCAGACATCAAGGCAGAAGTGCATACAACAAAATGAAGAGCAATACAGCATCACCAGAACCTAGTCCTCCTCCAACATCTAGACTTGAACATCAAAAATTGGAAGAAGAAGAAGAACACAGCCTTATGAATAACATCATGAAGAAGATAGAGGCCTATATAGAGGAAAAGACAAACAAAAAAATGGGAAGAACACTATAAAAAACTAGAGGAAAGGACAAATAAAGCAGAAGAAAACAATAAAGCCATGGAAGAAAACAATAAAGCCCTGAAAGAAAATCATGAAAAAGCAATGAAACAGATGAAGGAAACAGTCCAAGACCTGAAAAGGAAAATAGAAACAATGAAGAAGACACAAACAGAGGGAATGATGGAAATAGAAAATCTGAGTAAACAAATGGGAACTTCAGATGCAAGTATAAACAACAGAATGCAAGAGATGGAAGACAGGATCTCTGGCGTTGAAGATATGGTAGAAAAAATACATTCATCAGTCAAAGAAAACACTAAAGACAAGAGAGTCATGACCCAAAATATCCAAGAAATTTGGGACACCATGAAAAGACCAAAACTACGAATAATATGGATAGAGGAAGGAGAAGAATACCAACTCAAAGGCACAGAAAATATATTCAACAAGATCATAGAAAACTTTCCAACTTAAAGAAGGAAATGCCTATGAAGATACAAGAAGCCTATAGAACACCAAACAGACTAGATCCCCCAAAAAAGTCCCCTCGCCACATAATAGTTAAACTACTAAATGTACAGAATAAAGAAAGAATATTAAGAGCAGCAAAGGAAAAAGGCCAAGTGACTTATAAAGGCAAACCCATCAGAATAACATCCGATTTCTCAATGGAGACTTTGAAAGCAAGAAGGACCTGGACAGATGTAATGCAGACACTAAGAGACCATGGATGCCAGCCTAGACTAATATACCTAGCAAAACTTTCAATCATCATAGACAGAGGGAACAAGACATTCCAAGACAAAGCCCGATTTAAACAATGCTTATCCACAAACTCAGCCCTACAGAAAGCACTAGAAGGAAAATTCCAACATAAGGAAGTCAGATACACCCTCCAAATCACAGGCAATAGATAAAGCCACAGCAGTAAAGCCCAAAGAAGAGAAGTACACACACACTACCACCAAAAAATAACAGGAATGAACAATCACTGGTCATTAATATCCCTTAATATCAAAGGACTTACTTCACCTATAAAAAGACATAAGCTTACAGAATGGATATGAGAGCAGGACCCATCTTTCTGCTGCATACAAGAAACACACCTCAAATTCAAAGATAGACACTACCTCAGAATAAAAGGCTGGGAAAAGACTTTCCAATCAAATAGTCTTAAGAAAAAAGCGGGTGTAGCCATCCTGATATCCAGCAAAATAGACTTCAAACTAAAATCAATCAAAAGAGATCAAGAAGGGCATTACATACTCATCACAGGAAAAATCCATCAAGATGAAGTTTCAATTCTGAACATTTATGCCCCAAACACAAGGGCACCCATGTATGTAAAAGAAAAATTACTAAAGCTTAAATCACATATAAAACCCCACACATTAATAGTGGGAGACTTCAACACCCCACTTTCACCTCTGGACAGATTTCCCAAATCGAAACTTAACAGAGAAATAAAGAACTTAACTGATGTTATGACCCAAATGGACTTAATTGATATCTACAGAACATTCCATCCTAACAAAAAAGAATATACCTTCTTCTCAGTACCCCATGGAACCTTCTCTAAAATCGACCACATACTTGGCCACAAAGCAAATCTCAACAGATACAAAACAATTGGAATAACCTCCTGCGTTCTATCAGACCACCATGGTTTAAAGTTAGATTTCAACAACAACAAACACTACAGAAAACCTACAATCTCAATAATGTTCAACTGAATCACCAATGGGTTAAGGAAGAAATAAAGAAATCAAAGACTTCCTAGAGATCAACGAAAACGAGGACACCACATACCCAAACTTATGGGACACTATGAAAGCAGTGCTAAGAGGGAAATTCATAGCACTAAATGCCCACATAAAGAAGTTGGAGAAATCTCACACTAGTGACTTAACAGCACACCTGAAAGCTCTAGAACAAGAAGAAGCAAAGTCTCCCAGGAAGAATAGACCCCAGGAAATTATCAAAGTGAGAGCTGAAATCAATAAAATAGAAACAAAGAGAACAATACAAAAAAATTAATGAAACAAAGAGTTGATTCTTTGAGAAAATCAACAAGATAGACAAGCCCTTATCCAAACTAACCAAAAGACAGAGAGAGAGCATCCAAATTAACAAAATCAGAAATGAAAAGGGGGACATAACAACAGATATTGAGGAAAACCAGAGAATCATCAGGTCATACTACAAAAACATCTACTCCATAAAACTGGAAAATCTAAAAGAAACGGATAATTTTTCTGGATAGGTGCCACATACCTTAGTTAAATCAAGACCAGATAAACTATTTAATAGTCCAATAACCCCTAAGGAAATAGAAGCAGTCATTAAAAATCTCTCAACCAAAAAAAGCCCAGGATCAGATGGTTTCTGTGCAGAATTCTACCAGATCTTCAAAGAAGACTTAGTACCAACACTCTTTAAATTATTCTATACAATAGAAACAGAAGGAACATTACCAAACTCCTTCTATGAGGCTACAATTACCCTGAATCCTAAACCAAACAAGGATACAACAAAGAAAGAGAACTACAGACCGATCTCCCTCATGAACATTAATGCAAAAAATACTCAATAAAATACTGGCAAAGAGACTCCAAGAACACATCAAAACAATTATCCACCATGATAAAGTAGGCTTCATCCCAGGGATGCAAGGGTGGTTCAACGTACGAAAGTCCGTCAACGTAATACACCATATAAACAAACTCCAAGAAAAAAACCACATGATCATCTCACTAGATGCAGAAAAGGCATTTGACAAAATCCAAAAACCCTTCATGATAAAGGTATTGGAGTGATCAGGAATACAGGGAACATACCTAAACCTAATAAAGGCAATTTACAGCAAGCCAAGAGCCAACATCAAATTAAATGGAGAGAAACTCAAAGCGATTCCACTAAAATCAGGAATGAGGCAAGGCTGTCCACTCTCCCCATACTTATTTAATATAGTACTTGAAGTTCTAGCCAGAGCAATAAAACAACATAAGGAGATTAAGGGGATACAAATTGGAAAAGAATAAGTCAATCTTTCCCTATTTGCAGATGCCATGATAGTACACTTGAGTGACCCCAAAGATTCAACCAAGTAACTGATACAGCTTATAAACACCTTCAGCAACATAGCAGGATACAAGATCAACTAAAAAAAATCAGTAGCTGTCCTATATACAATTGACAAACAGGCTGAGAAGGAAATCAGAGATACATCACCCTTTACAATAGCCACAAATGACATAAAATACCTTGGGGGTAACACTAGCCAAGCAAGTGAAGGACCTATATGACAAGAACTGTAAGTCTCTGAAAAAAGAAATTGAAGAAGATGTCAGAAAATAGAAAGATCTCCCATGCTGATGGATAGTCAGGATTAACATAGTAAAAATGGCAATCTTACCAACAGCAATCTACAGATTCAATGCAATCCCCATCAAAACACCAACACAATTCTTCACAGACCTGGAAAGAATAATACTCAACTTCATATGGAAAAACAAAAAACCCAGGATAGCCAAAAGAATCCTGTACAATAAAACATCCTCTGGAGGCATCATGATCCCTGACTTGAAGCTCTACTATAGAGCTACAGTAATAAAAACAGCTTGGTACTGGCATAAAAAATGACATGTGGACCAATGGAATCAAATTGAAGACCCTGATATTAATCCACACACCTATGAACATATAATTTTTGACAAAGAAGCCAAAAATGTACAATGGAAAAAAGAAAGCATCTTTAACAAATGGTGCTGGCAAAACTGGATGTCAACATGTAAAAGGCTGCAATTAGATCCACATCTGTAACCATGGACAAAACTCGAATCCAAGTGAATCAAAGACCTCAACATAAATCCAGCTACTCTGACCCTGCTAGAAGAGAAAGTAGGAAGTAGGCTTGAAGGCATTGTCACTGGAGATCCTTCCCAAATATAACACCAGTAGCTCAGACACTGAGAGAAACAATCAATCAATGGGACCCCTTGAAACTGAGAAGCTTTTGTAGAGCAAAGGATATGGTCAACAAGGCAAAGCGACAGCCTACAGAATGGTAAAAGTTCTTCACCAACCCCCCTTCTAATAGAGGACTGATATCCAGAATATATAAGGAACTCAAGAAATTAGACATCAACATGCCCAACAGTCCAATTAAGAAATGGGCTATAGAACTAAACAGAGAATTCTCAACAGAGGAAACTCAAATGGCTGAAATACATCTAAGGAATTGCTCAACATCCTTAATTATCAGGGAAATGCAAATCAAAACAACTCTGAGATACCACCTTACACCTGTCAGAATGGCTAAGCTTAAAAACACAGAAGACACCTTATGCTGGAGAGTATGTGGAGCTAGGGAAACTCGCCTCTACTGCTGGTGGGAATGCAAGCTTGTACAGCCACTTTGAAAATCAATATGACACTTTCTTAGAAAATTGGGAACCAATTTCCCCCAAGATGCAGCTATACCACTCTTGGGCATATACCCAAGGAATGCTCAATCATACCACAAGGGCACATGCTCAGCTATGTTCATAGCAGCATTGTTTGTAATAGCCAGAACATGGAAACAACCTAGATGCCCTTCAACTGAAGAATGGATAAATAAAATGTGGTACATATACACAATGGAATACTACTCAGCAGAGAAAAACAATGACATCATGAGGTTTGCAGACAAATGGATGGATCTAGAAAAAATTATTCTGAGTGAGGTAACCCAGACTCAGAAAGACAAACATGGTATGTACTCACTTATAGGAGGATACTAGATGTGGAACAAGGATGATTGGACTGCTACTCACAACACCAGGGAGGCTACCTGGAAAATAGGACCCAAGAAAGACACAGGGATCGCCCAATGACGGAGAAATGGATGAGATCTACATGAACAGCCTGGACATGAGTGGGGGTAATGAAGGGCGAAGGTCGAGGGAAAGAGAGCTTGGGGGAGCGGGAGATCCCAGCTGGATCAAGAACAGAGAGGAAGAACAAGGAATAGGAGACCATGGTAAATGAAGACCACATGAGAATAGGAAGAAGCAAAGTGCTAGAGAGGCCCACAGAAATCCACAAAGATGCCCCCATAATAGACTGCTGGCAATGGTCGAGAGACAGCCGAAACTGACCTACTCTGGTGATTGGATGGCCAAACACCCTAATTGTAGTGCTCGAAACCCCATCCAAAGACTGAGGGAACTCGATGCAGAGATCCATGGCCAGGCCCCAGGTGGAGCTCTGGGAGTCCAATTGGAGAGAAAGAGGAGGGTTTATATGAGCAAGAATTGTTGAGACCAAGGTTGGATAAAGCACAGGGACAAATAGCCGAATGAATGGAAACACATGGACTATGAACCAATGGCTGAGGGGCCCCCAACTGGATCAGGCCCTCTGAATAGTTGAGACTGTTGATTGGCTTGATCTGTTTGGGAGGCATCCAGGCAGTGGGACCGCATCCTGTGCTCATTGCATGAGTTGGCTGTTTGAAACCTGGGGCCTATGCAGGGTTGCTTGGCTCGGCCTTGGAGGAGGGGACTGTACCTACCTGGACTGAGTCTACCAGGTTGATCTCAGTCTGCGGGGAAGTCTTTGCCCTGGAGGAGATGGGAATGGGGGGCAGCCTAGGGGGGAGGTGAGGGGGATAGGAGGGGGGAGAACAAGGAAATCGTGGTTGATATGTAGAATTAAATTATATTATAAAATAAAATAAAATAAAACAAAGCACTTGTTATGAGCAAAAATTTTCATCCTAGTGTTCAATTCTTCTAAAACTGCTGTCCCTGGCTTTATCCATCTTATATTATCCATCATCATGATGTTCTACATAATATTGCTTTTAGTCAAGGATAATTTCATGTGAAATAAAATGTTCCCAATTATATGAATTCGATAAACATATGTTTTTCACCACCATCCTATAGTAGCTGTTTTATGTAACAGTGGAATAACTTTTTGAAATTTCAGTCACAGCTGCAGCTATGTATTAAAAACTTGGTGGACTCTGGACAACATTGTACAGGATAATAAAAATCAACTTGGATGCCCAGTTCTTTCTCCACCACAGGTAAAATTCTTAATGATTTGGAGCTACAATGCGCAAATAAGGAAAAGATGCAGAGTATGACTTCCTGGGTCTGAGTTATCTCATTCAGTTTAAAATATGTTGGTGTGATATATAAGTTTATCCCTATCAAAATAAATGCATAATTTTATTTAATGTGAATCTAAAAATACTACTCATTTCAACATTATATCAGTACACGTAATTTGATTTGTCTATGTATTTTTCTCTACTAGAGTACTTTTCTGTTTTCATGTGGCCTTCTTTGTGTTAATGTTAAGGCTGAATTTTGAAGAGTAGGTCTATTTTAATGAACTCTCTACACTTTGTTTTGTCTTTAAACTTTGCTTTAAGTATAATTCTTTGGGTTTTTTTCTTTTTCTTTTTTTTCCAGAGATTTTTATATATTATATTACTCTCCTCTGGAGTACAGAAATTTTGCTCAGAAAAAATTTATAATGTTTTACAACCTCCTTTGTATATGAGTAACAAGTTTGTTCCCACAATAGTCCTTCACTGTCAGATTTGAAATTTTGATTGCAGTGTGAATGATTTGTGTTTCTACCTCTCATGTCTGGAGTTTAATGAAATTTGTTAAATAGGGATCATTTCATTTCTCACATTTGGGAAATTTTCAGACATCATCTTCAAAATATTTTCTCTTGCTCTTGTCTTTTCTATTAAAGATTCCTATAATGCATACATCAATCAATATGATAGTATTTTATATGTTTATTAGGTGCTCTTAACTTTTTCTGTGTATTTATGCCTGTGTAATTCAGTAATTAAAAATACCTATCTTTAACAAACTCTACACTCAAACTTTTCCAGTGAATTCCCAATTTAATTATTGGAGTTTGAGGATTCAGAATTTTTATTTCTTGTTGGGCTATAACTTATATATACACATACACTATATGTGTATATATGTATATATGTTTATATATATGAATAAATTTACTCAGTACAATTTGATAAATTTGTGTATATGGAATCAATATGATACAACCACCAAAAAACAATGTAATAGACATATTCATCAATTTCCCATCTAGTTTGTGTCACCAAATTACTTTTCTTCTGTAATGAACACTTAATATAGAATTTTCCATCTTATCAAATTAACTCATCTCTTTACTGATGTTTTCATTTTGTTCTTGCATTGCTTTGCTGATTTTGTTTAGCTGTCTGTGTTTGCTTTCATGTCATTGATTGTCTTTAATTACAGACAGCTAGTGTTAGTCTCTTAAATCTGCACTTCCTTAGGGTCATGTTTCTGAAATGTGACTTTATTATTTTAATGAAGTATGTTTCTCCTTTGTATTCCCTAACGTTTTTTTTGTTGTTGTTGTTATTATTATGACAGGTAAATTTTAGTAATCAGCATCTATTAGTCTTTACCAACTGTCATTGTTTAAGGGAAAAGTTTCATTGTTCTACACAATGAGAAACTGTAGTAATTCTCAAAAATTTCTATGGATCTGCCTCTTTTAAATTTTAAATATGTACTTTCAGTCTTGGTAATGTCACTGAACATTTTGTCCTTGTTTGTCAGAAACTCTAATTACTTATTTTCTCTGTAGTCAGTTTTCAGAATTATTGCTCCAATATGCAGTTGCTGTGACCTCTTCTGCTTTTGTTGGTTTCCAAAAAAGGCTAGCAGTTCTCTAAATGCTTCAAATTAGGTGAGAGGTAAAGCATTCTTCAGGCCACCCAGAGATTACTCAGAAAATCCAGAACACGGTCAACCTTTTGTCCCTTCTTAAAGAAATATCCTGAGATTAGATGCTTCATTTCAGTGGCAGTGTGTTTGATTTTGATGGGAGGGGTGCTATGGATGAACATACGGAATGTTACCATGATTTTTACTGTTTTGCCACGGAGTAAGAGTGAAAGCAAGATATACAGAAGAAAGAAATGGAAAAATCCCAGAAGCAAAAGGTAGATGGGGTACTTAAGCTAAGAAAAGCGGCAAGAAACAAGCTATGCTAAGGCCATGTATTTATAATTAAGAATAAGCCTCCATGAGTGATTTATTTGGAAGCTGGGTGGCGGGCTCCCAAAAGAATGAAAAAAAAAAATGACAACAACATGCAGCCCAGGCTAGCCTTTGAACTCGAGATCCTGTGCCATCATTGCACTTGGCTCTCTGGCTCCACAAAAAGGCTAGTGAGTGGACCCTCCAGGCACTGCTGCAGGCAAACAGGGACAGCCCTTCAAGCAGGACACCAAACACATCAATGACCTACCCTTCTGCTGGATGAGGTGGATGTCCTGGCTGGGATCTGGGCAGGCCCTGTCATGTCCTTGGGAGAGGGAGCAGGGGTTGGAGAGGGGGGCGAGGGGCAAAACAGTACAAATTATGGTAACATTCTGTATGTTTATCCATAGCACCCTTCCCCCCAAATCAAAGTTGGAAACTTACCTAGTTTTGTGTTCATCTGAGGACTATAGATTTTCAATTGGTTTGGAGACTGTTTGAAGTGGTATGTATGCTCATCCATACTATTGGTAATTTGATAATGGTAAAGACCTAAATATTCTTAGAATCTCATTATACTGAATTAATATATGTGAATTCATTTCATAAAATAATGATGCCACTCCTCTACCTGCCTTACCATACTCTTCATCTTCTGACTCCTCATCTCCCTTCCTTTTTCTCCATCTCTTCCCCTCTTCCTAGCCCCTTCTTTTCTGGCTAATACAGTCACTTTCATCAGAAAACTATCTCATCTGCCTCCTATAAATAAATTTTTGATTGGTAGCCTTGTCTGTATCTCCATATTTTTGCACAAAGACACTAAGACACAAGCAGTCCTAATGCAGACTATTTCACTATCTACTTAAGGAATATTTGTTCAGTTTAAAAATGTAGCTGACCACCTGCAGCCTATAATATGTCTTGTTCTCCCAGAAATTAAAGTCACAATCTTCTTTGTATTAACTTGAACCATTTAATTTAAAGTACAATGATAGCCATGACCATAATCTTATTTCAGAAGCCCCATGCTAAGATATTTGTCAACAGAAGATATTTGTAATGCACTCTTTGTTACATAATTCCCTGTGGCAAGGATTGTCGATATCTGATTAGAGCAATTGACATGCATCACCACCATTACCATACTCTTCATCCTCTACCTCCTCAGCCTCCCTCTACTTCTTCCTTATTTACCTCTTCCTCCTTCTCTTATTGACCACCATAAGTATCATTCTTCATTAGATTTCTTGGACTTTCATCTCTAGTTTAGTGTTTTATCTCTAAAGAATTCAACTAGCACAGGTAAATATGCAATGGTGTAAAGTTACTGGAAGTTGTTTCAGAGTAGCTATCATCTTAAATCTATCTCAACATATACAATTATTCATGTTAGTTCTATTGGAGAAAAAAACATTCATTTTCATCCCATGTATGTATATGTAGTTTATAAGAGATCATTCTTGGTACATCTCAGTACACAGTAACCTGGAAAATGATTCATAAAAGACAGCTACAAAGATACTTCAGACACTTCAATTCCTACCTACAACTCTTTTAAATTTATCATATTGTCTCAGTTCAGTACTTACCCTTTTGATAAAACAATGCTTCCTGAATGATTTCTTTTCAGAAGTTAAGTATATATGACACTAAAAGTTTAAACCGTATTTATTCACATCTAGACACAAAATTTGCCTGAATTCAAAGCAAGATGTATGTACATATGTATGTATGTATGCATGCATGCATGTATATATGTATGTATGTATTATATATGTATGTATGCACATATTTGGTTGGTTGATTGGTTTTCGGACATAGGTTCATTTTATCTCATGCTGGTTTTATTATTTGTCATATAACTCAGGCTGGCCTTGAGTATGTGTTGCTCCTAACTCAACCTGCTGACTACTGGATTGACAGGCCTGCAACATCAGGACTGCTCTAAAACCTTACTTTTGCAAGCTTACTTTTTGCCCCAATGAAGAATACCTCAGAAATTTTCAAAAAAGAAGTGATACGAATCCACTGACAGTTCTTCTGCTCCAGCCATTGCTTTTCACAGTAATTTCAAGTTTTCATAATCATTACAAATAGCAGCATCTATCTCAGCAGCAACTTCTATCCAACTGTTTTTAATAGAGTTTTAAATTTTTTCAATGCAAAAACAACCTTCTGCCACCTAAGAATTGGTAGTTCATTAGAGTACTCATTAATTTAGTTAATTGGTTTTGGAATTGATTCTCCATTAGTGAGGAAGCAAATGGCAGGAGCACTATAATGTCACTCTTTCTGTTACTCTCTGCTATTTTAGCTGCAGCTTCTATGACCTTACACTCTTCTCTCTTTATACGTGCTTATGTAGAACAATTTTCTGTACGTGAAAAGCTAGGCATGGTGGCAAACGCTTATAATCCTAGCATTCACAAGAGTCAAGAGGATTGGAAGTTCAAGGTCATTCTCAGCTGTATAGCTAGTTCAAGGTCTCCAAATTAAAAAAAAATAATAAAATCACTTCATGAGTCATTTCTTTAGTTCAGGATTTCTCAAAGTATGATTTAGACAACCCCAGCCTTAGGCACGGACAGCTAGCTGAAGGTATGGACTCCCTGAGCACTACTCCAGGCTGTGGAGCCAGAATGTAGGAAGAGAAACACTTTAATTTTTCTAAATTACTTTCATCTGGAGGGGTGGGGTACTGCAGAACTCATGCGGAGGTCAGAGGACAGCTTGCAGCAGTCAGCTTTCTCTTTCCACCAGATGGATCCGGGAGATCAATCCCAGGTCCTGAGGCGTGGCAGTGAGCGCCCTTACCAGGTGAACCATCTCTTCAGTCCTGAGAAATAGCTCAGCGGTTAAGAGCACTGACTGTTCTTGGAGAGGAGAGGAAAGGAGAGGAGAGGAGAGGAGGGTGGGGAGGGGAGGGGAGGGGAGGGGAGGGGAGGAGAGGGGAGGAGAGGGGAGGAGAGGGGAGGAGAGGGGAGAAGAGGTATTCCTTTCTGGCAGGATTTTAAAGTTCAGTGCCAATACTTAAGATAATTTAGACTAGATTAAATGTCAACACAGGGAAATCAATTCCTATTACTACATAAACACTGATTAGATAAAAAAAAAAGTATACATCTGCTGTTTGATAGGTGGCTAGGCAATTAGAGCTGAAAGGAATTTTGTCACTGAAAACAACTAGAGTGAAATATGTAAGCATAAGTAAAGTGAAAATATCTATATTACTAATTTCATTTTGGTTAACATGATGTAAGCTGTCATTCTTAACTGTATTCAGTTAGTATAAAAATAAATACTATTCATTGAACACATACTGGTACATACCTAATGGGTAGTGATTATGTAAAATTAAGTTTTGTCTTACAAATACTGATGTAATTTGGAGCCAGGGAAATCTTTTTGAAGAATCATAGATTGGCATTATAATCCCAATAAAAGTATTAATGTATTGTTAATGAATATTTGATTTTATTTGAATAAACTTTAAATTATTCATTAAACAAATACTTACAGAATGCCTATTATGCTCATTACCAGAACTATTCACACTTTCCTTCAAATTAAAAACATTATGCCCTAGGTCTTACAAAATAAGACATAATTATTGATAACACAAAATAACATATTTATAAAATATGTACCAAATTTCAATGACCCTTGCTCATAGAATCCCTCTTCCCTCTCTTGGACTGGCCTCCTAGAGCTTTGCCTGGTGCTTGACTACGGATCTCTGCATCTGCTTCCATCAGTTACTGGATGAAGACTTTATGATGACAGTTAGAGTATTCACTAATCTACAAAGACAATTGAACCAAGCTAGTGGGAACTCATGAACTTTAGACCAACAGCTATGGAGCTTGCATGGGACTGGACTAGGCCTTCTGCATAAGCGAGACAGTTGTGTAGCTTGGTCTGTTTGAGTGGTCCCAGGCAGTAGGATCAGGGTCTATCTCTGGTGTGAACTGGCTTTTTTAAGCCCATTATCTATGGTAGGACACCTTATACAGCCTTGATGCAGGAGGGAGGAATTTGGACCTGCCTCAACTGAATTACTAGGCTTTGCTGACTCCCCATAGGAGGCCTTATGTTTTTGGAGGAGGGGCTGGGGGTAGGTTGGGAGAGAGGCTGGGGGGAGCAGGAGGAGTGATGAGAGGAACATGTACAGTTGATATGTAGAATGAATAAAAAACTTCTTCATAAGGAAAAAAGAATATCTACCAAATCTCTAGAAAGTATGCTATATACTAAAAAGTGCTAAAGGTAAATATTACAACATTGTGTTTAAGCTTCATAGTTTTAGTATACATTTGAATGCAAGAGAAATATCCAGATCCTCACATAGGACATGGTATAACATAAGATGTTACCAAATGGTATTCCCTAACAAAATCTATATCAAACTTTAGCAAGGTTCAGGAATAAAGAGAAAGGCTTGTTTATGTTAATGTCCAAAAGAAATTTGTTAAATGTATGAGTGAAGAAGTGTGAGGGCATTTATACTGTTAGGTATTCATGTTCATATATGATCATAATATACAATGTTAGATTTTATATTTATCCTAACATACCAAGGAAGTGTCATTTATTAGTAAGCTGTTTATTACAACAAAAATTAGTGTGGATATCACGAGTTTTTTTTTTTTGAAGAAACAACTATTTTAAAGTTGGAGTACAGTATAGCTTCAAATCTGCATATTTTCAGTATTTACAAAATTATAGACAGATGTAAAGGATGACAAAGGTCTGAAGAAAACAAAAACATGGAAAGAATTTTGACAGATAATTTTTTTTCTAAGCAAAATAATTTTCAATAACAGTAGGTAAATTTTACTTCTCAGTTTATCCTTTGTGTTCCCACTTTTCTATGGTCAATAGGAAAGAATTCAAGAAGAGATGTTGAAGATATTCAATCCCTAAGGCAGCAAGGCACTTTAGTCTACCATGAAATGGGAGATTTAAGCAATATTGTAAATGATAGGCAAAGCAATGAGACCTAAGTTTGGCAAACAGTGATATGTATTAATATGGGAACATGATGAAGTTGAAAGTTATACACACTATTCTTTCTACTCCCTCTATTCTGGAATGAGAAATAGATAGCACATTATAGTCAATATTTACTACAAATTTGTGGAAGGTATGCCCTGACCTGAGACTTATATGGCCAACACTGGGAACAATAGAAGGTTTATAAAAGAACAGTTATGAGCCTGGCGGTGGTGGCGCACACCTTTAATCCCAGCACTCAGGAGGCAGAGCCAGGCGGATCTCTGTGAGTTCGAGGCCAGCCTGGGCTACCAAGTGAGTTCCAGGAAAGGCACAAAGCTACACAGAGAAACCCTGTCTCGAAAAACCAAAAAAAAAAAAAAAAAAAAAAAAAAGAACAGTTATATGTATCATTAATGTAATGCATCAGAAAGAAAAGAAATTTGGACTATATTTTACACACACACACACACACACACAGAGAGAGAGAAAGAGAGAGAGAGAGAGAGAGAGAGAGAGAGAGAGAGAGAGAGAGAGAGAACAGTATACACAACAGTTTTTATGACTTGTTGATAATCCGAGGTAGTATCATTAAGTAATAAAATCACCATTTCATATATCGCCAAGGGAGTTCAGCAAAGGGCCTGTAGATATCTACAAATCAGTTTGAATAAACTTAACATTAAAAATACTAAGCTCCAAAATAGCACATGAAAATGGAGAGGGTCTTAATAGGATAAAAAGAAGTGTTGCGGGAGAGAGAAGACTGAGCACAATGTAAAATATACATATATGAAATTGACAAATATTTATTTAATAAAAAAACACAATTAAAAATGCAACTTATAAAGTTAAGAAGTGAATACTGTTTTGTGATGGGGAAAGAATGATGTTTCATTTAGTAACATTCCACATACTGAATAATAAATATTTAATAGGAAATGGCAAACTTAGGCCTTGAAATTTTTCAAAACATACAGCAGGGAATGGGAATTTTTATGTGTTAAATCCAGATATATATCCTTTCAACTTTGTCAGTTTCTGAATGTTTATTTGCCAGGTATCTTTAGTTCAGCCTCTGTAGCATAAAAATAGCTATGAATCATACAAAAACAAATGCATCTTCACAAAATTTTCATGTATGGAGTCTGACATTTGAATTTCACAAGATTTCACAAGCCATGACACATTCTCTTTTTCACTTAAATTTTTAAAACATAAAAATACCTTAGCTTACCATTTATAAAAAGTGACTGCTGGTGTATTCTGTGGACCCTGGTTTTCTGACTCCTAATTTAGACTATAGCCGTCACTAATGGTATGCATAAAAATGATTTAGCAAATAAAACTATGTAACTTGAGTCATATTTACTATGATGCTTATTAAAAACCTTTATTTTCCTTTTAGAAATGTTTCCCATTGACTTTCAACATAAATATTTGGCTAGAGAAAAATTAATATCATATTCAAGTACTCTCTGAGTGAGTGCATTATTCTTTCCATGGTTTGTTCAAATATTAGAGATATTTACTTCTCTGGTTACAATATTTGAGTTCTGAGAACACTGAAAGAACACTACAGACTTTAAAAGAAAGTTTTATGATATGATTGTATAAACATACAGCTTGAAATATTAATAAGTGGGATACTTTTGTTTTCTTTAACTAAATGGAATATGAGATCTAAAATTATATGCTGAATTAATTTAAATTCCTAAGTTATATTTATATTTACCATTACATTAATTTGAACAATGATCCTTTTATTTGGTGTTTATATTATTATATATTCACTGTCCAAAATAATGTTTAATATTTTTCATATTCAAGCATGTATAACATTAACATTGATCATGTCTGTACCCAGTTACCTTCTCTTACCCTCCACTAGTCCAATTTTACTTGCTATTATGACCTCTCCACCACCTTCCCTTCATTTTCTTTGAATACATAAGTTGAACTGAACCAAATAAGGATGGTCATTTTACTCTACCTAAGAAGTTAAACAAGAAAAGCGCTGGGTACCCTGACAGATACAGAACTAGCTCCCACCATCAGGGATTCATTGTTGATTTCCACCTAGGAAAATGATTTTCTGAATGTATGCCATTGAAGAATTTCTAAAAAACACACAATGGTATAGTAATTACAATCTGAAACTTTAGTGAAAATAATAAATAAGTACTTTATGTGACAGAAAAATATAGCATTTGGAACATGATACTAATGATTGTAATTTATACATCTTGTTGTGTATTCTTTTTTTTAGTAGTAAAAATTTTTATTAATTAAATTTATTCATTTATTTTACAACTTGACTGCAATTTCCCCTCTCTCCTCTCCTCTCATCGCCTCCCTCCAGCCACTCCCCTGCAATCTACTCTTCCTCTGTTTCTGTTCAGAAACTGGCAGGCCTCTGATGGGTGTCAACAAAGCATGGCATATCAAGTTAAAGTAGGATTAAGCTCTGTAGCTAAAGTTTCCTTCAGGCCTGCCCAGCTCCACAGACCCCACAGCCACTTATAAAATAATCACTCAGAAGTTTATATTAATTAAAACTGTATGGCCTATTTGTTCAGGCTTCTCACTAGCTACATCTTAGTTATAATTTTCCTTGGTTATGATAAATGATAAATTAGATATGATATTTTAGACTCAAATATAGGGTAGATAAGATATAGTCTTTAATTTTACAAAATACCAATAGACTAGATATTGTAACTCTAATTCTTGCTTGATGTATAATTTTACTAGGTTAAAGTTAAAACCTTCCTTTGGTTTAGAAAGAAAAGGGGAAATGATGGGGCAATGTCTTTTTGTATGCTGTGAAAATATGTTGCTCTGATTGGTTGATAAATAAAGCTGTTTGGTGAATGGTGAGACATATTAGGGTTAGGTGGGACATTTGAACTAGAAAGGAGGAAGGAGAAAGGCAGAACAGAGGAGATGCTGCCAGCTGCCACCATGAGTAGAGGACAGGGGAATTCATGGTTGATATGTAAGATGAATAGAAAATCTCTTAATAAAAAGGAAAAAAAGCAAAAAAAAAAAAAAAAGATACTAGGGAGCCACGAGCCACCTGGCAAAGTATAGATTTATAGAAATGGGTTAATTTAAGATGTAAGATCTAGCTAGTGAGAAGCTTGTTGTGTGTTCTAAACATGTACTTAAGCAATTAATACAGGTTAGCACACTTTACTTTTTTGTTTTTTGTTTTTTGGATTTTTGAGACAGGGTTTCTCTGTGTAGCTTTGGAGCCTTTTCTGGAACTCACTCTGTAGCCCAGGCTGGTCTCAAACTCACAGAGATCTGCCTGCCTCTGCCTCTCAAGTGCTGGGATTAAAGGCATGTGCCACCACCACCCAGTATGCATACTTTTACTTTTTATCAACAAATTAAAGTATATGTGATTTTACAAACTAGCATTTCATTAGTAGTTATTCAAAGTCATTAAATATAATAATTTACCTTAGGTAGAATGTTATGAATCTAAAATATTATTCTGAATAATTTCATATATTTCACCAGGCTGCTAAAGAAATCCATGACTCAAAAAGTGTTCAAAGTTAATAATGACAAAAATTATAAATCAGTCGAAAAGAGTATTGTGGAACCATAAAGTTAAAAAAAACCTCTCTAGCAACAAATGTTCTATAATTAGAATGGTGTTGAGATGATTACCATGAATCCTTACAGTATTTCCATTGATTTAAAACTATCACCTAACTTCACTCTAAATTAATGTAATTTAGAATCAGTAGACTGCAAAAGTTCCACATACATGAATACTGACATCCATTACATTAGTCTACATATGCACAAATTATGATCTACACCATGAAAGTCCTCATGAAATACATTTATTGAAATAGGCAACAAATTAAATAAATAGTTGTTTGAGTTTCCACAACCAGTAGCCTTTATGGCTCTCTGGAACTTGATCTCTCTTTTCTCATTTATTAAAAAAGTTGAATTTGAAGATCTTTAAAGGGTCTTTCAGCTCAAAAAGTTTGTGATTAGTTAATGAGGAGGTTACTGGTAGGATTCCTTTACAATAAATCAATAATAATCAATAACTCTTGGTGACTTTGGTTTGCTGACTTTGATGAGCCTATCCATTCTAGAGAAGCAATGTAATTGAAAGTTGGTTTTGTTGGTTAAGTTACCAGCATATAAAGGTGCAGTTCAATTTTGAAAGTTCCTATGATCGTGGGAGATGCCGTCAAGCCACAAAGACAGCCATCCTCTATGTGGAATCTCTTATAATCCCTTTGTACTGACAAGTGATAATGAAACACTCGGAGGACTCCTCTTCAAGTTCTTACCAAACTGAGGCTGTGCATTTTCTTGAGTCCTGGAGACATGAATAAATCTTCCTATAATAAATGAGAATATTCCTACAGGAGGGAGCTGGAAGGAGGCCACTCAATTAGTTTTCAAGACTGCATTGAAGGAGCAAGTCCAAAGAAGCTATTTTTTTTGATGAAAAAAGTAAAAGACAATTTATAAAAAAACTGATACTTACCCATTAGAAAATTTGCTAAGTGATTTACAAGACTAGTTTTCTTTCTCCTTTGACTATAAAAAACATTGTGTTTTTAAAAGGATCTGTCACTTTCAGAACAAAATTATTTCATAAAAAGACAAAAAAGTCTCTTTCCTTGTGTTGACCATTAATCTTCTAAAATTAAAGGAAAATACTTGCTTTGTTTGTCTGCAGCCCAAAGTTAGAAATTATATAACTAAATATGTAGCTAATCTTGGAAATAGAGCTTATTGTTTCATAATATAACAAACATACTAAAACTTAGGAATTACCAGATAATTTAGCATAATATATTATGTCTGACAGATGCATATAATGTTGGAAAATATTTAAGTAAAATGCAGATCTTAAAATTTAGGATACTATAGCAATTAATCAAAGTGTGAATTATCTACTAACTTAGAGATTTCTAGCTAGTGACCAAAAGCGATTTTCTACTCTGGGAAGTTTTATTGTCATGGTTCCACCTCTGTTTCTGTGGGGAGAGGAAATGAGAGATATTAAGTCAGCAGATGACTTCTCACAGAAAGTTCTCAGCATATATTGTGTTTAAGGATTATGATTCTAAAACCAGTGAGGACGAAAATAGAAGACAGGGACTGACTTCTGCAGTAAGCAATCTAACAGGGAAGACTGTTGTCAGCAAGCAAGGCTTTCAAACCCCTTATGACAGAGTCATTCACAAACTATACCAGATTTGCTTTTTATCGTAATTACTTATCCTTAAAATAAGGGGAAAATGATCTAGATAGGAAGGAAAGAGTAATGAACTCAATAAAGTGAATTTCAATCATATAACAAAGTCCTTAAAGAAGAAAAGCTCACAATGTAGGGATAGGAAGTGTATGCAAACGTGAAAATGGAGAAAACTTTGGTAATTTGTGTTTATGACTGTCTTAATTATTTGTAGGAGGATATCGACCCCACTGATGAAGGACGAAGATATTCCTTTGCTTATTGAAAGGAATTATCAAAATTTTAATTAATAATCTACAAATGTGAAACCTGCTAATCTCTTTAAATATGATACTACTCTTTAAATATGATAATACTCCTATCAAAACTAGTATTTAGGATAAAGATGACAAGAAAGTTGTGAATGGCAGTGGAGTAGGTTTAAAACAAGCTGATTCTGTACAGAGATGAATATATTTGCTGAGATCTTTGCTGATTAGGCAACTAATCATTCACTATAAAGAAAGAGGATTCTTTTTTTTTTAATTTTTATTTTGCAATACAATTCAGTTCTACATATCAGCCACGGATTCCCTTGTTCTCCTCCCTCCCGCCCCCTCACCTTCTCCCCAGCCCACCCCCCATTCCCATCTCCTCCAAGGCAAAGCCTTCCCCACAGACTGAGATCAACCTGGTAGACTCAGTCCACATAGGTCCAGTCCCCTCCTCCCAGGCCGAGTCAAGCGACCCTGTATAGGCCCCAGGTTTCAAACAGCCAACTCATGCAATGAGCACAGGACCCGGTCCCACTGCCTGGATGCCTCCCAAACAGATCAAGCCAATCAGCTGTCTTACCCACTCAGAGGGCCTGATCCAGCTGGGGACCCCTCAGCCATTGGTTCATAGTTCATGTGTTTCCATTCGTTTGGCTATTTGTCCCTGTGCTTTATGCAACCTTGGTCTCAACAATTCTTGCTCATATAAACCCTCCTCATTCTCGCTAATTGGACTCCCAGAGATCCACCCAGGGCCTAGTCATGGATCTCTGCATCCAGATCCCTCAGTAGTTGGATGAGGTTTCTAGCATGACAATTAGGGTGTTTGTCCATCCCATCACCAGAGTAGGTCAGTTCGGGCTGTCTCTCGACCATTGCCAGCAGTCTGTTGTGGGGGTATCTTTGCTATACCACTCTTGGGCATACACCCAAGGAATGGTCAACCACACCACAAGAGCACTTGCTCTGCTATGTTCATATCAGCATTGTTTGTAATAGCCAGAACATGGAAACAACCTAGATGCCCTTCAACTGAAGAATGGATAAACAAAATGTGGTACATATACACAATGGAATACTACTCAGCAGAGAAAAACAATGACATCATGAGGTTTGCAGACAAATGGATGGATCTAGAAAAAATCATCCTGAGTGAGGTAACCCAGACTCAGAAAGACAAACATGGTATGTTCTCACTCATAGCAGGATACTAGATGTGGAACAAGGATGACTGGACTGCTACTCACATCACCAGGGAGGCTACCTGGAAAACAGGACCCTAAGAAAGACACGGGGATCGCCCCATGACAGAGAAATGGAATGAGATTTACATGAACAGCCTGGACATGAGTGGGGGTAGTGAAGGGCAAGGGTTGAGGGAAAGAGAGCTTGGGGGAGCGGGAGATCCCAGCTGGATCAACAACAGAGAGGGAGAACAAGGAATAGGAGACCATGGTAAATGAAGACCACATGAGAATAGGAAGAAGCAAAGTGCAAGAAAGAGGATTCTTTAAAATAAAATTTGACTTTCATATACACCATCAGAGAATTTTTACATTCCTACCTAGTTATGTACAGTTAAGGACATGCAGGTGTACAGTAAGAGCACAATGTTGGTGCCAATATTGGAAAAATGCTCAAGTGTTGAGTTACAATTGGAGGCTACAGACAACTCTGTATTCACATCATACATATTCTGAATTGCAGGCTTTCATAAAGCTATTTATGCTTTACCCATGTTGGTTTTTCTAAGGAGATACTGCTGGTTACCTAGTGCCACCATTTTTTTTAACAAGTGAGTGAGCAAGCCTGACTGAAATACCAGATTTCTGTATCATTTTTCTACACTTCCAAGAATATATGAATGTTAGAGAAAAGATATGAATCTGAGCAGTCCTCCGTGTACATAGCCCATTCATTTATGCTTTTCTCCTCTCAAAGATGTACTCTCAATGTTTCTTTCTTCCTATGGCTTTCAAGAATTCAAAGCTGGAAGTAATCACTCCAACAAACAAGATTATGTACGACTTTATGTGTACTATTTAGAATTCTTCTTTGTATGCATTTGTGTCATTAAAACATATGCATGACTTCTTTTATATTCTTCTAATATTTCAAGGCAAATAGTTGTTCATCTATATACATTGAACTGGTGAATATTAATCTATTAATTTATTTATTCAACAATTATTTTGACAGTCATCTGTATTTATTATATACATTACTATTTATATACAAAGACTGAAGAAAGAGAGGGATAGCAAGGATGAATAACGATGGAACAGCAGAAGGAATTGAATCATGTGAATACTTTGTTGTTGATTGTTTACCAGTGGTGGGCGCTGGGAGAATGCAGCCAATAAATAATGCAGACTAAAGTCCTGATGCAATAGACAACTGTATCTAGAGCATCAGACAATTTATACGCTGAGAGTTAAGAAGAATCACCAAAATAGAGTGTACAATCACAAGAACAAACTTCACTTGGCAAAAACATGTTTTTCTGTAGAGGCATATAAACAAACATCAATAGACAGTTGATATGAATAATCTGAAGTAAACTCACTCCTATCCACTACACCTGGGAAGAGCACAAAAACACTTTTCAAGAACAATTCTGTGTTTTGAAAAACTGATGTCATAAGACTCTTTTCTTTTCTTTTTTTCTTTTCTTTGAGTCTTCTAACAAGCACTCAGAATTCTCCTCCCGTGACTCCATTCTTGGACCATGTTCCAATTGTTGATGAGCAAAGGATATTTCAAATGTTAATGAATTAAAGGAAAAGAGAAAATATGAGTGATATTTTCTTAAAAAGACCTTGTTGAATATGTGTATGCTGAAATATAATACAATCTTATTTATTTCTATATAGTGATTTGTTTTATATTATAAAGGAACTTACAATATTTTAGATTTTATTAGCAGTATTTTTTTTAATTTTTGTCCTGATTGCTGATCTTTATGTACTTGAAAGGCATTGACCCTGTTTCCTACTTTAGCATTACTCTTGAATATGATGTCAACAGTACAGAAAGTTCAGAGAATTTTTTAAAATCTTGTATATGGTTTTGTAACTGAATGTAGTAGGCTTATATCTTAGTAAGTAAAAACCCAAAAGCACACTCAAGAGATAAAAGACTAGAGAGAGTTTTATTACTTGCAACAGACAAGGAGCTACTGGGATTGTTTACAAAGCAACATTTTCCCTAAAGAGAGAGCTTAAGGGAATTTAATTATAGAGATTATATTTAATCACAGGAAAGCTCAGGAAGGGAAAGCAAATTCTTGAGAATGTTCAATTCCAGGCATACATTTCTGAGGAGGCTCAGTTTAACACCATGTTCAAAAAGTAAATAAGATTGACATATTTAGTATTATACTGAGCCAAGTTTACTCTAAGTCACCTAAAAATGAGACAGAATGACTCAACAACCATAGCTTATTCTTTTTCAGATTCTCTAATGCTTTTAGTTGAAATAAACAACAAAACTCTACAAAACAAACAAACAAACAAAAAACACAACTGATACTGTGCTAATACTCTCTTAAAGGAGAAACAGTTTCTCCAACTGTGAATATAGAAATTTGTCTCTAAAAGTACCAGTCTCACATAGAAGCTAACAGTATCTATAAATTATTCCCCCTAAATTATGTTATCCAGCAAGGGTCACTAAATAGTAGAATTACAAACTGGGCTTTTAGAATTTTTATTGAGTCTTTAACAGCTCCAAACACATATAAAATGTACCTTAATCATTGTCTACTTTAACCTCCTCCCCTGTTGTTCCCTTCAATAATCCTCAGCATATCCCTCTACACCTACAAGGCTTCTTTTTTTGTGTCTTTTGAGAATTTTTTTAAAAATTTTTTCATTTGTTTTACACACTGACCACTTTCCCCCCTTCCTCTTCTCCTCCAATTCCCTCCCCTACCTCCCAACTATCCCGCAATCCATTCTTCCTCTGTCACCTTTCAGAAAGGATCAGGCCTTCCATAGGAGTCAATAAAGCATGGTATACCAAGTTGAGGCAGAACCAAACTCATTCCCTGAATCAAGGTTGGGTGAGTCAACCCAGCAAGGGGAATGGGTTCCCAAAAGCCAGATCAAGTGCCAGGGACAGGTCCTGATCCCACTCCTAGGAGCTACACAACAGTCACATAAATACAGAGGGCTTAGTTTAGTATCATGCAGGCTCCCTGGCTGTTAATCTTGATGAGTGGGAGAGGGCATCTAATTCTTGGATTTTGGCTGGATTGATCTTTTTGGGTTAAGGAGAAACTTAGTGCCAGGGAAACTCCCAGGAATCCACAGGATGACTCCAGTTGAGACTTCTAGCAATAATGGAGAGGGTACCTGAACTTCTGTAATCAGATTGGTGACTACCCTAATTGTCATCAGAGAGTGTTCATCCAGTAAGTGATGGAGGCAAATACAGAGATCCACAGCCAAGCACTGGGATGAGCTCCAGGAGTCATGTTGAAGAGAGAGAGGAGGGATTGTACCAGCCAGGGCAGGGGGTGTCAAAGTCTTTTGACAATTTTATACATGGCTGTGAGTGTTTTGATTTAATATATCCCTCATTCACCCCTCTCCAATTCCTCTCCTATACCCTCAATGACTTATCCCTCCCAACTTCATGAGCTGTTTTCATATCTACTGACTTCACTTAGTGATACCTGTATGAGCATTTGTGTCTATTTCTTAAAAATGACTTATTTTCCAAGCACCCATCAACTGACAATAGCTCCACAGCTAGAGATGGGACTTAATTATAGGCTCCTCTACCAATTCTTGGATTTTAGCTGGATTGGTCTTTTGCAGGTCTTTTGAATGCACTCATAATTTCTATGAGTTTTTCTGTGAAACAACCTTGATACACTAGGATAACATTATTTCATTGTACACTACTTCTGGCTCTTAAAATTTTCCCAAGACCTCTTTCATGATAATCTCTGAGCCTTTGTTGGAGGACTTTGATATGGATATTCCATTTAGGACTAAGCACTCCACAGTTTCTTATTATTTTTATGGTGATCAACTGTTTGTCTATGTACTAACTGACAAATACTACAAAAGAAATGATGATGGCTGATAGAAACTCAGAACTGTGTATATAAAGATTAGAATTTAGCGGTCAGCTTATTGATGCATCCATTAAACAGAATAACAGTGTTGGATTCTCCCCTAAGGGGAACCAACTCTGCTGCTAGATTTTTGGTTCAGATAATTGTACCAGACATTTTCTATATTATAGAATGGGCTTTAGATATAATTAGAAAGTGATAGGTTACTTTCATAACATTCATGCCATCATTGCACTACTGGGCATATTTTACTAGATCTGTCATAATTGTAGCTCACAGGATTCATATCTGTGTAAGACTGCTGGTTGTTTTCTTCCCTGGTAATGTGCACAGTACCTTCCATCACCTTGAAAGTTAGCCAGTAGGGAATGAAGCTTCCATGTTTAGTAGGGATTTATCCATGTGCTGTGAATCATGTATGTGATATATCTTCAGAAATAAGGTTTTGCCTAGAGGGAAACTAAGAGCAATGGATGTAGATGTAACCAACCATCTTATTAAATAAGAAACACAGAACCAATGCAAAGAAGAAAGCCAAGAGGTCAGAGCTAAGAGCTAAAACCTTACCCTTCCTCCTGCGGTGGTCCTACCTCTCCGAAAGAGAGCTACTTCCTGTGTTAAAGTCTTTATACTTTCGGTTCTGCCTTCTCATTGGTTGTAAACCCAACCACATGACTGCCTTGTCACTGCCTGTCTGTATAGACCTCCAGGTCTTCTATGGTTGGTATTGAGATTAAAGGTGTGTGTATCAAATGCTGGCTGTATCCTTGAACACACAGAGATCTACCTAGCTCTGCCTACCAAGTGGTGGGATTAAAGGCGTGCGCCACCACTGCCCAGCTTTCCTATGATTTGCTAATAGCTCTGACCCCCGGGCAACTTTATTTATTAACATACAAATAACATTTTAGTACAAAATAAAATATTACCATAAATGGAAATAGCCTGTAATGTTGGAGGGACCTATGAGATCCCACTGACCAATAATGAGAGATGAGTTATCCCATGCCTAACTTGGGCTTTGAATTTAAATGCCTATGGTATTTGGGAGATGCTCTTTCCCTCATTATACAGTAATTCCATTTCAAACCTTTTAAAATATGTGTATATATATTTTGGGAGCCTTCTACAGTAGTATGTGGTTTTTCACTCTAGAATTTTATTTTTATTTACCTGATATTACTCATTATACAAATGTTGAAGATGTTGAGGAGTATAGCTCATGGAAATTAAAGACCTGAAATCTCATAACTCCATTAATCCTACTATGAAAATCAAGAGTCAACAGGAAAGGACAAGTAATTCCTTAAGAGTTTTGGAAGAACACCAAGAATTTGCCCACCATAACAGTTAGAAGATGCAAACTTGGAGAAGAGAGGCTGCAGCTGCTTGTAAGATGGAGCACCTGAGTGTGTCATGGGTGCTTACTCTCTCTACTGCTGAATTAAAGCATATTCAGGCCTGTTCCTTCAGACTGACCACTGTTTCCATTTAAAGAATGTTTTTATTGGATTTCTCTGAGGTTACATAATGTGTCACTGTTTACACTTGCAATAATCTAGAAGGGATCCATGTCATAATCAGGATCGTCTTAGTAAAGAGGGTAAATGTTCCAGTCTTCAAGGAATTCCTTCTAGTTAGAAATTTCAGAACTTAAGATTTATTCAGTACTAGGAAACTACAACCACTGTGTTGGAAATGATAACTCTAAATTATCTATCATTGTTCCAGAACTTCTAAGCATATGTAGCAATACTAAGGCATATCTAACTTTATGTATACATATGAATTTTCATTTCATAAGTATACAAATACATATTGTATGCAAAGCATTTAAGGTTGTGAAAAAAGTAGTACTAATTCAAATAAATGAAAGTACACATTGTAGCAAGCAAAGACCTCAATAAACTTCATTAAATATATTGCTAATTTATATTTTCTTCAGTAATCATTTCTTACCCAACAATGTTAAAAATTAATTTTATAAGAAAATATATAGTCTGATATATAAAACTGCATTCTTATAGTATAAACCACTAAAAATAGCTCAAGTTCTAAGTCACTAACTTCTACAAATGTATTCATGGCACATGAACTTTCTGTTCTTTAAAATGTACCAGAAAGGAAAAAGAGGCAGAGCCTCCAAAAGACATGAATGTACATGAATCTCATTATTTTACAGCTTGAGGAGTCTTTCATTTGCCAACATGGGGCCACCATGGGTTCTTTGGTATCATCTTTTAATAGTATCAGAGGTGTGCATAACTTAATTATCTTTCCAAACAGAACATTTACAGAATACAGTAAGGGAGAGGGAGAAATGGACCTCCACTGTGGCCTGTAGTGTCTCTGTAAACCAGTAAGAATGATGACATCATATTCAGGTGATAGTGTGAAGTTTGATATGCCTTGGAAAAGATGCAGTAAAACCACTTAAAAAAAATTGAAAATATGTTTTTTCTTATACAATGCATTCTAATCATGGTTTTTCCCTCCCCCAACTCCTCTCCACATTTCCACCTACCCATATCCACACTATTTCTTTCTGTCATTGGAAAACAAACAGGGATTTAAAATTATAAAATAAAATTTAAAAAATATAATAAGATAAAACAAACAAATAGAAAAAGTAAAAGACAAAGAAAAACCACAAGAAACACATGTAGTTACAAGGATATATACATTCATACAGAGAGAAATCCCATAGAAACACAAAAATCAGATACTATAATACTTAAGTAAAACACAAGTTAGATTTCAAGACGTCCAAACAAAGCATTTTGAGGAAAAAAAATGTCAAAAACAAACAAACAAAACAAAACACTGAGTTCAATTTGTGTTGGCCAGCTACTGCTGTCCATGGAAACCTACTACAGAAGAAGCTTCTTAACTTATATAAGTATATGAAAGGAATCTAAAAGGATTCACCAAATAACAGGGGAGGCAAAGCCTCAACTAGACACCTCTTCTTACTAAATGAAGTTTCCAGTATCAGGAATGGGTTAAACTTAATTGATTTGTTGTCCCCAAAGTACTCTCAACCACACACACACAGAGACAAAAGGGCTATTGCCAAGATTATTTGTCGCTCTCCACAAACTGCTAGCAAGGCTAAAGATAACATCTGCACACCTCATTGAACACAGAGAAGATGAACTGGTGCCTACCTACTGAAAAGTGGTAATGGTACTGGAGGGTAATCTGCATACTAACAAAGGAGAAAGGCAAACATAAGTCCAGCTACAAATCTGCAATCTACGACCGTGTCCTGCCTACATAAGATGCTGTTGCAATGGTGGCACAAATACTGTGGGAGTAATCAAACACTGCTAAAGGCCCACTTCATTAGATATAACTCATGACAAACACTGCTCAGGTATCCAAGAACATGGGACTAGATAGGCCATGGACTTGGTGGAAAACAAATAATGATGTTCTGCTAAAGGATCATAGCAATAAAAAGACTTCTAATAATATTCTGCTATACTCATTGATAATATCTTGCTCATCTATCAACAGAGAACCTTCTATCTGTAGTAGATTGGAACAAATACTTTCTGTTTTATTTTTGATCAGTATTAACATATCTTTTTCTGTCTGGCCATATATACTGATTGGCATTGCTCCCATGCCTCAACTCAGAAACATCATATTAACTACCAGGTATGCCCCCCATTGTACTCTATCTCTGGGAGTTGCTTTTGATATACCATATCTTGCTCTTTCATCATTCCCTCCTTCCTTTTCTTTCTTTTCTTTAATTTCACATCAATAAACCTATAACAAATCCCTTTGCAAAAATGAACCCTCCTTACAGTCCATGAAATTCATTCTATGAATTTCCAAAACAAGAAACCAGAATCACTGTTTCAGTGCAAGTTATACATGACCCTTAATTCCAGCATCCTAACTAGTGACTTAATTATATCAAAAGCAAGAAAGCTCCTATCCTTTTTAAGTATCTGTGCTTTTTTTCTCTGTTTAACTTTCAGACATTTACAGTTTTACGAAGAATTCTCCAGGTAATTCTCTCAGTTAGAAAACTTTTGGAAAACTTCAGCTACATAATTAACACAGACACAGATGTACACACACACACACACACACACACACCACCACCACCACCACCACCACCACCACCACCATCACCACCACCACCACCACACCTTAATGGGCAGCTGAAATACATTACTTAAAGCAATTCAAAGAGAAATAAATTTATTTAGATCTTGATACCATTCCTCACTAGCTATCTGCTAGTGTTTTTCATCTTTAAGGTTTTACTGTTTGATACATAAGGCATTAAGAATTGACTAGAGAAAGGAAACTTTGCCTTTAGCCAAACTTCTATGCTAGTGCTAATATAAACTTTTGGAGTGTGCTTTGATCCTGGGTGGAAAAAAAAGACAAATGAGGCCCCAATCTATGCGAGGAGAATCAATAATAGTGTAGGAAGACAGAATATAATGAAGAACCTAGAATGACTTAAAAATATAGCCCCCATATGCCTAGTCCCTCAAATTTGGATGAATTAGGTGTTATTAGTGGCACAGATCTTTATATCATCTACTAGGAAATAAAACTGAAACTGACACAACCCTGTGCTTTAACTTTCTCCCACTTCCATTCATCTGTACCTGACTTTTCCCCAAGCTGTGTCAGCACAGATTAAATTCCTTGCCTTGAAGTCTTGTTAGGTTAACACTAGTGGTGGGCGAGATGTCAGCTGTAATTGAAAAGAGAAGCTTAAAATCACAGGACATATACTGCTCACTTCAATTTGTTAGTCACTGAAGGTAGAGGCAAGCATGACAAAGAAAAGGACAAAGTCCGTCAGATCGACTTTTCTGGAGCATGATAAATGTGTGCCTAATAGGTGGAGTAAGCTAAAAATGGTCTTACCTTTCTGAGTCAGGGTTACCTCAGTCAGAATGATTATTTCTAGTTCCACAAATTTGCTCAAAATTTTCACAGTCAAATAATATTCCATTTTGTATATGTACCACATTTTCATTATCCATTTTTCAGTTGACATCTAGATTGTTTCAATTTCCTCTCTACTGTGAATAGTATGGCAATTAACATGGCTGAACAAATATCGCTGTAGCAAAATATAGAGTCCTTTGAGAACATGTTCAGGAGTGGTATAGCTTTTGGAGGAATTTCCACATTGATTTCCATACAGTCTGCATATGTGTACACCTCCACTAACAATGAATAGGTGTTCTTATTTCACCACATTTATGCTGACGTTTGTTGCTGTTCTCATTTGACAAATTTCATAGCATCTTTGGATATTATGAGAATGAGTCCTCAGGGAATAGGTCCCAAAGTCAGTTCCAGCTAGATTCCTCCAATTCTTTCATCTGAAATTTGTGGTGTCTTCAGCAATAGGGTATTACCTTCAAGTTCCAGGAGGTAAGATAAGGAAATGGGAATAACCTGTATTATTTTGAGTCTCTTCAACTCCCTTAACCAACAATTCATGTGGAGAGTTACCATGCATGGTACTGAGTTTTTTGTTAGTCTGGTTCTTGTGAGGAGATTCATATCCATGAGTGACATTGTTTCAATCAAACTATGTATTTCATTTAAATATATAATCTCAAATTTCTATTTTGTGATTTCTTTGTGTATTAAGCACTAACCTTCTACAAGATGTATACCTGGTAACATTTTTTCATATTCTGTAGGCTGCCTTTTCACTTGAATGATGGTCTTCTTTACTTTACAGAGGCTTTCTATTTTCTTAAGGTCTCATTTGTCAACTTTTAGTCTTAATGCATGGACTACCAAGGCCCTATTTAGATCGTCTGTACCTAGTATATTCCCTACATTTTCTTATATCAAATTAAATTTATCAGGTGTTTGTTGAGGATTTTTATCCATTTGGAGAATGTTTTCTCTCATATGTTGCTATTAGGTTAGAATCTTAAGATATGTGTGTTCAAATCCGAGTATTCATAGTAGTCAGTAAACTAGGAAGATGTCATGAAGAAGGGTGATTTAAGGAAGGGGATAGAACACAGGTACTAAAAAAAGATACTATAAATCACTAAGAAAATGCTCTACAGTCTTGCCTACAGCCTGATCTTATAGAGGCATTATCTCAATTAAGGTTCTGTCCCTCAGATGACTATAGTCCCTATCAAGTTGACGTAAACCTAGCCATTGCATGGGATTTGTTGATCAAATTCCTTCCCTCAAGGCTCAGGGATCAATGCAGAAGATTTGGTAGAAAGATTGTAAGAGCCAAAGCTAATGGATAACTCTAAATAAGTATGTCTTCTAGACACAACAGTGCTGAACATGTTAACTCTGAGAAATGAAAATAGCATGCACAAGACATGCACAAGTTCAAACCAGAAAGAAAGTCCCAGCACTGAGAAGAGAAAGTGCTCACAGAATCCCACCCACAATCAAGAAGTTATTTGCAATTGATACCTATTAGGAAAGTGAAAACCAGTGTTTTCAATGGAATGTCACTGGGTATATCAACCATATTCCAGGTCAGGCTCTAAACCTAGACTCTATAAAGTTTTGTTTGTTTTAGTTTATGGTTGCTGTTTCGTGAGTTCTTTGTTTTGTTTTGTTTTTTATTTGTTTTTATTTTTCCCTATTTCAGATTTTTTGCAGATAGTGAGAGAAAAAGAGAAATAGATATGGAGATAGATAGATAGATAGATAGATAGATAGATAGATAGATAGATGATAGACAGACAAAACACATATGAAGTTGGGTGGGTAAGGAGATAAAGAAGATTTGGGAGGAGTTGTGGGAGGGGAAATACACTGGATGAAACATTTTTGAAAAAATCCTGGGATGGATCCTGGTCTTACTGCCAGGGTGCCCCTTAAGCAGATTAAGCTACTCAACAGTCTCGTCTATTTAGAGGGCCTAATACAGTCGCATGCAGGCTCCACAGCTGTTGGTCTAAAGTTCATGAGTTCCCACCAGTTGGATTTGGTTGTCTCTGTAGGTTTCCCCATAATGATCTTGATGCCCCTTACTCATAGAATCTCTCTTTTCTCTCTTCGGGCATTTTGGAGCACATTACCTATGGTGGGACTACTTGCACAGCCTTAATGCAGGGGGGAGGGGCTTGGACTTGCCTTAATTGAATGTACCAGGCTCTGCCGACTACCCACAGGAGGCCTTATCTTGTAGAAAGAGAGAATGGTGGATAGGTTGGGGCAAAGGCTGGGGGTAGGAGGAGGGAAGAGAGGGGTTTCTGTGGTTGGTATATAAAATGAATAAAAAGATTTCTTAATAATAAAAATACTTTTAAAAAAATCATGAGAGCATGCAGAGTTCAAATACAAAACAAAAACAAACAAATAAACAAACAAAACATAGCTACAAAAGAAACTAGATTTATAATAAATAACACTGGAAAAAAGCAGAAAGCACAGCCCCTAAGGTTTCATTAGTTAATTCTATCAAATATTTAAGACAGAATTGGTAGTAATCTCTCAAAAATTCTTTGAGAAAATGCAAATACTTCCTAATTTATTATTGTCATTATTTTTCAAATATTAAAACCATGAAACATTACAGTATAATATATATTGCACATTTGATACATATATTACACATTTATATATCACTGTTCATGTTATATATATCAAAAATAAATATCACATATTTAATAGCAAATGATGACAATTTGAATCCAAGAAAACATAGAGGTGTAACATACCAGAACTAATGGAATTTATCCCTTGAGTTCCAAGTTCATTCAATATTCACAAATCAGCATAATCATCTTGTTAAAGACTATATAAGAGAAAAATGATTGTAGCTAGAAATTTATAGTTGACAAAATTCAGCAGCCATTCATGACTTAAAAGAAGAATATGACTCTTCTTTTTCTATTAAGAATTTTTTTTATTCATTTTAAATACCAATCACAGATCTCTCTCTTCCTTCCTCCCAACCCTCCAGCCTCCTCCCCCAACGCACCCGCCATTCCCTCCTACAAGAAGGTATAGCCTCCCAGGAGGAGTCAGCAGAGCTTGGTACATTCAGTAAGGGCAGATCCAAGTCCTTTCCCCTGCCTCAAGGCTGTGTGAGGTGTCCTACCATAGGTAGTGGGCTCCAAAAAGCCATTAAATTAGGAATAAAAGTGAAAAGATAAGTTCATACAAACTGGAAAACATCAAATATTTTTCTTCTAATTGGGAATAAGTTATGAAAGGACCTTCATAACCTATGTTTGTCAAGATCATACTGAAAGTCTAGTTAATGGCATAAGAGAAAAATCAAATAATATTATGACAATTTAGAGGAAGAATTAAAATATTCTTTATCACAAATGACATAATTACCAATTATACAAAAGACGAGGTTAATATTTAGAATAAACAAAGAGCTACAAAAATTAAACTAACAATTCTCCTTTTACCACTCATCCAAATGAGGTACCAGGAGTCATTAGACCAATCTCTGATTGGCAGGCAGAGAGAAAGAGTGGTAGCAAATACATAATAAATAGCTAATGAAAATGGCAACCTTGTATCTTTTCCCTCACACTCCTGACCAGAGTCAAATACCTAAAGCCCTGGAAAGATCTTTCTTCTGTCAGTAAGGCCCCCTGTGGTGAGCAATCTGACCTGCTCAAGGCCAGAATGAGGACATGATTTTCCAAAGTTGTGGGCCTGTCAGTCTGTCTTTCTCAAACTGACCAACCCTAAATCATGAAAGAAAGATATCTCAAACACCCGTACAACCCCCAGCCCTTAAGGAGAGTGGAGACATCAACTTCTCAAGACGCCCTCTGCTTTGCAGAGGGTTTTTCTGTCCTTGTGCCTGATCTCTATGTGTATTTGTTTTCCTCATCTAGAATAAAAGCCATTCTTCATCTGCTGATTCTGTCTGCTGTGTCTGACATTCATCCTGCTTCTACTTGTTTTGCTTGAGATTTTTTCCTGCCCTTTAATTCTTTAGCTGTTAAAGAAAATGAATTCAGTAAAGACTCCTAGTTAGTCACACAATCACTGACTGGGCTAATGAACATAATAGGCAGTTTTCAAAAAAATAAATAAACATGTGGAAGATTAATATTTGAAAAAGTGTTCACTATCCTTACTCTTCAGAGAAATGCAATTTACAATGACTTTGAGACAATATTTTCTTCCAATCAGAATGGCAATATCAAGAAAACAATGGTCAACAAACACTGTTGAGAATGTGTAAAGAAAAATACTTATCCACTGATGATGAGTGTGTAAAGTGATGTGGCCACTATGAAAGTCAGTATGAAATTTCTCAAAACTGTTAACCTATCCTATCTCTGTGCCAGCTACCATTTCTGAATATATACCAAATGATTTCAAACTTTTGCAGCAAAGATGCTTATTGCTTTACAATTCACAATAGTTGAAAAATGGAACCAGCTTAGATTAAAATCAACAGACAAATAGATAAAAAAATATGGTACATAAACACAAAGAAATTTTATTTACATATAAATTAATGTGAAATCACCAAGGAAAATATGTGTAATTAGAGGTCATTATGTTGAGTGAAATGAGTCAGACTCAAAAAGATAAATAATGTATGTTTTTTCTCATAAACATTTTAATTTTTATGCATGTGTACATGTATATATATAGGGATATAGAACATCAAATACAGAAATGAAGGCCATGTAAAGGGAAACAGAAAGGCACCTAGTGGTGAGGAGAAAGAAGACTAACAGGGGCACAGGAATGGGTAAGGAAAAGAGTGGAGAGTAAGAATAATTAGTGCAGAATATGAAGATTACATAATGAAACCCATTACTTTGTATGATAACTTAGAAATAATAAAAAGGGAAATAATTATAAATTTATTATCATAAAAATGAGTTAAAAAACAAAGGCCATCTTTCAAAAAATATTTAGAGTGAAATCAGAAATCACATTTATAGATACTCAGCATTGTGATATAATTTTTAAAGCATAATTTATAGATTCAATGCAATTCTGATCAATATCTCAAAAAAGGGTTAAAAGGTGCCTTTGTGTGTCATGATAAATACAAACTAAAGTTTATACATAGAAGAAAAACAAGGCCAGATAATTGAAACTACTGATAATAAAGTTTATTTAAAACCATAATAATTAAGTTGGCATGACATACATGAAAGACTAGGTCAAAATAATTGAATAAGGATCCTAGAAAAAGACACACAAATATAGTCAACTGTTTAAATGAGATAATTTAGTGGAAAGATAGTAGGTTTTTTTTTCTTCAATAAATTATGTGGAATAATTGAACATTCTTATGTAAAAGTGCATCCAGACCTATCATTCTATTTTAAAGACACATGAACACAAACTAGATCATAAATCTAGTAATAATAAAATAACAAATATATTTCATGTGAAATGTTCAAAGATGTAGATTTGTTGAAAAGCTTTTGGATAAACCAAAACTAACTTATTAACAAAATATTTCATTAGCCTTTACTAAAATTAAAAATGTTTTTCTGTGTATTATAATTTTAAGAAAATGAGAAGACAAGACATGAAATGTGTACAATGTCTTTACATCAAGTGCATACACTGAAAGTATTAAAACATACTTGACAAGTGAGAAAAATAGGTACAACTAATGGGCAAATGATAATAATATATTTTATTAAAAATGGATGGTGAGAACCTACATAAAAGCAATGTTTTTTGTTTGAATGTAGAAAAGACACATTAAAACAATGAAGTACCACTATGTGTCTAGTAAAACGGATTAAATAATGAAAGTAAAATTCTAATGAGAAGAAGAGAACTTTCCATTCATTGCAAATGAGAATACAGTGTATACATATTAGATGAGTACAAGAAATAATCCTGAAGTTTGTCCCTCTCCTCTTTTTTTTCTCTCTCTCTCTCTCTCTCTCTCTCTCTCTCTCTCTCTCTCTCTCTCACACACACACACACACACACACACACACACACACACACATACACAGACATACTTCCTTGCTCATTTTTCTTATAAGTCATACAATCAAAAACACATTAACAACAGTCTCTTTTAGCACCTCATGATTATTTGCAACACTATTGTTTCATTAAAAGTAACCAACTATTATTGGATAACTGGCTGTACAAGAAAATAAGGTAGTAATGGAGTATCAAGCATAGTTAAAAGCAAAATCCATGAACCATAATTCATAAATTATATACATAAACGTGTGTGTGTGTGTGTGCGTGTGTGTGTGCGTGCGTGTGTGTGTGTGTGTGTGTGTGTGTTTATAGAGAAATATGTAGGATAAGAAAAAAAGATTTTGTCAAATTCAAAAGAGATGAAGAAGAAAGTAGTTATAAAACAACAGTAAAGTTTAAAAAGTCATAAAACATCATGCGGATATCTCACACACCTAAAATACATGTAAATCTGTGTATATATACATGATCACTTCTTCTGACAATACTTATCCCAAGAGCTATAGAATTTTCATCTTAAATAAGGTTTCTCTTACTGTGATAAAAACAGCTTGACCAAAATCAACTTGGGAAGGAAAGGGTTTATTTCAGCTCACTCCTTGTGGATCATCATCTAGGAAACTCAGGACAGAACTCAAGGTATGAATCTAGAGGCAGGAAGTGAGACAGAGGTCTTGGAGTAGTACTGCTTACTGGCTTGCTCCCATGGTTTGATTTTTTATAGCACTGCAGACCACTTGTCAAGGGGTGGCACCATGCAATATGGTGTGAACCCACTTATATCAATAACCAACAAAGAAAATGCACCACAGCATTGCCTAGAGGACAATTTAATAGAGACATTCTCTCAATTTATATTCCTTCTTCCCAGATATGTCTCCATGGCAATGTAGACCTGTGATCCCAATATTTTGAAGATGGACTCAAGAAAACCAGTTCAATATTTCTCTTGTACATACCCATTTCTAAGTTATCATGAACTATATGAGACCTTGTCTAAAGAACCAAAGTGGTACTTGACATCTGTTGCCTTACTCTGACTGCTAGTTAATTTTTTGTCAACTTGAACCAAACTAGAGTCATCTGGGAAGAATAAACTACATTTGAGAAAATGACTCCAACAGATTGGCCTATAGGAAAGTCTATGGAGAATTTTCTTGATTAATAATTGATATGGGAATGCCCAGTCACTGTAAGTGGTGCCACTCCTGGGCAGGTAGTTCTGGGTTTTATTTAGAAAATTAAAATAATTGATTTATGGAGAACAAGCCAGTAAGAATCATTCCTTGGGAGTGTTTGCTTTAACTTGCACCTCTAGATTCTTGCCATGATTGAGTTCCTGCCTTGACTTCCCTCAGTCATGTATTATGACTGAGACTTGTAAGTCAAATAAACCCTTTCCTCCCCTGGTTGCTTTCTGTCATGATCTTTATTATAGAAGTAAATACTTAACTAGGATACTCCCCAAACTTAAAGCCTGAGAAAGAAGCCTGCCATGGCCATACAGTTTGTAACCAATATAAGTCTCTGTGTTTACTTGGTCGGGTCTGAGGCTGTGGGACTGGCAGGTGATAGAGATTTGTCCTGACTGTGGGCCAGGCAGGAAAACTCTAGCTACAAATGGCGTCCAACGTGGTGGCAAGAGTTTCCACCTAAAACCTGAGAAAAGATTCTAAAATGGAGCTAAAAACAGCTTAATTGTCTCTCTCAAATGAGCAGCAGCTGCTGGTTTGAGCTACTGGTGGGTTCCTAGCATGCACACTCGACCTGCAGTATGGCGGGAATGAGACCTCTGCAAGTGGCACATTAAGCTGTGTGGTGGATTTAGCCTTTGCTAGTACAAAAAAAAAAAGAGGTTTTTGGGCTACACGCTGCTTGGATAAAAGCATAGACCCATGATAGCTCCCAGAGCTGGTGGTAAACGTACCACCATGTTGGGAAGCTGAGGTGGGCAGAGCTAGCAGCCACAGCTGCTGCATTTTAATGCAATAGATTCTAGCAAGAAGCCTGTCATGGCCATACAGTTTGTAACTGATATAAGTCTCTGTGTTTACTTGGTCGGGTCTGAGGCTGTGGGACTGGCAGGTGATAGAGATTTGTCCTGACTGTGGGCCAGGCAGGAAAACTTTAGCTACACTAAAATACTCCCCAAACTTAAAGCCTGAGAAACCTGAGAAACATATCAGATTGATCTTATCTTTTAACTGTTCTGAAATATACTTGACCACCTTTTCTCCAAAATGTGAAAATTCTCAGAAAAAAATAGATGGTATGAGACATTACCTCATTCAGTAAGACAATTAAATATTACAACTAATATAATTCAGTATCCTTGATGGGATATATGTTTGGACTGATATAAGAAAATATAGAGTGGGAGTTATACACTACAGAATTTTGCTTCTCACAGTTATCAATAATCTGAAAAAGACCAAAATAACAGCAGATTTGGTATTATCTGAAGTTTTCCTTTCAGGTTTGTGATGAATCCTAGCTCAGTAAAAACACAACAAACTCCCTTGGCCTGTTTTGTAATAATCTCCTTCCCATTTATGAATATTCTGCTTTCATGAAATAATTTCCATGAAGACACTACTTGTTAAACTCAAAATTTGGTGATTTTTACAGGGTTTCACTTTGCGCCTTTCCTGGGACTCACTTGGTAGCCCAGGCTGGCCTCGAACTCACAGAGATCCACCTGGCTCTGCCTCCCAAGTGCTGGGATTCAAGGCGTGCGCCACCACCGCCCGGCTCAAAAGTTGGTGATTTTTAAACACAAATAGTTGTAGTGGAGCAATCATTCAAATCATAGCAGGTGAATAGGAAAAAAAAACACATTAAGAAAAAAATAAAAAGGAAAAGAGAATATGAAATAAGAAAAGCAGAATAAATTGTAGAGTTAGTTGAAAGCACACACATTGAATTTTAAGTATCTATTGCTTTCTATCATATGCAAAGCTATATCATTTTGAGAACTATGCATACATTCATTATATTTCCCTGCATAGTATTTTTTAACTCTTCCTCACTGTAGCTTATACCCTTGCTACCAATACTTAGGTAATAACGTTCTAAAAATAGACAAAACCATTTAACTTTATCTTTCCTCCAGGTGAGAAGTGGTGATGAAGAGAATGAAACACAGGAGCTCCAGACAAGTTTTGTAATTTCAAATTAATGCATTAAAGTATGAACAGATAAAAGATGTTTATGAATTAGTATGAAGAGAAACTCCATTAAGAAATATAACATATATCCATTTAGTTGTTTTCAGCTTGAAGGGAACATAGAAGGTACATTTTTGTCTAATTGAGTGAGCATGTGTGTAATAGATTGTACTTATATTTCAAATGGATTTTATGTTTATATATTTAACTACACAGTTGGAGTTTTGCAATTATTGAAATCTTGTCTACCTTCTTCACATTCAGTGGAATGATCTCTCCCACTGTGCATGCAGATACTCATTTTGGAAGGAACATTTAATGGCTTTACTCTACATTAATTGCTCCTTTTTTTTTTTTTTTTTTTTGGTTTTTCGAGACAGGGTTTCCTCTGTGTAGCTTTGCGCCTTTCTTGGGACTCACTTGGTAGCCCAGGCTGGCCTCGAACTCACAGAGATCCGCCTGGCTCTGCCTCCCGAGTGCTGGGATTAAAGGCGTGCGCCACCACCGCCCGGCAATTGCTCCTTTTTAAAGAGAAAGCAGGAAATCTTTCTTTTTTTTTTTTTTTTTTTTAAGATTTATTTATTTATTATGTATACACTCTTCTTCCTGCAGGCCAGAAGAGGGCGCCAGATCTCATTACAGACTGTTGTGAACCACCATGTGGTTGCTGGGAATTGAACTCAGGACCTCTGGAAGAGCAGCCGGTGCTCTTAACCTCTGAGCCATCTCTCCAGCCCAGGAAATCTTTCTTAATGGAACTAATTTTTATGATCTTTAGGAGCTGATGGTAAGAGAATGAACTCTAATATGTGTCAGGGATTATTTTACTAAAGTGTTAAATTATATGCTTTCAGAAACTCAGAAGCTGTATTCAACACCAAATCTCATTCTAAGTATTAGAATCCCTTTGGCAAAGAGACAAAGACTGATCAGCCACTCCGTAGTTATAGGGAGAACTTGACAGTCACCAAAATGAATAGAATCAGCATTCTTTTCTTTGAATGCAGAGAAACTTTAATTGACCCCAGGCTAGTGGCTGTTTCCAAAGATATGACTCTTAACTCATGATTATTTTTTAGCCCCAACATTTCTGCTCTTCTCATTACCATGTATTTGTCTCAACATGGTAAAGTTTTCATTTTGGTCAAGTTTCATTTCTTTTCCTGCGTGTGTGTGTGTGTGTGTGTGTGTGTGTGTGTGTGTGTGTGTGCGTGTGTGTGTGTGTGTGTGTGTGTGTGTATGTGTGTGTGTGCAGCATTCAATTTTCCACATGTATCTTTTATTAGGTCAGATGTATTATTTGTCAATTTTATTCAAGTAGAGTAAAGAAAAGTTGAGGTGAATTAAAATTGTATCTATTTTATTGTGAGGAAAAGAGACTGAATATTGAATTCAGCATTTAATTGTTGGATGATGGAACTAACCATTATCAGATTCCTGCCTGGTCTCAATCAGTATGTTACTACTTCAAGACACTAAGTTGTTGGAATAAATTTCTACATGAAGACCTATAGTACCTCATACATAATATAAATAGGACAGTTAAATTTTATTATGATAATTTTCATTTTTCTGCTGATAAAACTGAGACTACAAAGATCAAGTAAAGTTTTCTAGATTATGAAGTATAATGTTTTGTCTTGAAACCTTAACAGGATTTTATTTTTTACAGAACAAAATTATTTCCTCGCATTTTTTAATATCACAAATATCATGACTTATGATCTACTATGTGGTAACTTTTGATACATCCAATCATTCAGTATAATGCCTATCTCAGTTTTCTGAACTTATTCATAATGACTCCTGTGCTGGACAATATTATGTCAACTTGACACAAACTAGAGTTATCTGAAAGGAGGGAATCACAATTGAAAAAATGGCTTCATAAGATCCAATTGTAATACATTTTCTTAATCAGTGTTTGATGGAGGAGGATGAGCTCATTGTGAATGGTGCCATCCCTGGGCAGGTGTTTCTGGGTTCTACAAGAAAGCAGGCTGAGCAAGCCATGAGGAACAAGCCAGTAAGCAGCACTCCTGCCTGGTCTCTGCATCAGCACCTGTTCCTGCCGTGTTTGAGTTCCTGTCCTGACTTCCTTCAGTGATGGATTACAATGTGGAAGTGTAAGCCAAATATACCCTTTTCTCCTCAAATTGCTTTGGCCAAAGTCTTTCATCACAGCAACAATATCACTGATATAGGCAATTTCCTTGAATGCAATGAGAAAACACTTGAACTGTCAGTGCAAAACACAACTCTCATCTCAAAGAAAGTAAGGGGTGATTGGCTTTGAGCCTTGTAGCAGAAGTTTTCCTGTGTCTTTCCAGGTCCCAGAGCTGCTCAGACCCAAATAAACACAGAGAGACTTATGTAGCTTGAGTTTTTTTTTGCCTGGCCCACGGTCAGGGCAAATCTCTTTCACCTGCCAGTCCCACAGCCTCTCAGACCCGACCAAGTAAACACAGAGACTTATATTGGTTACAAACTGTATGGCCATGGAAGGCTTCTTGCTAACTGTTCTTATAGCTTAAATTAATCCATTTCTATAAATTTATACCTTGCCACATGGCTCGTGGCTTACCGGTATCTTCCCATGCTGTTTGTCATCGTGGCGGCTGGCAGTGTCTCTCTGACTCAGCCTTCCACTTCCAAGCTTTATTCTCCTCCTTGTCCCGCCTAAACTTCCTGCCTAGCCAATGGCCAATCAGTGTTTTAATTATTGACTAATTAGCAACACATTTGCCATACAGAACATCCCACAGCACTTCTCCCCCTTTTTTTTTTCAAAAAAAAACCTTAACAAAGTAAAATTACATATAATTTGGGAATTTGGGCGTAGCTTCTCTTACTACTTCCTGCTGGAGGGGGGCGCTGTATCTTATGGGGATACAAAGAAAATTTTAGGATTATGGAGTAGTCCATGAGGGTGTATCATCTGAGCCAGTTGCCTTCAAACGGTTCTGGATGTTGGATCATCTGGGCCATGGTGTCATCGGAGACCTTTCAGGGGGTCTTGGCTGGTCAAATCTGATGTATCTTAATCTTGAACAAATCCATAGCCTCTGGCTTTCTGTGGGAACAAAAGAGACTCTTTTCCAAAGCAACATATCCTTATATCCAAATTTTGAAGTCAAAGTATCTTTAAAATATACATTTTGGCATAACTCAACAGCTTTTACAATCAAATGTTTTTCTGCAGTTAAAAATCCCAAAGACAACACAATCCAGATTCTCTGTGTAATAGTCATCCTCACATGGCTTATTTTTTATATTAATTTTACTGTCTCTTTAAAGACTTTATTTTTTAAAACTATGTATTTTTTCTATAACTCTATATATCACCTTTTTTGTCTCTTTCAAGCCTACATATATTTTACACACATTGTAAACTATTACATCTGAATCTGTCTTATTGTGAATCTCTTGCTTTAAACTGTAGCAGCTGTGGCTGCTGGCTCTGCCCACCTCAGCTTCCCAACATGGCTACATTTACCACTAGCTCTGGAAGCTATCGTGGGTCTATGCTTTTATCCAAGCAGCATGTAGTCCAGAAACCTCTTTTTTTGTTTTGTACTAGCAAAGGCTAAATCCACCATGCAGCTTAATGTGCCACTTGCAGAGGCCTCATTCCCGCCATACTGCAGGTCAAGCACTCACGCCAGGAACCCACAAGTAGCTCAAACTGGCAGCTGCCGCTCATTTGAGAGAGACAGTTAGGAACTGTTTTTAGCTCCATTTTAGAATCTTTTCTCAGGTTTTAGGTGGAAACTCTTGCCACCACGTTGGACGCAATTTGTTGCTTGAGTTTTTCTTGCCTGGCCCATGGTCAGGGCAAATCTCTTTCACCTGCCAGTCCCACAGCCTCTCAGACCCGACCAAGTAAACACAGAGACTTATATTGGTTACAAACTGTATGGCCGTGGAAGGCTTCTTGCTAACTGTTCTTATAGCTTAAATTAATCCATTTCTATAAATTTATACCTTGCCACATGGCTCGTGGCTTACCTGTATCTTCCCATGCTGTTTGTCATCGTGGCGGCTGGCAGTGTCTCTCTGACTCAGCCTTCCACTTCCAAGCTTTATTCTCCTCCTTGTCCCGCCTAAACTTCCTGCCTAGCCAATGGCCAATCAGTGTTTTAATTATTGACTAATTAGCAACACATTTGCCATACAGAACATCCCACAGCAGACTTATATTAATAACAACTGCTTGGCCATTAGCTTAGGCTTATTACTGACTAGCTCTTACACTTAAATTAACCCATAATTCTTATCTATGTTTAGCCACATGGTTTGGTACCTTTTCTCAGTTCTGCCTTTAAATCTTGCTTCCTCTGTGTCTGGCTGGTGACTCTTGATTTATCCCTTCCTCTTCCCAGAATTCTCCTTGTCTGCTTGCCCCACCTATACTTCCTGCCTGGCCACTGGCCAATCAGCATTTTATTTATCAACCATTCAGAACAACTATATTCACATAATACAGAACAACATCCCACAACAGAGTCTCCAATAGTGTGCTTCAAGGTTTATGTGTACTTCTGTAGTCAAACAGCAAAAGGAAGTCTAAGTCAAGGAATTTTTTTTCAAATACCTTGATAGGAAACTCAAGTAGACAGTAAAAATGGTTACAGATCATAAGTGCAAACTGGTGACATTCTTAACTTTGGTTTTAATGAGAGCTTGTGGTATGTTAAGTTATACAAATTGCAGATTTTCTTTAATTAAGATTTTGTACACATCTGTGTGACCGCAGTCCCTGAGAAGGCCAGAAAAGTGAATCAGCTCCTTAGGAGCTGGAATTATGTGTGGTTATAAGCTGCCCAGTATGGGTGCTGCAATCCTAATTCAGATCACCTAGAAGAAGCACAAGCAATCTTAACTGCTGAACTATCTCTCCACTTACCCCTAACACATATTTTTGCCTGATACTTGAGAGGATGTTAGGTCAGACAAAATAATTGATGTGAATAGATGATAAGGGGACAAAAGATAGCCCAAGATAATTTGACTATGAATCTGTCATATTCTCCTTATCCATAGTCATGCAAATTTAATCAGTCAGTCAGACTTGTCAAGTCTTAAATATATACATGATTTCTCTCTGATAATTTCATTTCACACTGGCCAAATTTAATTTCCTTGATCCTCTTTCCTTATCTTTCTCATTTCTTGTCCCAAGTTATCATACATCATATTTTTCTTTCTTCCATGTTTATGCTTGTAGATATTTGGAGTTTATAATTTTATATATCTTAACACTAGACTAAACTTTGGAGAAACAAAGTGATGTCATACTAGTATTTCTGTGCAGTGTTTATCACAGTGATTTGCATTAAATGGACTCCTCATGAGTATATCAATAGATGAGTAATTACTTCTGTGAATCATACCAATAATAAATTTCTATACAGATTATTTAGGGGCATACTCATATTTTAAACTATCTTAAACATTGTGGTATTGATTTAATAAAAAAATTATGATTCTAAGAACTGTATCACCTATGAGAATTTCTCTTAATTGTCATGAATTAAGCACATACATCTTCATTATTTGGCCAATAGGAAAATAAGAAAGGTCAATCCTGGCTGATTAATGTTTTATGATATGTGTCCTGCCCCAGGACCCATCCCTGGGACACAACCAGTCCCTATGAACCACCAACAAACTCTGTCCCAGTTGTAGGCCAGCAGGTAAAACTCCTGCAGGAAGGACCCCCCTCACCAAAACCCCCCACCAAACCCTGCAATCTACACTCCCTGCCCCCATACCCATCCGCCTGGGACCCCAGCAACTTCCTGAGACACGGAAATGAAACTTCCAGCTCTCACTGGACCAAAAGTAACTTTCTGAGGCATGAAAATCAAATAAGCCAGCTCTCATTGCACAAAGAGCTCTCACTGGACCAAGAGTAACCTCCTGAGATAGGGAATCTGCCAGCCCTCATTAGACCAACAGTGGCTTTCTGAGACATAGAATCTGCCAACTCTCACTGGACCAAGAGAGGCTTCCTGAAACACAGAATCTGTCAGCTCTGACTGGACCAAGAGCCCTGATAAGACCAAGATTGGCTCCTTGCATCACAGGAATCAACTAGCTTGGGTTGACCCAAGAGCAGCTCCCTGAGAAAGAGAATCTGCCTGCTCCAATTAGACCAAAAGCTAAGATTGGACCCAGAGGGGCTCCCTGAGACACAGACACAACAAGCACAAAGTGGACCAGTAGCACCTCGGTCAGACATAGGCACCTGTTATACCTAGTAGAGGAGGAGGTGGGAAGACATCAAGGCAAAAATACATACAACAACATAAAGAGCAATACGGCATCACCAGAATGTAGCCCTCCTCCAACAGCAAGACCTGAACATAACAATGTAGAAGAAGCAGAAGAAAGTGACCTTAAGAATATCATCATGAATGATGAAAAAAATGAATGAAAAACGAAAATGAAAATGAAAAAAAAATGAAAAAAAATGAAAAACGAAATTAAGGAAAAGACAAACAAAAAAATTAGAAGAAATCAATAAGGAAATAGAGGAAAAGACAAATGAAAAATTGGAAGAAATCAATAAATCCCTTAAAGAAAGTCAAGAAAACCATGAAAAAGCAATTAAACATGTGAGGGAAACAGTTCAAGACATGAAGAGGGAAATAGAAACAATGAAGAAGACACAGAGAGAATGCTGGAAATAGAAAATCTGAGTAAATGAACAGGAAGCACAGATGCAAACATAACCTACAGAATACAAGAGATGGAAGAGAGAATCTCTTGTTTAGAGGATACAATAGAGGAAATAGATTCGTTGGTCAAAGAAAATACCAAAGCCAAAAAATCATAACACAAAACGTCCAGGATTCTGGGACACCATGAAAAGGCCAAACCTAATAATAATAGGGATAGAGGAAGGATAGAAGAACTCAAAGGCACAGAAAATATATTCAACCAGATCATAGAAGAAAAATTTCCCAACTTAAAGTAGGAAATATCTATGAAAGTTCAAGAAGCCTATAGAAGCCTATAGACTTGACCCCCAAATAAGTCCACTTGCCACATAATAATTAAACCACTAAACGTACAGAAAAGACAAAATGTTAAGAGCAGCAAAGAAAGAAGTCCAAGTGACTTATGAAGACAAATTCATCAGAATAACACCCGACCTCTCAATGGAGACTTTGAAAGCCAGAAGGACTTGGACAGATGTAATGCAGACACTAAGAGACCATGGATGCCAGCCTAGACTAATATACCCAGCAAAACTTCCAATCACCATAGATGGAGTGAACAAGACATTCCAAGACAAAACCAGATTTAAATAATACCTATACACAAATCCAGACCTACAGAAAGCACTAGAAGGAAAATTCCAACTTAAGGAACTCAGATACACCCATGAAAACACAGGCAATAGATAACACCACAGCAGTAAAGCCCAAAGAAGAGTAGTACACACACACTACCACCAAAAGATAACAGAAATTAACAATCACTGGTCATTAATATCCCTTAATATCAATGGACATAATTCACCTATAAAAAGACACAGGCTAACAGAATGGATACAAAAGCAGGATCCATCTTTCTGCTGCATGCAAGAAACACACTTCAATTTCAAAGATAGACACTACCTCAGAATAAAAGGCTGGGAAAAGTCTTTCCAATCAAATAGCCTTAAGTAGCAAGCTGGTGTAGCTATCCAAACATCCAACAAAATAGACTTCAAACTAAAATCAATTAAAAAAAGATCAAGAAGGACATTACATACTCATCACAGGAAAGATCCACCAAGATGAAGTTTCAATTCTGAACATTTATGCCCCAAACACAAGGGTACCCACATATGTAAAAGAAATATTACTAAAGCTTAAATCACACATAAAACCCCACACATTAATAGTGGGAGACTTCAACATGCTACTCTCAACACTGGACAAATCTGCCAAATAAAAAATTAACAGAGAAATAATGTGTTTAACTGATGTTATGACTCAAATGGACTTAATCAATATCTATAGAACATTCCACTCTAACAAAAAAGAATATACCTTCTTCTCAGCACCCCATGGAACCTTATCTAAAATCAACCACATATTTGGTCACAAAGCAAATCTCAATAGATTCAAAAAAAATTGGAATAACCTCCTGTATTTTATCATACCACCATGGTCTAAAGTTAGACTTCAACAACAACAAAAATTACAGAAATCCTACAATCACATGGAAACTGAATAATGCCCAACTGAATCACCAAGGGATCAAGGAAGAAATAAAGAAAAAAATTAAAGACTTCCCAGAGATCAATGAAAATGAATACACTACATACCCAAACTTATGGGACACTATAAAAGCAATGTTAAGAGGAAAAATCATAGCACCAAATGCCCACATGAAGAAGCTGGAGAAATCACTCACTAGTGAATTAACAACACATCTGAAAGCTCTAGAACAAGAAGAAGCAAAATCACCCAGGAGGAACAGACACCAGAAAATAATCAAATTGAGAGCTTAAATCAATAAAGTAGAAACAAAGAGAACAATACAAAGAATCAATGAAACAGAGTTGGTTCTTTGAGAAAATCAACAGGATACACGAGCCCTTATCCAGACTAACCAAGAGGCAGAGAGAGAGAAAGCATCCAAATTAGCAAAATCAGAAATGAAAAGGGAGACATAACAACTGACAATGAGGAAATCCAGAGAATCATCAGGTCATACTTCAAAAACCTGTACTCCACAAAATTGGAATATCTAAAAGAAATGGACAATTTCTAGATAGGTACCACATACCTAAGTTAAATCAAGACCAGATAAACTATTTAAATAGAGCAATAACCCCTAAGGAAATAGAAATGGTTATTAAAAGTCTCCCAACCAAAAAAAGCCCAAGACCAGATGGTTTCAATGCAGAATTCTACCAGATCTTCAAAGAAGAGTTAATACCAATGTTCTATAAATTGTTCAATACAATAGAAACAGAAGGAACGTACCAACCTCCTTCTATGAGGCTACAGTTACTCTGATTCCCAAGCCAAACAAAGATGCAACAAAGAAAGAGAATTACAGACCAATCTCCCTCATGAACATTGATGCAAAAATACTCAATGAAAAATTGGCAAACCAAATCCAAGAGCACATCAAAACAATTATCCACCATGATCAAGTAGGCTTCATCCCAAAGATGCAAGGTTGATTCAACATATGAAAGTATGTCAAGGTAATATACTATCTAAACAAACAACAGAATAAAACCACATGCTCATTTAATTAGTTGCTGAAAAGGCTTTTGAAAAAATCCAACACCCCTTCATGATAAAGGTCTTGGAGCAATCAGGAACTCAGGGAACATACCTAAATATAATAAAGTCAATTTTCAGTAAGTCACCAGCCAACATCAAATTAAATGGAGAGAAACTCAAAGTGATTCCACTAAATCAGGAACAAGACAAGGCTGTCCACTCTCCCCATATTTATTCAATATAGTACTTGAAGTTCTAGCTAAAGCAATAAGTCAACAAAAGGAGATCAAGGGGATACAAATTGGAAAGGAAGAAGTCAAAATTTCACTATTTGCAGATGACATGATAGTATACATAAGTGACCCCCAAAAAATCAACCAAGGAAATCTTACAGCTGATAAACACCTTCAGTAACAGGGAAGGATACAAGATTAGCTCAAAAAAAAAAAAAAACTCAGTAGCCTTCCTATATACAAATGACAAATGGGCTGAGAAAGAAATCAGAGAAATATCACCCTTTGCAATAGCCAAAATAATATAAAATACATTGGGGTAACTCTAACTAAGCAAACAATGGACCAATATGACAAGAACTTTAAGTCCCTGAAGAAAGAAATTCAAGAAGATATGAGAAAATGGAAAGATCTCCCATGCTCATCGATAGGTATGATTAACATAGTAAAAATGGCAATCTTACCAAAAGCAATCTACAAATTCAATGCAATCTCCTTCAACATCCCAACACAATTCTTCACAGACCTGGAAAAAACAATACCCAACTTCATTTGGAAAAACAAAAAACAAAGGATAGCCAAAAGAATCCTGTACAATAAAACAACCTCTGGAGGCATCATGATTCCTGACCTCAAGCTCTACTATAGAGCTACAGTAATAAAAACAGCTTGGTACTGGCATAAAAACTGACATGTGGACCAATGGAATTGAATTAAAAACCCTGACATTAATCTGCACATGTATGAACACCTAATTTTTGACAAAGAAGCCAAAACTATACAATGGAAAAAAGAAAGCATTTTCAACAAACAGTGCTGGCATAACTGGATGTCAACATGTAGAAGATTGCAAGATCCATATCTGTCACCATGCACAAAACTAAAGTCCAAATGGATCAAAGACCTCAACATAAATCCAGTTACTCTGAACCTGATAGAAGAAAAAGTAGGAAGTAGTCTTGAAAGCATTGTCACCGGAGATTCTTCCTAAATATAACACCAGTAGCACAGACACTGTGGGCAACAATTAATAAATGGAACCTCTTGAAACTGAGAAGCTTTTTTAGGGCAAAGGACATGGTCAATAAGACAAAATGACAGCCTACAGAATGGGAAAAGATCTTCACTAACCCTTCATCTGACAGAGGGCTGATCTCCAGAATATATAAAGAACTCAAGAAACTAGACATCAAAATACCTAACAGTCCAATTAAGCAATGGGCTACAGAGCTAAACAGAGAATTCTCAACAGAAGAATCTCAAATGGCTGAAAGACATTTAAGGAATTGCACAACATCCTTAGTCAGCAGGGAAATGCAAATCAAAATGACTCTGAGATACCATCTTATACCTGTCAGAAGGGCAAAGATCAAAAACACTGAAGACAGCTTATGTTGGAGAGGATGTAGAGCAAGGGGAACACTCCTCCACTGTTGGTGGGAGTGCAAACTTGTACAACCACTGTGGAAATCAGTAAGGTGCTTTCTCCGAAAACTGGGAATTAATCTCCCTCAAGACCCAGTTATACCACTCTTGGGCATATACCCAAGGAATGCTCAATCATACCACAGGGACACATGTTCAACTATGTTCATAGCAGCTTTATTTGTAATAGACAGAACCTGGAAACAACCTAGATGCCCTTCAACTGAAGAATGGATAAATAAAATGTGGTACATATACACAACGGAGTACTACTCAGCAGAGAAAAACAGTGACACAATGAGGTTTGCAGGCAAATGGATAGAACTAGAAAATATCATCCTCAGTGAGGTAACCCAGACTCAGAAAGACAAACATGGTATGTACTCACTCCTATGTGGATACTAGATATAAAGCAAAGGATAACCAGACTGCAACTCACAACTCCAGGGAGGCTAGCCAGTAAAGAGGACCCTAGGAAAGACACAGGTATTGCCCAGCGATGGAGAAATGGATGAGATCTACATGAACAAACTAGGAGTGAGGGAGGGTAATGGAGGGCAAGATTTGGGGAAAAGAGAGATTTGGGGAGTGGGAGGTCCTATCTGGATAAGGAACAGACTGGGAGAACAAGGAAAGAGATACCATGGTAAATGAAGATACCATGGGAATAGGAAGAAGCAGAGTGCTAGAGAGGTCCCCAGAAATCTACAAAGATGACTCCACTATATCCTACTGGCAATGGTCAAGAGGGTACCTGAGCTGACCTACTCTGGTGATCAGATGGCCAAACACCCTAACTGTCATGATAGAACCCTCATCCAGTGACTGATGGAAGCAGATGCAGAAATACACAGCCAAGCCCAGGCTGAGCTCCAGGAGTCCAATCAAGGAGAGAGAGGAGGGATTATATGAGCAAGAGATATTGAGACCATGATTGGAAAAAGTACAGAGACAACTAGCTAAACTAGTGGAAACACATGAACTGTGAACTAATAGCTGAGGAGCCCCCATGGTACTGGACTAGGCCCTCTGGATAGGTGAGACATTTTTTTAACGTGAACTGTTTAGGGTGCCCCCAGGCAATGAGACCAGGACCTGTCCTTAGTGCATGAACCAGCTTTTTGGAACCTAGTGCCTATGCTGAGATACTTTGCTCAGCCTTGGTGCAGGTAGGAGGGGCTTGGACCTGCCTCATCTCAATATACTATGCTGGGCTGACTCCCCAGGGGAGACCTTGCCTTGGAGGAGGTAGGAATGGGGGGTGGGTTGGGAGGAAAGGCTGGGGAGTGGGAGGAGGGAGGACAGGGGAATCCGTGGTGTATATGTAAAATGAATAGAAAAATATCTTAATAAATAAATAAATACAAATCATCTCTATGAGCCAATAAAATGTACTGACTTAATTTTAGGAAATTTTTTATTCAATCCACACTGAGTTTTTCCTTATCTCTCTACAAATCTCAATGAATTAGGCAAAATTAAGTCAGGAAATGATTACATGAGAGAAACTGTTTAAAGTGTATGATCTTCACTTTTAAAATGCCTCAACATTCAAAATAATTAGGAGCCCTGTGTTTCAATAATTAACTAAAATTTCTGTGTATACAAAAGAATTATCGTGTATTTGATTATTACCATATTTATTTAGTTCACTGTTATTTTATACTTAATAAAGTTATTTGCCTAAGAAAGGAAATGATGAAACTATTTTGTCAAAATCTGATAATACAGAAACATTAGGAATTTATTTTTGAGAATCAGGTGCTAATATCTGATATTTACTGATCAGTTAAGTGTAGCATGAATCTTAAAAGTTCTGATTAATAAAATCAAACCTGAAGCCAGTTATTGAGGTGAACTCTGGAAAATCAGAGAAGCAGAACAATCAACAGCCACCTCACCTCACCAGTTCCTCAGCTGATCCTGTTTCCTCAGACTGGAAGCCTCTTAGTCCTCATCCAGAATGGGTCTCAGCTGAACTGTTGCTCCAAAGCCTGAAACCTTAACCAGCTATAAGCTTCTAGTTTCTGGTCTTCACGCCTTATATATCTTTCTGTTTCTGCCATCACTCCCTGGGATTAAAGGCTCACTTCTTGGGATTAAAGGTGTGTGTCACCATGCCTGGCTGTTTCCAATGTAGCCTTGAACTCACAGAGATCCAGAGAGATTTCTACCTCTGGAATGCTAGGATTAAAAGTGTGAGTACCACAATTTTCTAGCCTTTGTATCTAGTGGCTGTTCTGTCTCTGACCCCAGATAAGTTTATTAGGGTGCACAGTATTTTGGGGAATACAATATCACCACGGTTAAGTGGGTCAGGCTTGTTTTTTTTTTCATTATTGTTTCATATTTTATTTTTGAGATTATTACATAATTTCAAATTTCCTTCCCTTTCCTTCCTCCAAATCCTCTCATATAAGTCTCCCCATTCTCTTGAAAAGTTGTAGGCTCTTTTATGACTTATTTTTTCCTGTATGCATATATTTATATATACATAGCTGTATATTCCTAGATATAACCTGTTGAGTCCATATAATGTTACTTATGTGTATTTTCAGTGCTGAATGTTTAGCACTGGTCAACCAGTTGGTGTGCTCTTTCCTGGAAAAGGTGACATCTCCTATTCCCTGCTGTCCTAAGGTGCCTATAGTTCTTTCTGTAGGGTTGAGACTTTGTGGGCTTTTCCCCATCTATGTTGGCATGTCCATTGGTGGTATCCTAGTTCAGCTTAATTTTTAGCAGCCACGTTAATGAGACTTATGAGTATAAATTCTGATATTACAAGGAAACACAATCTCATAGAAAACTCCGTGATCCTTTGGCTCTTACAATCTTTCTGCACTTTCTTCTGCAATGTTCCCTGTCCCTTAGATGTGGTAGTGTTTTATAGATGTATCCATTGGGACTGGGCTCCAAACCTCGATTTTGATTTGTTATGATTTTTTTTAGTTTGATTATTTAATTTTTTTTAAATTTTTTAATTTTTATTTTGCAATACAATTCAGATCTACATATCAGCCACGGATTCCTTTGTTCTCCCTCCTCCTGCCCTCCTCACCTTCCCCCCAGCCCACCCCCCATTCCCACCTCCTCCAGGGCAAAGCCTCCCCCGCGGACTGAGATCAACCTGATAGACTCGGTCCAGGTAGGTCCAGTCCCCTCCTCCCAGGCCGAGCCAAGCGATCCTGTATAGGCCCCAGTTTCAAACAGCCAACTCATGCAATGAGCACAGGACCCGGTCCCACTGCCTGGATGCCTCCCAAAAAGATCAAGCCAATCAACTGTCTCACCCATTCAGAGGGCCTGATCCAGTTGGTGACCCCTCAGCCATTGGTTCATAGTTCATGTGTTTCCATTCGTTTGGGAGAATTGTTGAGACCAAGGTTGGATAAAGCACAGGGATTTGTTATGCTTTTAAGTAGTAGTCTCTGTCTGTTGCAAAGAGAAGTATCCTTTATGGGGGTAAAGACTACATTTATCTGTGGGTATAAGTACAAATGTTACTTTTAGGGATTTTGTTTGTTTAGTAATGCTGAAGATCCCCCTCCAATAACCATGACTTCACTAGCACTAAGTAGTTAGCTAGATTTTTCAGTACCAGTTAAGATCTATTGTTGAGTGGGCATTAAGTCCATTGAGTGGTCTTGATTACCACCAAGGTTATGTGTGCCCCTACAAGACCCTTAGGCCTCTCATGCCATATGCTGGACTTTGATGTGATTCATAGGCATCATACCTGGGTAGGGCTTGTGTTTGCCTCTCTCCTTTGGAAGCTTGTGTGATGCCTTCTAGTACCATTAAATCTAAGCCTCAGCATGGAGGTATTCAGGTCAGTTGCAGATCAAGTATCTCTGGGCCCTGTTTTTGAATTGTATGGTGTCCTCAGTAACAGTGACTTCACTTTCTACCTTTTGGGGGCAACCAAGCACAAGAAGAATAGGCTCCATGTTTGGGGAGTCTCTTAGAATGCCCTGGCCACCAATCCAAAGGAGGACTTCTGATATCTAGTAATGAAGGTTTTATTATGTGATCTTTGGCTCTTGGGGGAAGCACCTTCAATCACATGAGAAAAATTTATTAAAACTATTTATGTATATTTATACATGGGATTATGTGCATTACATTTTTTCTGTAGTTAATATTTTGATTTCTGGTGATTTTTTAGACATCTCTATTTTAATTTTAACCCCTTCCCTCTTTCTTCTGTTTTTACCTTTCCCCCTCCTCCCTAAGAGCCCCTATTTTCCCCTTTACCTGATAAGATCACTTGTACACTGTTATTTCCCACTCTACTGCTTCCCAAACCCTCCTACTGGCAATGGTCTAGTTTCACTTTCCTTGTTTCTGTAGTAACGGAAGTCTATATACTCACATATGAAGAGTTGGAGCTTAGAGCCTCTATGAGAGAAAACATGTGATGTTTGTCTTTCTGTATCTTGTTTATCTCACTCAACATGATTTTTTGCTAGTTCCATCCTTTTACCTGCAAATTTCATGATTTTGTTATTCTTCACATTGAAATGAATTCTGTAGTGTATGTGTACCACATTTTCTTTATCTATTCATAGGCTGAAGGGCATTTTAGTTCTTTCTATTTCTTAGCTATTGTGAATAGAGTAACAATGTACATGATTGAGAACAAGTGATGTGGAGTAGAATGTGGAATCCTATGGGTATATGCCAAGGAGTGGTATTATTTACATCATGTGTTAGATTTACTTTTAGACTTTTGAGAATTCTCCACACTGATTTCAATAGTGGCTGCCCAAGTTTATAATCTCACCGATAGTGAATGGGTGTTCCTTTTTTCCTTGCACATTGTCCTGCATTTGTTGTTGATTATTTAGTTATTCTTTGCCATTCTGACTAGGGTAATATGAGTTCTCAAAGTTTTTTTTTTTTTTAATTTTCATTTCTCTAATTACTAGTGACAATGAATATTACATGATATTTTTCAGCCTAAGTAAAATAGCAACAAACTTCCTTATGTATTTATTTAATATGTGCTTTATAATTTTTTCAGTGGTTTATGTGTTATCTTTATGCCACTGTTTCATCATCTTTATTATATAAAAAGCTGTTAAAATAGTAGTGTAAATTATATGTTTTTCTTCTTTTACATAATAAATTTGGCCATTCAATGGCATTTACAGGAATATTTTAGTTAATTTAACATAGTTTTATAAAAATACCTAAAAGTGTTTCAAATAATTATATGGTATCGGGACCAGCATAGGACTGCAACATAGCTGTGTTAATCATTCTCTTTTATAAATATGGAATGTATTATACTCCTTTGTGTGTTTTACTCTTTTCAGCATCTTTTTTAGTTTTATTCCATAGGCCCTTGTACATATTTTTTATTAAAATTATACTTACATGCTTTTATTTGTGATGGGTATTAGTTTATTTTCTTCTCTATTGGTATATTTACAAATAGTTTTTTTTTATTTATAAAATGTATATAATGTGACTATCACTGATACAGGTTATTTATTTATTTATTTATTTAGTATCTTTGAATGTTCTGTGGGGATTTTCTACAAAAGCAATCATGCCATCTCAAAAGTTCCTAAAACTTAGCTTACTTTTAATATTTTGTTCCTCTTGGATTGTGCATAGTGCTATGAAGTCTTGAGTTTTGTTAATCCTTTTACAATATATTTTGTGTTTTAATTACCGTTTCACTACAGATGATTCATTGTACTATTTATTTTTTTTCAAGGTCTGATCATTTATCTGTTCCTCTTAAAGACTTATTTTTGACTGGACTGAGACTTAGTAGTAGAAACTCTTAGTTAGGACAGCCTACTTCTCTTGGCAATCTGTTCCTGGTATTTTTCTTTGGCTTCCTTCATTATCATGGCTAAAAGTTTAGCATACTATACAGCCTCTTCCTCCTTCTCTTCTTTTTCTTTCCAGTTTTTAAAATAAATTTATTTATTTACTGAAAGTATTTTTTCATATACTATATTCCGTTCATGGTTTCTCCTCCTCCTTCGCATTTCCACAGCCATTCAATCCTGTGCTTTCATTTTCTCTTTACTTTAAAAACAAATAGGCAAACTCAGAATAATAATGTAAGAAGAAAAGCACAAGAAACATACACACAAAGAGAGATATATGCAAAAACAAAATGCATAAAAATATAAAATTGGAAAGTATAATAGACAACAAAACCCAGCAAGGTAAAGAAATCTCCAAACAAAGCAATATAGGCCAAAGAATTCAAAATTACCAATGAGTTCATTTCTTATTAGCCTTCTACTGCTCAGCAAGGGCTTGCCCTTAAGTGTAGCTTATATACCCAGTAAGACTGCACTGGATAAAACTATTTTATTTTCTGTAAGCAGTCATCAATTGAAGATAAATTCTTGGTTAGTGATGAGAGATTACATCCACTTCACCATATTAGTGCTTGAATATCATCTTACATGGACCTATATAGGCCCAAGGTATGCTGACATAGTATTTGTGAGTTCATATGTGTACAAGTCCTATTATGCCTAGAAGATACTGTTTCCTTAGTGTCATCCATTCCCTCCCTCTTTCTCTTACAACTTTTCTGTCTCCTCCACATAGCTCTAAGCCCTGAAGGGAGGGGTTTGATAAAGGTATCTCATTTAGGACTTAGTGGTTAAAAGACTTTCAGTCTAAGCACATTGTACAGTTGTGGGTCTCTGTGGTAGTTCCCAACTCCTGCAGGAGGAATCATCTCTGATAAGGTTTGAAGGAGACATTCATCTATGGGTATAGGAGAATGTCATAGGACATAGTGAAGCTTTTCAGTTTCATGAAGTCCCATTTATTAGTTGTTCATCTCAAAGTCTGTGCTATCAGTGTTCTGTTAAGAAAATTCTTTCTTGTGCCAATGATTTTAAGGAAATTCCCTAACTTTTCTTCTATCAGGTTTGGTGTTGAGGTCCTTGATCCATTTACAGTTGAGGTTTTTACGCTAAGTGATAAGTATAGATCTATTTGGATTCTCCTACATGTAGCCAAGCAGTTTGACTAGCAACATTTTTTGAAGATGCTGTGTTTTTCTTTTCCAGAATGTATTTTTTCTTTTTAAAAAGTCAGGAGTTTATAGCTATGTAGACTTTTGTCTGGGATTTCAGTTTGATTCTGTTGATCAGTGTGTCAGTACTCAAGTCAATACCATGTTATTTTTATCACTACAGTGTTGTGAGATGTCTTTCTGTATACTGTGAATATGTGTTGCTCTGATTGGTTGATAAATAAAATGATGATTGGCCAGTAGCCAGACAGGAAGTATAGGTGGGGCAAGCAGATGAGGAGAATTCTGAGAAGAGGAAGGCTGAGCCAGAAGTCATCAGCCAGACACAGAAGAAGCAAGATGTCAAGGCAGCACTGAGAAAAGGTACCAAGCCATGTGGCTAAACATAAATAAAAATTATGGGTTAATTTATGTGTAAGAGCTAGTCAGTAATAAGCCTGAGCTAATGGCTGAACAGTTATAAATAATATTAAGCCTCTGTGTGATTATTTTATAAAAGGCTGTGGGACTATGGATGAGAGACTTGTCCTGACTGTGGAACAGGTGGGACACAGGAAATCTGACTAACTACAGCTCTGTAGTAAAACAGTTGCTTACCTTGTTTCTTTAAGTGCTTTCTGACAATGATAGACATAATCTTCTTTTTGAATGATTTTCTAAATTGTATGTGCATTAGTGTTTTGCCTGCATGTATGTCTGTGTGATAGTGTCAGATCCTCTGGAACTGGAGTTATAGACAGTTGTGAGATGCCATATTGGTGCTTGTATTTCAACAAAGATCCTTTGGGAAACCAACTAGTTCTTTTAACCACTGAGCCATCTCTCCAGATCCAGTTATGTTTGCCAGTCCATAAATATTCTGCTCTTTCTTTTTTTAAACAACAAATAAGTTGACAACACTCACATGGGCATCTACAATGCATCATAAACAGACTTGCTCTTCCTCTCTCCAGTTTTCCTTGGTTTATAACAAGCATGATACTTATTCAACAGCAGGAGCATTCTGCCATGGGGCAAGATGCCTTGCTTCATGGGAAAACCATGTTTGTCTTTCTCACCACACAGATTCAGACCACATAAGCCTTACACTTTTCAACCAAAGCAAACCTGAAGGGAGGGGTTTCAGTAGCTACTTCTGTGGCCATGTACTTCCCATAGTCAGGACAAAGGCTTCTGTTCATCCATTTCAATGAGTTTTTGACAGTCAGTGCCTAGAAAGGAGATATTCTGCTTCATCTTGACACAATTAATCATCTAGGAGGCACTAAAAAAAAGAAACATTGGATTATTTTTTATATTTACTGTTCCTTTTTGTTTTGTGTTAAAGTTTGTAGATTTTGAAGTAGAAAATATGTCAATAGTATCTCTTTAAATATCCTTGTATGTTTGTTCCATCATTTTTTCCATTTCTCCATTTGTTTTTACTTAAATGTTTATTGGTGATGGATCATATTTTCTTCCTTCTCTTTATGAGTGATGAGTTTGATTTTGAATCTGAATATTGTGAAAATTGAAATATTATATGTTACATTTTGTTGTACCCCTTTAACTTAATTTATGATATTATGAAAATAGATATAATAAGTTCCCTTTGAGGTTTGTTTAAAAGTAGCCTTTAATATAAAACTGTGTTAGCCACAGTACCAAGCTTAATAATCATTCTAAAGTCCCCATATGAAGCCTAATTAGTTAAGTGCTTTGTGTCCATTGTGGCAAGCAAATGATTCCTAGTTCTTTGAGAATATCAAGATACTTTCAATGTATGCTTTTTTGTAGTTCTTTCCTATTATCAGTCACATTTACTCATTTGTAATTTAGAATTCAGGCATGTACGAAGAAACTCCCATGTAGATTCTTAGACATTACTATGTGTACAAAGAATTTTATAATTCTTGAATACTTAAACTCTGAACTTAATATTTTTAATGGAATAATATCATTGACCTGTAACACGATTGATCTTTGAATTTGCTCTCTATGAGCTATAAATTGTAATGTTCTCTAACCACCAAGCATAGAAAGTAATAGGATTCATGTCTTTTCTTCCCTTTTCTCAGGGACTACCCTTCTGTCACATCTAGTATTTAATGTTTGATGAACATTGGTTAATGGGTGTTGTTCCATTTTCTAGTTATTAATAGTAGAAAGGGACACCTTGTCCCTGTTACACTATCATGAACAGAATAATACATCTGTGTCCAGATACTGAATGAAATCTATTTGAAGAAAAAATGTGGTTGAAAAAATTGTATAGCCTTAATCTATCCAAAGCCTGAGAAACTACAAAAAAGGACAACTTTAAAAAAATATAAACAGAACAATGATTTTTTTCTTATCTACAGTGGTGTGTTTGTTGTATTATTTTTGAGTATCATAAAGAAACATTATTTCATTCAGATAAGGAAAACATGACTAAAAATTTGTTAATGGAAGTTTTAAAATCCTCTATAATTGTAAAAATGTCTCTAACTTTCATATATACATATATGCTATCCTCAAGATCAGGATCAGGTACCTAGCCTACAATACAAAAAATGCACAGATTAATTGACCTGAGTCTTTTGATAATAATTATTTTCATTTTAAGTAATGATAAATATTTGTTTATGGGAAAGGTGCTAAACAGTGTTCTATCATTAAACCTATATTCATCCTACCTATTATGTGATTTTAAATTGAGACAGAGTCTCACAAAGTTTTTTAGGCTGGCCTTGAACTCACCATATCCTCTGCTAGACTTTGAACTTGGAAACTTCTTGTATCAGCCTCTGAATTCCTGACAGAAAAGGCTTACACAGCAAAGTTGAGCTTTTAAATTATTTAAAGTGTCTACATAATTGGCTAGAATGAATTTATACTATTAATTAAAGAAAAGCAAGAAATCTTCTGTTGGTAAAGTACTAGTCTTACCTAAAATATATACTATACTGAGAACTTGATTTTGAGATTTTGACTTTCTGGCATTCTTCTTTTAGATTTGCACTAATTAAATCAAATATTATTTACTCTAATAAAGATATCTTGCATATTTTACTTTGTTCTTCTCAAATTCTTATGCTTATAGTGATGTAATATCTACTAAATTTCTGTCCCACTAAAATTTTTCTAAACAACATGCAAGGAAAATTTACAACCTTTAAGTCTACCATTTAATAAACAACATATGTCATATTGTTTGCTACTTTGAAAGCAAAGTATAATTTTCTCCTGGGTTCTTATAACCTTAAAATACATTGAGCAATAAAAAATGGTCAGTATTTTTATTTTCCAAGCAAATATTTGAGAGTCTAGAGTAGAATTCTTTCTGTGGATATGTAAGTCATCAACAATGAGAAATACAGATTCATTTAAATTCTGTGCAAATCTACTTAATATAATATTTAATCTACTGACATTTAAAATATTTATAGCCTATAACATCAAGATTAATTATGAGGTCGTGCATGTCAGAAATATATTATTACTGGAAATGAGCCATCATTTAGATGCTGCTATAGGCTAATCATTTTCTCTGCCAATCTGTGCCAATTACAAAGGCTATAGATATGAGGTAGAAATCTTGGAGATATAAATGTCAGTTTTCTCCACCTGCTAAAATGTGTGCTATAAACATTTCCAAAATGATGCATATAATTCAAAGCTATGAGGAACTGTATCCATTAACATATGGAGACATCTTATTTTTACCATACCAGAATCTTAAAACTTTGTCATATATCAAACCTTTTTTGTTCTTATTTCTTATTGGTAAGTAGGGTAAAAGTCATACCTGACATTAAATTGATAGTTTGCATTCAACAATGGTATTAGGATGACTCTTTTAGCTCAGCTACTTACTATATTTTTCAAAATAATCTAAGTGAAACTTACCATTTTTTATAACAGTTTCTGGGCTAGTATGTAAATTTAGAATGGTTTAGGATGTGGGCAGTGTTGAAAAGATTATGAAATAACAAATGCACTCATCAAACACTTCTGTTCTGGTTGCAAGCAAATGAGCACTTAAATAACTTTCAAACTTTTCATGTATTAATATTACCTTGTGGGTTTATTAAAGCATAGTCTTTCAACCTCACATCTAGAGTGTCTGCTTCAATAAATGTAGAGCCTGATAATTTTCATTTGCTACAAATTTCCAGATAATGTTCATGATGTACATGCCAAGATTCCAGTTTTCTACCCACATGTTACTATTTAAAGCAAGATTCCTTAAGTTATACCATATACAAAAGTTACATAAAAGAATGTGAAGAGGTGAAACTTAGGGTAAGAATGTATTTTACTGGCATTTTTCATGACATTTGAGTTGACAATAATTTATTGAATATGACTCCAAATGTATAAGGAACACAAAATATTTAATTATAACCAAGTGAGAACAATTGCTTTTGAAAAACACTGACTTAATGAATGACTAAATGAAAATACTGAAAATTTTGTACAATATATAAATATGTAAATTTTTAAATCTCAACTAAATAAAGCCATGGTTAACTAAAAGTAATATTCACTGATACATATTTTTTCATAGCTTTAAGATACAAAACAGTCTTGAATACAGGTACTGTGGAGTGAAATGGAATGTACAACTGTTAGTTTTAAGATTTGCATGAGAAACACCAGGTCCACAATTTTAAGCCAGATTTAAAGCAAGCTTTAATTAAATACTGGTCAGGTAGATGGTCTCTGGCCACGTCCTTCTCTGGGTTCCCAGAAAATGGCCCCAAATCACATTTTGCAAGTGCATTTCCCATCAGATCCAATCAGAGGCAAGGCTTCATCCTGGTGTATTTCCTACCTAAGTAGCTTCTGCCTATATGTGATCAAGCACATCCAGTGTAGTTGGTTTAAACAAATTTCTTTAGAGGAGTGAAAATATGGCTTGTTATTTCCCAAGAACTACAGCTCCCAGCATTCTAAGAAGTTATCTTGTCCTAGGGCAAGTAGAGCTCACAGTTTAACTTTGGCTTACATTTTCCTCTTGAGTTGTATCCTGAGTAAAACCCTATATTCTGTGATGCATACCTGTTTATATTGGGATGCAATAACCATCAGTTTAATGATACTCAAACAGGAAACAGAAGGGTCAAAGGCCCTGTGATGTCTGACATCAGAGTTAATATCTAGAATGAGCCTGGAAATGGACAGGACACTATTCATTTATTTTATCTCAGGTCCCCTTTTTGCAATGTTACTTTGAGTACAGCCAGATTATAATCTTACATGGTTTGTATAGAAACAGCAATGTTATCTCAAAGTCATGTAACGCCTCTTTTTCTCTGCATGAATCATGTCCTGCACCCTTATTGTAGAACTCTTTTAGTTAATACATCTACCTATTGATAAATCTGGGACCACTTTCCTAGTATGCCATTGGATACCCATTTTGTTTCCTATGCCAGGAAGTTGACTGTTGACTTAGCATGACTAAATATATAGCTATGAACATACTAAGGATTAATCATCTTTAACAGTTTATAATAAAAAATAATATTTTCTGAATTAAAGCTCTTTTTAATATCAAAAGAAAAAACTTAAATCATGAATATAGTCCATAGGAAAACTGGCAAGTTTTCTTTCCTGGTCCTTACATAGTGCACCATTACAGAATATCACTGTTTGTTATATGACTCAATCTACCAATAATGTTAGCTAGCCCTTTGCTGCCCTAGCCCTTTGCTGCCCCAGTTGCCAGCCAGCAGAGAAGATTCCTGCAGGCAGGCTCCCCCACGAACCCCCGCCCCCATCAGAGCCTACAATCTACAAGACCCACACACTACCTTAAATATGCCTGTCCCCCTGAAACCTCAGTGGCTTCCTGAGACACAGAATCCACCAGCTTTCATTGGACCAAGAGTGGCTTCCTGAGACACAGAATCTGCCAGCTTTCATTGGACCAAGAGTGGTTTCCAGAGACAAGAATCCACCAGCTCTTGTTGGACAAAGAGCTCTCATTGGACCAAGAGAGGCTTCCTGAGACACAGAATCTGCCAGATCTGATTGGACCAAGAGCCCTGATATGACCAAAAGAAGCCCCCTGAGACAAAGAATCAGCTAGCTTGGATTAGACCAAGAGCAGCTCCCTGAGACACAGAATCCGCCAGCTCCAATTAGATCAAGAGCTAAGATTGGACCCAGTGTGGCCCCCTGAGACACAGACACAGCAAGCACAGATTGAGCCAAGAGCAACTCGCTAAGATACAGACACCTCTTGCACCTACTGGAGGAAGAGATGGGTAGACAGCAGTGAAAAAATACATACAACAACATAAAGGCCAATATGACATCACCAGAACCTAGGGTTCTACAACAGCAAGACCTGAAAATCACAACATAGAAGAAGCAGAAGAAAGCAACCTTAAAAACAACTTTATAAAGATGATAGAGTCCTTAAAGAGGAAATGAAAAATTCTATTAAATAAATTGAGGAAAAGACAAACAAAAAATTAGAAGAAATCAATTAATCCCTTACAGAAAGCCCCCCCAAAAAATGTAAAAGCAGTTAAACAAGTGAAGGAAACAGTTCAAGACTTGAAAACTGAAATAGAAACAATAAAGAAGACACAAACCAAGAGAATGCTAGAAACAGAAAATCTGAGTAAACAAACAGGAGCTACAGATGCAAGTATAACGAACAGAATAGAAGAAATGGAAGTTATTTTTATATATTTTGGAGATCAGTCATCTGTCAGATGTGGGGTTGGTGAAGATCTTTTCCCATTCTGTAGGCTGTCATTTTGTCTTATTGACAATGTCCTTTGCCCTACAAAAGCTTCTCAGTTTCAGGAGGTCCCATTTATTAATTGTTGCTCTGTGTCTATGCTACTGGTGTTATATTTAGGAAGTGATCTCCGGTGCCAATGCATTCAAGACTATGTCCTACTTTCTCTTCTATCAGGTTCAGTGTAACTGGATTTATGTTGAGGTCTTTGATCCACTTGGACTTGAGTTTTGTGCATGGTGACAGATGTGGATCTATTTGCATTCTTCTATGTGTTGACATCCAGTTATGCCAGCACCATTTGTTGAAGATGCTTTCTTTTTTTCATTCTACATTTTGGCTTCTTTGTCAAAAATCAGGTGTTCATACATGTGCAGATTAATGTCAGGGTCTTCAATTCAATTCCATTAGTCTACATGTTGGTTTTTATGCCAGTACCAAGCTGATTTTATTACTATAGCTCTATAGTAGAGCTTGAAGTCAGGAATCAGTATGCCTTCAGAGGTTGCTTTATTGTACAGGATTTTTTTATCTATCCTGTTTTATTTTTTCTTCATATGATGTTTGGTAGTGGGCTAGGCTCTCTGGATAGGCAAAACAGTTGTTTAGCTTGAACAGTTGCGGGGTGGGCAGTCCCAGGCAGTGGGATCAGGACCTGTCCCTGGTGCATGAGCTGGCGTTTTGGAGCCTAATGCCTATGGTGGGACACTTTGTGCAGCCTTGGTTCAGGGAGGAGGGGCCTGGACCTACCGCAACTGAGTGTACCAGGCTCTGCTTAATCCCCACAGGAGACCTTGCCTTGGAGGAGGTAGGAATGGGGGATGGGTTGAGGGGAAGGTTATGGATGGGAGGAGAGGGGAATCTGTAGTTGGTATATCAAATGAATAGAAACTCTATTAATAATTTAAAAATGAAAAAAATCACAAAAAAAGAAATGGAAGAAAGAATCTCTGGCATAGAGGATACAGTAGAGGAAATAGTTTCATCATTCAAGGAAAACACCAAAGCCAAAAATGTCATAACACGAATTGTCCAGGAAATCTGGGACACCATGAAAAAGCCAAACCTAAGAATACTAGAGATAGAAGAAGGAGAAGAATACCAATTCAAAAGGACAGAATTTATATGCAACAAAATAATGGAAGAAAACTGTAGCTGGAGTTATCTCCAGGCTCGCCCGGGTCCATAGCTATTCAGACCCAAATAAACACATAAACACATATATTATTTAAACTATTTGGCCTTATGGCTCAGGCTTCTTGCTGTCTAGTTTTTATATCTTAAATTAATCTATTTCTATTAATCTATAAGTTGCCATGTGGCTTGTGGCTTACCAGTATTTTACATCATACTTCTCATGGCAGCAGCAGCTGGCAGCATCTCCTGACTCAGCCTTCCACTTCCCAGAATTCTCCTCTATCTTTGACCCACCTATACTTCCTGCCTGGCTACTGGCCAATCAGCATTTTACTTATCAATCAATCATAGCAACATATTCACAGCATACAGATATGCACAGCAGAAAACTTTACCAACATAAAGAAGGAAATACCTCTGATGATACAAGAAGCTTATCAAATACCAAGTAGACTAGACCTCCAAAAAAGTTCCCTTGCCACATAATAATTAAGCCACTAAACATACTGAATAAAGACAGAATATTAAGAGCAGCAAAGGAAAAAGGCCAAGTGACTTAAAAATGCAGACCTATCAGAATAACACCTGAATTCTCAATGGAGACTCTGAAAGCCAGAAGGACCAATGGTGGTATTTTATTTGTACTGAAATGTGATTTTAATTGTATGTTAATAATAAAGTTGCCCGGGGGTCAGAGCTATTAGAACCATAGCAAGAGCGTGGAGGTGGTGGCACACACCTTTAATCCCAGCACTTGGTAGACAGAGCTAGGTAGATCTCAGTGTGTTCAAGGATACAGCCAGCATTGGAGACACACGCCTTTAATCTCAATACCAACCACAGAAGACCTGGAAGTCTCTACAGACAAGCAGTGACGAGGCAGTCATGTGTTTGGGTTTACAACCAATGAGAAGGCAGAACAAAAAGGCTATATAAAGACATACACACAGGAAGTAGGTCCCTTTCAGAGAGCTCTCTTGGCTGAAGCAGGAAGGGTAAGGCTCTTAGTTCTGACCTCTTGGCTATCTTCTCTGAATCGGCTCTGTGTTTCTTATTTAATAAGATGGTTGGTTACATCTACAAAGACCTAGACAGAAATAACGCAGACACGAAGAGACCACAGATGCCAGCCTAGACTAATATACCCAGCAAAACTTTGAATCACCATAGATAGAGTGAACAAGACATTCCAAGACACAACCAGATTTAAATAATAACTATCTACAAATCCAGCCTTACAGAAGGCACTAGAAGGAAGACTCCAACATAAGAGGTCAGATGCACCCACAAAAACACAGGCATTGGATATTTCCACTGCAATAAATCCCAAAGAAGGGAAATACACACACTACCATCAAAAGATAACAAGAATTAACAATCACTGGTACTTAATATCCCTTAATATCAATGGACTCAATTGACCTATATAAAAAAAACACAGGCTAACAGAATGGATATATCAGGATCCACTCTTCTGCTGCATACAAGAATCACACCTCTCTTCAAAGACATACACTACCTCAGAGTAAAAGGCTGGGAAAAGACTTTTCAATCAAATAGATTTAAGGAGCAAGCTGGTGTAGCTATCCTAATATCTAACAAAATATGCCTCAAACTAAAGTCAGTTAACAGAGATCAGGAAGGACACTGCATATCCATCACAGGAAAAATCCACCAAGATGAAATCTCAATTCTGAACATTTATGCCCCAAATACAAGGGCACCCACATATGTAAAAGAAACATTACTAAAGCTTAAATCACACATCAAACCCCATACATTAATAGTGGGAGACTTCAACACCCTACTCTAACCAATGGACAGATCTGCCAGACTGAAATGTACCAGAAAATAAGAAAACTAACAGATGATATGACTCAAACAGACTTACTAGATATCTACAGAACATTCCACCCTAACACAAAGGAATATACCTTCTTCTCAGCATGGCATGGAATCTTCTCTAAAATCTACCACATACTCGCTCACAAAGCAAATCTCAACTGATACACACACACACAAAAAAAAAAAAATAGAATAACCTCCGGTATTTAATCAAACCACCATGGCTTAAAGGTAGATTTCAACAACAACAAAAAATTACAGAAAGCCTACACTTGCATGGAAACTGAATAATGTTCAGCTGAATCACCAAGGGATCAAGGAAGAAATAAAGAAAGATATTAAAGACTTCCTAGAATTCAATGAAAATGAATGTACAACATACCCAAACTAATGTGACACTGTGAAAGCAGTGCTAACAGGAAAATTCATAGCACCAAATGCCCACACAAAGAAGTTGGAGAAATCTCACACTAGAGATTTAAGAGCACACCTCAAAGCTCTAGAACAAAAAGAAGCAAACTTACCCAGGAGGTATAGACACCAGGAAATAATCAAATTGAGAGCTGAAATTAATAAAATAGAAACGAAGAGAACAATACAAAGAATCAATGAAACAAAGCGTTTGTTCTTTGAGAAAATCAACAACATAGACAAGCCCTTATCCAAACTAATGAAAAGGCAGAGAGAGAGCATCCAAATAAACAAAATCACAAATGAAAAGGGAGACATAACAACAGACAAAGAGGAAATCTAGAGAATTGTTGGATCATACTTCAAAAACCTATACTCTTCACAATTGGAACATCTAAAAGAAATGGACAATTTTATGGATCAGTACCACATACTAAAGTTAAATCAAGATCAGATAAACAATTTAGGTAGACCTATAACCCCTAAGGAAATAGAAATAGTCATTAAAATTCTCCCAACCAAGAAAAGCCTAGGACCAGATGGTTTCAGTACAGAATTCTATCAGTTTTTCCAAGAAGAGCTAATACCAATACTCTAAATTTTCCACAAAATAGAAACAGAAGGAACATTACCAAACTCCTTTTATGAGGCTACAGTTACTCCGATACCCAAACCACAAAAAGATGTAACAAAGATAGAGTATTTCAGCCCAATCTCCCTCATGAACATTGATGCAAAAATTATAACATACTGACAAACTCAATCCAAGAACACATTAAAAAAATCATCCACCATGACCAAGTTGACTTCACCCCAGAGATGCAAGATTGGTTCAACATACAAAAATCTGTCAATGTAATACACCATATAAACAAGCTGAAAGGAAAAAAAATGATCATCTCATTAGATGCTTAAAAAAAACCTTTGACAAAATCCAACACCCCTTCATAATAAAGGTCTTGGAGAGAACAGGAACACAATAAAGGTAATTTACAGCAACCTGACAGCCATCATCAAATTAAAGGCAGAGAAACTCAAAGTGATTCCACCAAAATCAGGAGCATGACAAAGTTGTCCACTCTCCTCATATTTATTCAATATAGTACTTGAAGTCCTAGCTAGAGCAATAAGACAACAAAATGAAATCAAGGGGATACAAATTGGAAAGGAAGAAGTCAAATGTTCACTATTTGCAGATGATATGGTAATATACATAAGTGACCCCAAAAATTTTACCAGGGAACTGCAACAGCTGATAAACTCTTTCAGTAATGTGGCATGATACAAGATTAACTCAAAAAAATCAGTAGCCCTCCAATATACAAATGATAAATGAGCTGAGAAAGAAATCAGAGAAACATAACCATTTACAATAGCCACAAATAATATAAAGTACCTTAGGTTAACTGTAACTAAACAAGTGAAAGACCTGTATGATAAAAACTTTAAGTCTCTGAAGAAAGAAATTGAAGAAGATATCAGAAAATGGAAAGATCTCCCATGCTCATGGATAGTTAGGATTAACACAGTAAAAATGGCAATCTTACCAAAAGCGATCTACAGATTCAATGCAATCCCCATCAAAATCCCAACCCAATTCCTCATAGACCTGGAAAGAACAATACTCAGCTTCATATGGAAAAACAATAAGCCCAGGATAGCTAAAACAATCTTGTACAATAAAGTCACCTTTGGAGGCATCACCATCCCGGATCTCAAGCTCTACTATAGAGCTACAGTAATAAAACAGCTTGGTATTGGCATAATAACTGACATGTGGATCAATGAAATCAAATTGAAGACCCTGATATTAATCCACACACATATGAACACCTGATATTTGAGAAAGAAGCCAAAACTGTATAATGAAAAAAAAGAAAGCATTTTCAACAAATTGTGTTGGCATAACTGGATGTCAACATGTAGAAGATTGCAAACAGACCCATATTTGTCACCATGAGCAAAACCCAAGTCCAAGCGGATCAAAGACCTCAATATAAATCCAGTTGCACTAAACCTGATAGAAAAAAAAGTAGGAAGTAGTCTTGAATGCATTGACACAGGAGACTACTTCTTAAATATTACACCAGTAGGACAGACACTGAGAGCAACAATTAATAAATGAGCCCTCCTGAAACTGAGAATCTTCTGTAAGGCAAAAGACACAGTAAATAGGACAAAACAACAGCCTACGGAATGGTAAAAGATCTTCACCACCCCCAAATCTGACAGAGGGCTAATCTCCAAAATATAAGGAAGTCAAGAAACTAGACATCAAAATACTGAACAATCTAATTAAAAAATGGGGAACAGAGCTAAACAGTGAATTCTCAACAGAATAATCTCAAATGGCTAAAAGACATTTGAAGAACTGCACAACATCCTTAGTCATTAGGAAAATGCAAATCAAAACTACTCTGAGATATCATCTTACACGTGTCAGAATGGCTAAGATCAAAAACACTGAGGGCAGCTTATGTTGGAGAAGATGTGGAAGAAGGGGATCACTCCTTCACTGTTTGTGGGAGTGCAAACTCATACAAACACTTTGGAAATCAGTATGGTGGCTTCTCAGAAAATGGGGAATCAATCTACCTCCAGACCCAGCTATACCACTCTCGGATATATTCCCAAGTAATGTTCAATCATACCACAAGGACACATGCTCAACTATCTTCATAGCAACATTATCCATAATAGCCAGAACCTGGAAACAACCTAGATGCCCCTAAACCGAAGAATGGATGAAGAAAATGTGGTATATATACACAGTGGAGTAGTACTCAGCAAAGAAAAACAATGACATCATGAAATTTGCAGGCAAATGGATGAAACTAGAAAATACCATCCTGAGTGAGGTAACCCAGACTCAGGACAAACATGGCATGTACTCACTCATAAGTGGACACTAGATGTAAAGCAAAGGATATCCAGAATACAACCTATAGCTCTAGAGAAGCTAGCTAACAAGGAGGACCCAAAGAAAGATGAATGGATCATGCTGGGAAGGGGAAATAGATGAGATCATCCATCAGTAAACTAGTGATGAGAGGTGGGCAATGGAGGGTAGGTGATGGAGGATGAGAACATAAGGGAGTGTGATAGTTGAGCTGGAATAGAGATGAAGTGGGAAAGCAATGAAAGAGATACCATGACAGAGGGAGACATCATGGGGATAGGGAGAAACCGAAACCGGGTGCTAGGGAAGTTCCCAGGAATCCCCAAGGATGACCCCAGCTTAGACTACTAGCAATAGTGGAGAGGGTGCCTGAACTGACTTACCCCAGTAATCAGATCGGTGAACACCCTAACTGTCATCATAGAGTCTTTCTCCACTAATTGATGGAAGCAGATGCAGAGATCCATGGCCAAACACCAGGCTAAGCTCCAGGACTCCAGTTGAAGAGAGAGAAGAGGGATTCTATAAGCAAGGGGCATCAATATCATGATGGGGAAACCTACAAAGAGAACCAAACCAAACTAGTGGGAACTCATGAAATTTAGATCAATAGCTGTGGAGCCTGCATGGGAATGGACTAGGCCATCAGCATAGCAAGACAGTTGTGTAGCATGATCTGCTTAAGGGGCCTCCTGGCATAGGATCAATATCCATCCCTGGTGCATGAGCTGGTCTTTTAGAGCCCACTTCTATGATGGGACACCTTGCACAGCTTTGAGGCAGGGGGAGGGACTTGGACCTGCCTCTACTAAATGTACCTCCCCATGGGAGGACTTACCTTCTTGTAGGAGGGAATGGGGGGGTGAGTTGGAAGGGGGAGGCTGGAGGGGAAAGAGGAGGGAAGAGGGGGATCTTCGGTATGTAAAATGAATAAAAAAATTTCTTAATAAAAAATGTTAGTGAGAGAGTAAGACAAACTTCATTTTAAAGAAAAACGTCCTTTCTAATAGCACTAGGGCAGAACTGAAATAAGTTTCAATAAAACTTAGAATAGCCTTCAAAATAGCTCTTAGAGAAATATAAACAATCTGCTAAGACCCTGGTCAAGGCGACCCCACCAGGGTAGGAAGGCTGCTGGCCAAGAAATAGTTATGATAAACAACATCTGCTGGACTCAAATGTCCTTGGATAATGTCTGAGAACTCCAAATGTCCTTTGCTAGCTGTTGTTGATGAAAATTTCCCTGGACCCCAACCAGTAACCTAACCTTCTAACGCCAAAGCTTGTACTTCCCAGCTTGCAGTTTTTCCCTTTAAAAACCCCTCACTCTGTGAGCTCAGGGCTGGTTTCCTCCACCTGCTAATCAGAGTGTTGGAATCGGACCAAGGCCAGGCTTGCTTTGCTTTTAACAAACCCCTTTGTGCTCTCATCGGATATCGGCTCTGTGGTGGTCTTGTTTGGGGGTCTCAAGATGTGGGCATTACATTAGCTAAACAAGAAGGTTAGTCGTACATTCCTAAATCAGTCTCTGTTAGCCTGAATAGACCTTAGGTAAGAAGAGGTTCTTTACCAGACTGCTTAGGTCATTGTCTTGCTGCATTATAAGATGGGAATACTTCAGTCTCTGCTGTTAGAGTTTGGTGCTCATAGCTGTGGCCTTATTTTTTTAGTCTTTTATTTATCTATTTATCAAGATTAAAAACATCATAATAAAATATCTTATAAATTGAAAGTGTCCCATAGCCTTATAAACTTAAATAATTTAGAAGCTGTTCCACAAAAGTATTCATGTTTTTAATTTGAATTTTCTATAAAACTCCAAAATTTCCTTTTAAGGAAGTTCAAAATCTTTCAACTATATGCTCCTGCAATGTCAAAATAGAGTATCTTTTTATTTCAAAAATGAAAATACAGGATACAACCACAATCTGCACAAGGCAAAACTGAGCTCCAACAGTGCAAACAACTCAATGCTCAATATCTGAGGTTTGGGTCATTCCCTGGCCTCACCCTTGGCAATACACACAGCCTGTTTTCTAGATCACAGCTGGCTCTATGATACTTTAATGTCTTTAAAACCAATACTATCTAGGTTACTCTTATGTTACAATGTTTGGCTGTCAGCATGGTATGTTCTTGTATATGAACACATGGAGGGGACGCTTTAATATCTCATTAAGCAAACATTCTTTTTAAGTTCTATCTTTTGTAAAATTTGCTTTTAGGACAAGATAGGAATTATACAAAAATACATCCCAATCTAAACTATCTTGGAGACCTGTTGCCATCTCATTGGTTGGACCATACCACATGGTTACCCTTAGCCAAGATGGTAGTGAAGTCATATGACATCTTTCTTCTCCATCCCTAGCAAAGGTGACACCTAAGGATGGTGGCAGTCCATGTGTGGCTTGTGTCCCAAAATAGAATCATACCACATGGTTCCTTTAAGATTACCTATGAATAGATGTCCAAAAACCAACCTCATATTATGAGTTTTAAATTAACTTTTTGTTACACATATTACAGATATTTTTTAACCATAGAAAGTTTATGTAATAGTTTTAGGCAATTAAATGAAACCAATAATCCCTTTAGCTGTTCTGCTTTGCTCTTTTCTCCCTGTCATAGCTCTTGACCCTCGACATAGACTTTAAAAGCATGCCTAGGTCTGCAAAAGGGAGAGCCATAACCCAATTCCACAGCTAGCTTTTCAATAAAGTAAAACAACATAAAACAACTTTAGTATTATCTGTACTCAAATGACATTTGAATTTCTGCTGAATTAAACCCAGTGACTAGAAAGCTTAGCGATATATTTTGAGCCCGGGCAGCTAGCAGCAAAAGGAACAGTAAAATTATAACCAAGAAACATAAAACACAGTAAACTCACACATTCAAAGAAGGCCAGTCAGAAATAAACATGCGATGGCCATCATATATTCATCCATTCAATTGAGTTTGTTGCAATCCTGCCTCAACACCATGTTTTCAGCAAAACTTAGACATATCAGAAAACACAGACCCATCTGTAATGATAAGGCACTCAAGAGGCCTTGGCGGGTTTGGACCAAGGAGCCCCGCAAGAGTGAGACACACCATGCAGCCACTGCAGACTGTGGAAAGTTACAGGAAGTCTAAGTGTTGTCAAGTTTATTTTTGGGGGAGGGGAGAGGAAATGGAGGGAAGGAGAAAAGAGAAAGGAAGGGGATGAGAGACGGAATAGAAGGAAGAGGTAGGGAGGGGAAAGGGAATAGGAAGGAGAGGGAAAAGGGGAGAGAGAGAGAGAGAGAGAGAGAGAGAGAGAGAGAGAGAGAGAGAGAGAGAGAGAGAGAGAGAGAGAGAGAGCTGGAGCTACTTCTGGCAAGAGAAGGGGAGGAGTTCCTTCCTCTTAAGGGGGCTTTAACATAAGATGATGTTAGGGACACTGGGCAACTCAGAATACTAACACCATCCGTACAGACAAAGCTTTCTGCACAAAACAGATAAAACTTTTCCTACCTTTTTCAGTGTTATTATTTTAATGGGGGGGGTGGTGGAGTGGGCACATAGCTGCAGCTCCTAAATTCAATGCCCAGCTGATGATAGTGCCTGTCTGCGTTGTAGGGAAAAAGGAATGCAATGGAACCTTTTGGTGCTGCAGGAGGCTGGGCAACCTCATGAAGTGCTATAGTTAGTGGTTACAGGGTGTGGACCTGGAGCTGAATCTCTTAACTGTACATTGGCGCTGCAGCAATGGGATGCCACTCACCTGCTTCCATATGCTGACTCTGGGCTTCCACATGGTGCTCCTGGGCATTTCTTCAAAGCTGCACACTGGGGCCCAAGCCTGGCACTGGGCATTGTACTTTGTTCCCTCCTCTGCACAGACCCACCACATACTGCCACTGAATCCCATGCCTCCAAAGTTCAGCGATTTTTGGAGTTATCTTTGGAGCAGTGCTCTAGTTTATCAGTCTTGTCATTTGTTCATCCTGTCACCCTGAGTCAGAGATGTAGTGGGATATGCAATATGACAATAATCTTAAATATATATCAATATACCGAATATCCTAAACAGAAGTAGAACATACATAAAGTATGACAGATATAAATTTACATTTGTATCAATATACAAACATTTCAAATAAGAGTAGAAATATATGTACATTATACCAAGTATAGTTCTGTATTTGTATCAATATACAAATTATCTTAAACAGGAATATAAAAATAGTTTACATTTGTATCAACATATAAGAATCCATAACAGTGTAAATTACAGTGCAAATTATTTAAGGCTGCTATTTTACTAAATTTGTTTACTAGTATACACAATAATCTACCATAATGTCTTATACGTATCCATTCCATTTTTTTTTTTTTTTTTTTTGGGAGTACTGAGTTTAATATTTCCTTCCACCCCCAACCCTGTAACCATCATCCATAACCCTGAGAATTATGAAACCTAAGGGAGAAGGGGCGTCGTTTTCTTAGAATTGCTTCCTGCTGTTTAGGGGGTGATGTTATCTCTGTTGGGTACTGTGAGAAAGCGCAGATAGTTAAATTTCAGTTAGACTAACTGTAGGTTCTGCAGCAAGTCTTAGAGTAATGGGTAAGATTGTCTGAAATTCTGGTAAGAAGTGTAGTATGATGATGATTACCATGGCATCATTCTGGATTGGGTAGAGTTGTTGTTGGGGCCCCATCTTCCTTCTGGAGACTTCTGAGATTGCTATTAGAAAAACTTATTTGTTATCAAAATGGAAGATTTGGATTTAAAGAGGACATAGCATGTAAGAAAGGATTCTGAGAAATCAAGAGTAAGCATGGAGAGAATTAGAATCTAGAAGACAATGGTCCCTTTTTATTGGTTTCCTTCTGTCCCACACCAGAGGGCTCTTCTGATATGGTACTGAAGAATCTCTCAAACTTTTCTTTTAGCAATGTGCTTGGGTTTAGAGAAGGAGTGAGCCAATTCCATCTCCAAAGCCAGCTTGGCTTATAATTGAATTGGGACCACAACTTTTCTATATTAATAGAGAGATAGATGTTAGACAGTGAGATTTTACCGTGTGTAGATTGGTACCAATAGATTCTTTCTTTCTGCTGTAAACATCCGGATATCCAAGGCCTTATGATTTCCAGGAAGTTAATGTTGTCCTTGGGCAAGTGGAGCTTACAGGTTAAATTTGGCTCTTACACATCATCTTTACTTATTGACTATATATATAATAAAAGAAACACATTTTATGATTGTTTTAACCAAGAAAAAAATGTTAAAAACCACCATACTCAGAGGAAAAGAATGTAGAGGACAAATTGTAGGTCACTGAGGAGAGAACAGTGGGTAATTATTAACATAAAAAAAACTGGGTTTCTACTAGAGTGAAGAACAATAGTGTAAAGAGAAGATGCTGATGCTTTCACAGAAATGTACACATAGTAAAAAAAAAATCATGGAGTTACAGAAAACATTAAAATGGTGAATTTTGTTTCGCATGTACTAAATAATAAAAATAAAATTGTATCCACCAGAGACTGAAAATTCTTTATTAAACTTTGTCTAGTCAACTAAAGTATCATAAATCATGTAGCAACAATATTCCTTATAAATACAATTTTCCAAACTGTCTTGCTATAGGTTATCTTATATAGCTAGCATCACTGACAATAGGTTTTGGTCACATAAATGCAAAGTTTCCTCTGGAGATGAGATAGTTGTTGCTACTGTATCTAATTTGACAGGTGTTCTGACTCCAATTCCTGTTTACCAGCATCATTTCTTTCTTCTAAGAGACCTAAGCTTCATATTTTGATTTCTAGAGATTTCCAAGGCATATTAATAGCAAGGACAGACACAGTTTAGCTAGTCATTTTGTCCTCAATGATGCAAATAGTACTGCAATTGCATTTAACATATGGTGTCTTATATTGCATGACATATATAGTTTCTAGATAGACTTGGAGTAATTATCAGATCCTGGAGGTGACTGGAAAGTTGTGTGAAAGATACTTTAATCTTTCTTTTTTTTTAACGGGGGGTGAGTAGAGTAAATACATTAAGATGAGAAATTTCTGAATCATGGGACATATTTGAAATTAATAAGGTATGTTCTCTTTAGAAATTACTTCAAGATATTTAAAGATATTTGACAGACCAAAGATGGAAAACATGTGAAGATTAGATTCAGCTTCTGTGACACAGCTTTTGATTCCCTGTTTAAAATATTCTGGTAGGCATTTTCTCGATAAAAGGTTGCCCCTCATTATCAGCATTTGCCTATTATCATGCATTATTGTTATGCAAACATCATAAATGAAGCAGTCATACATGCTACATGACTATAGACATAAATGTGTATTTTGCATAGTTTTATGAATTAATAAAATGAGGAAGTTATATTTATGGCGTATATTTTGTGAATTCATTAAGAAATTGGAAGCAATGTAATATAGGGAATTATGAAGGAAGACTCTAGAATAGATTCCTATGGATTTGATTTTAATTCATATTTTGCTACCTTTATGATGTTAGGATAGCTACTCAGTCTTTTTGAACTTAACTTCTATTTCTTATATGTTTAATGGGAAAAGAAAGAAAACCTATTCTATATGGTTGTTGTGAAGATTAATTATGATAGTACATGTCAAGTAATCAAGAGAGGCTCAATAATTTTAGTTGCTATGATACATTCAGTTACATACTCAATAATAATTGACTGTAAATGGCATTAGATACACTAATCTGTGGTTTCAATATAGGAATATTATTGAATATTATTAAAATGTATTAAATTGAAAATCAGAACTCCTATATTAACATTTCCAGTATCCTACAGATTATGTTATACTAACTTACATAAATTATTGTGATGTTTAGATGCAAGGCTAGCTTACATATGTTCTTTTTGAATGAACTCTATTATTAGTTCTGAGAGCTTCTAAACAATTACCTTTCTTCAATTGTTTCTCCCAAGACAGAAATTACAGTATTTAAACTGAAATCGCCTCTTTGGGCAATGTATTTTTAGCAGATCCTTTATTGGTGTTTAATTTTCAAGAGACAATTTGGTTTACAGGGCATTTTCATAAGAAATTGCAAAGCAAAGTAACTAAGGAAGGTTTGCCGCAATTGATACTGCCACCCAGATAGAATCAGATATTTTGTTAGTGAGAAGGTGACATTGGATTACCAAATACCTGAAATGTATCCTAAGGAATGTTTTTTTCAGGATATTAAACTAAACATAAAGAAAGCATGAGAAAATTAGTAAAGTAAAATTAGTGAATCAAATCAAGCTTCATACACTGGTTTCCAGGTTGGCTTGTACTGCTTCATTTATCATCTCATTTTTCTTTTAGGTACAAGGAAAATTTCATTTGAATTTGCCTAAGAGCAGAGCATCTGGAGGGAGTTATTTAGCTGTGGTAATTATTCTATTTTTCTCAAAGCGACATAATAAAAGACTTGTGGGTAGCAATAGCAACAAGAAAGAGGAGAGCATAAGGGTTTGGGGAACATCTTATTAAATATTAAAGGAAAAATTCCAAATAATATACATGAAATACCTTCCCTCAGAATTGCATGAAAGAGTCTTATGATTTCAAAGAAGTACCCCAAATGTGGTTTCTTAGAAGCTCTCAGGGATATCTTGGTTAGGGGTGCAATAAACTAGCTGGTTTTGGCTTTTAATAAATCTTCTATTGGAGTAGGAGGTGAAGTATCCAGATTCAGTGTGTTCTGATGCTTGAGTTCATTTGCAATTACACAAATGCTGTATTGAATGCCAAAACACATGATTTAATTATATCTTTAATTTCTTATCTTTACTTGTCACTTAGAGTTCACATCACTTTATTGCTTTCCTTCCTAATTTTCCTCTTGGGTTAAAGACAAAGTCTGATAATAGCAAATAATTAAATTGCTTTCAGTTCAGAATGTCAATGTGAGTATGATTGAAAATATCAATGGGCTTCCTAAAAGAAATAATTAAATCTCAAGATTTTTTCTTGGGAAAATTATTATATTAAATATAATTAAATATTATATACTAAACTTTATATATGATATCCTATATCTTACTTACAACAAATATATTAATTTTTTTAGAGACTGAATCAATCAGACTTCCCCAATGTCTTTAATTGCAAGCAATTTAAATGATGATATCCAATTAATTATATACCAAGGAAGTTGGAATCCTCTAGGAGTCAGTTACTGGTTCCCAGCAGCAATAGGGCTCTCTGTCCAGGCTAGTAGTGAACAGAGACAGTTCTACACCTGTGATATGAACAAATGATGCTAATTATGAGTTGTTTGACAATAGTTTAAAATAAACCAAGACACAGACTCATTTTGGTGATCTCTCTCTTCTCTCTCTCTCTCTCTCTCTCTCTCTCTCTCTCTCTGTGTGTGTGTGTGTGTGTGTGTATGTGTGTGTGTGTGTGTGTGTGTGTATCTGTCTGTCTGCCTGTCTGCCCTGGTGAGGAATTAGACTGGCAGTTGATAAAAGATGACAGTGGTAGGTAGTTGTTTTGAGGGAGGTTTTGGGGAAATTCAATGAAATCCCAATGATTAAATTTACTAATTTGGGATAGCATATTTCTTTAAGGAAGGGCTTAGATAACTAAGAGTATGTTCTATTTTACACTTATTATTTCTTTAGATGTTGTGATTTTTGTCCACCATAGTTTCACGATATCCTCCTCCAATGTTCTCATCAACTCCCACTTAGTCAACTTTCTTTCCAGACTTTCCTTCCATATATACATCTTCATAAATACAGCACAATTTCCCTGGGCTTCATCAACTTTCTTCTCATTCTGCACTATTTATTTTCCATATTTTTGTGTGTGTGTGTGTGTGTGTGTGTGTGTGTGTGTGTGTGTGTGTGTGTTTGTATGTGTGTGTATGTGAGAGAGAGAGAGAGAGAGACAGACAGACACAGAGACAAAGAGAGACAGAGACAGAGAGAGGCACAGAGAGGACTTAAAATATATGTATGCTATAACTTCACCTTAAATTTGAAAGTAAAATTGCTTCCTGTGTAGACAGACAGTTGAAGGACTTCAGCCAGTTGCATGCATGTTGTGCTTTGGTCATCCTTTCCATTAATCTCATCAGCCACTAAAGTGTGTTAGTTAGTTTTTGAAATGCCTCTTAAACATTTTGTTGTGTCCATTATTAATGTATGTGTTTTAAGATCAACCATCTGTTATGTCCAATAGGAGGATATCCAACAGGACTTTGACTTTCACACTCCACTAGTTTTTTTGTACTTCTTTTCTCAAAGCAAGACAGGTTCTTGTTATATAGCCCAGACTAGCTCCATGATTGTCCTGCCTCAGCCAATTAAGTTCTGCAATTATAGGTGTGTTCACTACAGCATACTTGGCTCAAGAGTATTCTTTCTAAAAACCAAATCTAATCAGAATGATTAGACTTTTAGTAATCAATAAATGATTAAATAATGTATTCTTCAACCCTCTCATAAGTACCATCATGGTAGAGCTTCCAAGAGATCAAAAGACATCCTGCCTTCCCAGGTTCCTAGAGTCACCTGTCTCCACTGTGACTTCTTTAGACACATTACAAAATTAGAAGTGCATAAAAAAGAGAAAGACAGACAGATACACATACTTCTATTGTAAATAACACCTTTTTGTCTACCTTTATGCCAAATTACGCAGATCTGTGTCTGGAAGACCTGAAAAAACGGGGTAGACTCCAGTCTAAGGCTGCAGGCCATTTTACCTTAGTTTCAGTGTACTTTTATACATGAATGTAACAAAGAAAGCAACGATCCACGGAAGGTTGCTTGAATTCAGAAAAACATGTAAATAAAGGTCAGAAAGCACATACTATTTTGTATAATATTTAAGGTCCAGGCTTAAATTTATACAAACCCAGGAACCCAGGAGAGACACTACCAATGTTGCGGGAATGAATCCAGTTGCTTGGAGCTCTTTAGTTCAGTTCGTTTATTCCTCAGTCAGCATCATTCAGTCACCAGTTCAACTCTCTCAGATCTCTCTTCATTTCCTTAGTTCCCTTCTTCTTGTTCCCTCAATTCTTAATTCCCTCTAATCTTCAATTCCTCAATCCTTCAATCTTCAGTTCCTAGTTCCCTCAATTCTTCAATCCTTCCCTTCCCTATTCCTTCAATTCTTCATTCTCTTAACTCTCTGTTCCCTCCATTCCTAGTCATTTCCAATCCTAATTCTCTCCTGTCTTCAATCCCTCAATTCTCCATCCTTCAGTCCTTCCTCTTCTCAGTCCTTCCTTCCCATCCTTCCCTGGGGACTGGTCTATATCCTATCCCAAACAGAAACACCTTGTGTTTTGTATACAGCACAAGATTGTAGGGGTCCCTGCTAGAGGCCTCTTGGCAACTTTATTTGCAACCCAAAAGTGGAGAGATAAGAGTGGAGTCAGTTAGTAGTTGGGATAAATCAGAAAACGAATTTACGTGCTAGAAATATATCCTTACTGTGGTTAGGTGAAGGCATTACAAATCTATCAACTATAGACTTACAGGTTATAGGGTAGGAAAAGTCTGTAGGTCACTAGAAGTTAAAACTGTCACTTTGTTCCTCTGTGGTCAGTTTCCTGACAAGGCAGGTTGGGAAGAGTACTGATAGCTAGTCAATCCAGCATCACAGCTTGAAACACCTGCTGAGGGAAACTCTAGGGCAGTGAGAGAGGGAGGGGAGGCCTTGATTTGCACAAGAAACAAAGCTTGTTCATCTAGTGGGTAGGCATTTGGCCTATGAGACATATAGTCTCAGAAAGGACATTTTATCTGAGTTGGGGGGTTTCCAGGTGTCTAATTGATGGCCTGGTAGCTGTCTGTTCCTTGCTTGTCTTTTAAGACTTTGTTTAGGGTTGAATTTATCTTAGGAAGTATCTCAAGGAGGGTATTTGCAAATGGCAGATACCCAAAACAAATGCTAAAGAGGGGGCCTGGAGCTCAGAGGCAGGAGGTTCTGTCTACATGACTATATAGGTGCTTTGAAATGAACACACACACACACACACACACACACACACACTTTAGGAGAAATTTGAGCACAAGGAATTCATAACAAGATACAACTGAATATTAAGCCGCATAACACCAATAGACCTTGTTGATTGGCTTTCCCACTCGACTGACCCTTGGCCTCTTCAAGGTATAGATTATAATATACACCTGAACTTCTAGTTCATATTCCTGTGGCTCGCCAAAATACTAGATATTTACAGAACAGCCCTTTCCCAGAAATTTCTCAGGACAGATCAATTTAAACATAATTTCCTGTAATATACTATAGATTATATCTAGGAAAGCACAAAAACAAGGTAGATGGCCATATTGAAGCCTTAACTAATTATTCTTTATCAATAAAAAATCAGGAGTCAGGTATCAGGGTAATAACGTGAAAGATCAGAGAAGCAGGAGAGCAGCCTGTTAGTTAATTGGCGGCGCTGTGCTCTTACCCTGCAAGGAAATGTCACGAAACACGACAGAATCCACTAATAAGAGTTTTATTAAAGATAAAGGGACAGAGAGTGCACAGGCCTGTGGAAGAGACACGTGTGTGGAGAAGAAGAAGGAACCGGGAACATGGCGCTGGATTTTAAAGGCTGGGCATGCACAGGTCGACGTCACTACTCCATGGGTTCACATAGATCACATGGCCATGTTGCACGCCTATTTAGCCATGCCACATCACGGATCCTGGTCACGTGAGACACCTTGACCCGGAAATGGCTATCTTGACTTGGAACTGGCTAGGCGGGAGTGTCCAGGTCCGCCGGGCATCCTGGTCACGCAAGATGCCCTGACCCAGAAATGGCTATCCTGACCTGGACCTGGCTAGGTGGAAGTGTCCGCCAGGCATATGCAAACAAGCCAGACCATGGGGGTGTGTTGTGAACCCTTCATCCCTGGTTCTTTCCTTTTAAAAAAAGAAAAAATTGTGCTTGACTGGGTATGGGGGCGACGTTTCTCTCAAAGACTGCTTCCAGCTGAATAGTGGGCGTTGGTTGGCTCTTGGTGGGGGAGGATGAGAGGGTATCTTGTGAAGTTCTGGGATAATGGGGGGAGGTCCTGAAATGACGTTCTGCCGTCCCCTCATTCTGCAGCTGTCCATCCATGCTGTGGCTGGGAACCTTCTGTTTGACAAGATACTGTTGACATAGAAAAAGCTTAAAGAGAAAGAATCATTATTATTTTATTTTGGAGTTGGCATTTGTCTGAGGTAGATCTGGCCTGTCCAGATGGAGACATGTGACATTTACCTGAGGTAGATCTGGCCTTAGTATTCTGTTTAAATTTTATCTGAGACAAGCCTTATTAGAGGTAGTTTATTTAAGGCACCTGTTTCCCTTATTAGGTTAGCATTTAGGAAACACAGGTGATCAGTTGCTGAGTATTGAACAATGACAGATTATTGTATTACATTATTCCTTACTGCCTGGATAATTTTGATGGTCCTTTTTGCCTCCGGCTCTGTGTGGCCCTTGTTGGGAAAGGAAGGGGTGATACCTTATTCCTCTGGAATTGGTGACAAGGCAGTGGATCCTGATGTCCTCTGGAGCTTGAGAGTGAGAGGCCCTGTTTGTTTCACTGTATATGAAGAGAGATTTTTCTGGGATGGAGGTGAGATAAAAGGTTTTAGATGAGACAGGTGGACCCAGTGAGGAAAGCCCTCAAGTTTAGCAGCTGTGGGGGTTATAAGAATTACCTTGAAGGGTCCCTGCCACTTAGGGGAAAGGGGTGAAGGGCGCTGGCCTGGAGGGAAGAGAAGAACCTGATCCCCAATGTGTATTGGAGGTGGACAATTATTGTCACATGGCTGAGGTAATGAACAGTCTGCTTAGCTCCATAGAATAGACTTTAGGTGACATAAAAGAGGAGTTAACAGGCTATCTGGAATAGTTGGAGGTTTGGATAAAAGACCTGGTGTTAGAACTGGCCTTCCATACATTAGTTCAAATGGAGAGATTAAAAGAGGCTTTTTAGGGAGAGCCCTGAGCCTGAGGAGAGCTAGAGGCAATAATCTTACCCAGTCAAGATGAAGTTCCTGTGACATCTTAGTAAGAATAGTTTTTAAAGACCAATTGGTACGCTCCACCTTTCCTGAGGATTGAAGGTGGTATGAGATATGAAAATTCCAAGGAATATTAAGCACCCTAGCTAGTGTCTGAGAAATCTGAGAAGTGAACTCTGGGCCATTGTCAGACTGGAGAGAAGCAGGGACTCCAAACCAAGGAATAATTTCTTGGAGAAGGAGGTCTGCAACTGTCTGAGCCCGCTTATTAGGAACCGGATATGCCTCCACCCAATTTGAAAATGAGTCCACCATCATGAGGAGATATATAACTTTCCTGATGGTGGGCATATGGGTAAAATCGAGCTGCCAGTCAGTCCCTGGAAGGGAACCTCTAGCCTGGGGGGTGGGAAAAGGCTGACTCCTGGACTTGGTATTGGGATCTGTTTTTTGGCAGATCTCACAAGAGGTAGTAATAGTTCTTAAGAACTGTAAATCCTCAGAGGTGGGCTGCAGGTGAGCTTTTATGAATTGAGACAGAACAAGATTATTAGGATGAAAGAGCTGGTGTAGATAGGAAAGAATTTGCCTAGTGTCTGGAGTTCCCTGTGAGGGTGTATGCTGTACTGTATGGATTCCCTGTGGTGGGTGAGGTGAGACCTGGCCCTGGAGGGCCGCTGTTCTGGCTGCCTGGTCATCCCAGTTGTTTCCGCTAGAGATGATGGACCTATCGGTCTGATGAGACTGGCAGTGGACAATTCCTATAGCCCTGGGGAGGTGGGAAGCCTCCAGCATGGCCATTATTTGGCCTGAGTTAGATATGGATCCCCCTTTTGCTGTGAGAAGTCCACGCTCCCTCCAAAGAGCAGCGTGGGACAGGAGGATATGAAAAGCATATTTGGAGTCTGTGTAAACATTTAGAGATTGTCCCTGTGCCAATTGGAAGGCATGGGTGAGAGCTATCAGCTCAGCCTGTTGGTTAGTGGTGTGTGTGGGTAATGCCTGGGCCTCTATTATCTCAGTATCTGACACTATGGCATAACCCGCTTTACAGGTCCCTTCATATAAGAAGGAGCTGCCATCTGTGTACCAGGTATAGGTAGCCTGAGGCAATGTGCTCTCCTGTATGTGTGAAGGGTGAGGTAACAGCTCTTCTAAGATTTCAGTGCAGGAATGAGAAGGAGAATTGTCAGCATTAGGTTGAGGGAGGAGGCTTGAAATATTAAGAGGTGGACAAGTCCGGAAAGTAAGCGTGGCATCCTCTAGTAATGCCACCTGGAGAGAGAGAACTCGGGAAGGAGGTAAAGTTTGTAAGCCTTTATAAGTTAAAAGATGGGACAGATTATGGTGAGAGAAAACAGTAATGGATGACCCAAAACTTTGCTTCCTTGATTCCCAAATGAAGAGCTCTGCAGCTGCTAAGGCACGGATGCAAGATGCCCAGCCCTGACTGGTAAGGTCTAGCTTTTCTGACAGATAGGCTACAGGTACAAAGGAGGGTCCCAGATGATGCCCTAGAGTTCCCAGGGAAAATCCCTCTTTCTCTGCTACATAGAGTGAGAAGGGATGGGTTAAGCCTGGGAGATGGAGCGCTGGAGCCTGAAGAAGAGCCTGCTGGAACTTTTGGAAAGGTTTAGTGACAGGATGAAGGAGGGGCTCGTGCGGTGAGCCCTGAGCTGCCTCATATAAGGGGCAAGCAAGGAGAGAAAAAAATGGAACCCAAGACCGTAGAAAGCCAGCTATTCCTAGGAAAGACAGAATCTCCTGTTTAGTAGAAGGTACTGTGAGGGACTGGATTAGATGCTTTCTGTCCACAGTAATAGCCTTATGAGTTAGAGTAATGGATAGACCTAAATAGGTGACCTGGGGAGTTGACAGCTGAACTTTAGAAGGAGATACCCTGTAACCCCAGCTGGATAAGAAATTTAGGAGAGCAGAGGTGTTAGTTTGGCTAAGCTGTAAGGATGGGCTACAGAGTAAAATATTATCTACATACTGTATTAGTTTAGAGCCAGGGAGAGACAGAGAAAGCAGGTCAGAAGCCAGAGCCTGACCAAATAGGTGTGGACTGTCTCTGAATCCCTGTGGCAGAACAGTCCAGGTCAGCTGTGTGGACCAGTGAGTATCAGGGTCAGTCCAGGTGAAAGCAAAGATATTTTGAGACTGAGGACTGAGAGGAATAGAAAAGAAGGCATCTTTGAGATCTAGAACTGAGAAGTGAGAGGTTCCCGAAGGCATAGTGGATAGGAGAGTATAAGGGTTAGGCACTACAGGATGGAGAGGGACCACTGCAGAGTTAATGAGCCAGAAGTCTTGAACCAGGTGGTAGGTTCCATTAGACTTTTTAACTGCAAGTATGGGGGTGTTAAAAGGTGAAGAGGTTGGGCGGAGCAGCTTTTTCCTGAGAAGGTCAGAAATGATAGGCTTAAGTCCTCTTAGGCTCTGGAGTGAGAGAGGATACTGAGCTTGGGTGATATACCTTGTAGGATCTTGTAGCTGGATAATAACAGGCTGATGGTGTCTAGCAATAGAAGGGTTCTGGGTATCCCAGACCTTTGGGTCTACCTGAGAAGCTGGCAGGGGAAAAGAATTGTTAGACTCAGAAGAGTGAGTGGCTAGGAGGAGAAGTAGAGGAGCTGCTGGCATGTCTGGGATGAGGCGAATGTGTGGAGCGAAAGAAATGGATGCTCCTACCTTAGCTAGAAGGTCCCTCCCCATTAAAGGTACAGGGCAGCTTGGCACCACTAAGAATGTGTGTGTGAGAAGGATGCCTCTGAAAATGCAATTGAGTGGTGGTGTCTGATGAGGTAGATAAGGCTGTCCCCCAACCCCGACAATAGGGAGACGAGCAGGAGAAGTGGGCCCCCAAAACTCTCTCAGGACAGAGTAGGTAGCTCCGGTGTCCAAAAGGAATGAGATGGGGTGCCCATGGACTTTTATCATTACCCTTGGTTCTCTGTGTGAGATGGGAGTGGCCGGGGTGGAAACCAGGCAGTGTCAGTCCTCGCTGTAGGCCAAGCCTAGAAAGTCAGCCGGAGGGTGGTCTTCGTCTGGCGTTCCTATGTCACTCGGGACATTAAGACAGTCAGCTGACCAGTGACCCTTTTGGTAACATTTTGGACAAGGCTTTGTTGGTGCCCTTCGTGGGCTGGTGGTGCAAGCCCGGGCCCAATGGCCTTCCTTCCCGCACTTGAAACGGGGACCAGACAGCTTTCGGGGAGCCAGTTGTACGGTGTTTGCCAGCATCTGGCAGCTCCTTTTATGGGCTTTTTCATCTCTACCATGGTACACCTTAAATGCTATCGCCAGCATATCTGCCTGTGGAGTCAGAAGGCCATTCTCCAAATGTTTAAGTTTATCTCTAATGTCAGGGAAGCTCTGTGAGACAAAGTGGGTCATTAGCAGCTGCCTGCCCTCAGGGCTCTCTGCTTCTAAGCTAGTGAACTGAAGTAGAGCTTTGGTGAGCCGCTCTAGGAAATGAGACGGATTTTAGTGCTTATCTTGAATTACCATTTTTAGTTTTTCATAGTTTACTGGTTTTAGGGCAGCCATATGGAGACCTGTCAGGAGACAGGTAATAAACCTATCTCTGGCTAGACAGCCACCCTGGGTGTTATAGTCCCAGTGTGGTTCTCGGTCAGGAACCACCTCAGCTCCTGGAGGGTGTGAAAGGTTAGTCTGATGAATTTCATCTGCATGGGTCCTAGCCTGCTCCCATACTCGCCTGCGCTTCTCAGGAAGTAAATTATTAGAAAGTATCATGAATATATCATGAAAGGTGAGACTATAAGATTGAGTTATATATTGAAACTGTTTAATAAATGCAGCAGAATTAGAAGTATAAGAACCCAGCTTACCTTCTATCTGAGAGAGTTCTGCTAGAGAGAATGGAACATGAACTTTAATCAGTCCATCCACACCAGCCACCTCTCTCAAAGGGAGAACAGTGGAAGGGTTTGGATGGCTGGAATCAGGCAATTTAGCAGTTCGAGAGCGGGTGATAGCAGGAGTGAAGTTTGGAGCCAGGGCAGGGCCTTTGGAAATGACCACTGCCGAGGGAGCAGCAGCTGCTGCCGAAGGAAGAAGCTTTAGAAGAAGAAGAATCCAGAAGGGGAGCTGAAGGAACACTCACTCTAGGGGTAGGAGTTGGAGCCGGAGGTTGAGGAGATCGAACAGGGGGAGGTTCGTTAGCAGGGTCTAAAGTTAGAGATTCCGGAGTCAGAGAATCCTCCAGTTTAGGCATAGCTAAGAGCATATGAGCAAGAGAGAAGGAATCCAGAAGAGACGGTTTAGCACTGAGAAAGAAAAATGCTATCACATAGGGCAACTCTTTCCATTTGCCTGAACACTGACAGTAATTAGATAACTCCCCCCGTAAAATATCGGGATCTAAGGAGCCGCTCGGCGGCCATTTTTTTGTTGTTTTCTAAAGCATACTTTGGCCATTTTTTTGAACATAGACGAGTTAGCTTAGGAATCTTTATGTAAGGCATTAAACTGAGAGGTTTTAAAGCTTCAACAAGACAGCCTAACAGCTAGAGGAAGGACTAACAGGGTTGGAAGCCTTGTTTCCCATGTCTGCAGCGGAGAGGCAGAAAAATAAAAAATAAATAAATAAATAAAAAAACAAACGTGATCCAGAGTCAAGGCCCCAGGCGTCCCTAAGGCCAAGGACAGATACCAGGCACAAGCTGCTCCTTGGCTCGTCAGCCACAGAAGCAGGGGCCCCATCTTATGAGGAAAGGATTCACTGGGAATCTGGACAGTGTTTGCCACTTCCTCAAGATGGATGAACATGTCAGCCCTCACATCGCCCCCAGGATGCACCCAATGGCGGTGGTCCCAATGCGAGAAATATCTCAGGCTGCAGACGTGGGAGATGGCTAGAAATTTTAGGCCTGCAATAAGGGCCGACCTTAGCCAATGAAGACCATGGCCGGGGTTCCCCCCCATCTCAAGAATACTTGTGAGGCGCCAATCAATGGTCGTTCTCACAGATTCAGGAAAACATTTACGCTGGCCGAAAAATGGGGGGACTCACCAATCGGAGAAAGCAGTGTTGGATGAAATGGACAGCGGTCACGTACGGAGCAGAGTTCCCAGGTTTCAGTACCAAATGTTAGTTAGTTGGTGGAGCTGTGTTCTTATCCTGCAAGGAAATGTCACAAAACATGACAGAATCCACTAATAAGAGTTTTATTAAAGATAAAGGGACAGAGAGTGTGCAGGCCTGTGGAAGAGATGTGTGTGGAGAAGAAGAAGGAACCGGAAACATGGCGCTGGATTTTAAAGGCTGGGCATGCACAGGTCGACGTCACTACTCCATGCGTGCGCGTAGATCACATGGCCATGTTGCACGCCTACATAGCCATGCCACATCACAGATCCTGGTCATGCGAGATGCCTTGACCCGGAAATGGCTATCTTGACCTGGAACTGGCTAGGCGAAAGTGTCCAGGTCCACTGGGCATCCTTGTCATGCGAGATGCCCTGACCCGGAAATGGCTATCCTGACCTGGACCTGGCTAGGTGGAAGTGTCCGCCAGGCATATGCAAACATGCCCGACCATGGGGGCATGTTGTGAATCCTTCACAGCCACCAGTGACTTCTTATCTCTTCCATTTCTTCCTCCAAAAGGGCCAAGATCTTCTATCAGCTCTGCCTTACTGTTTGTTTCATGTCTCATATTTGTCTACAGTCCTCTAAACCTCTGTGGTTAATTTTAGTTAGCTAGTGGCCAACTCCATCTTCTGACTCCAAGCAAGTTTTATTTGTCTGAACACAATCAAAATATTACACAACACCATATCCAGATTCAGGGTACACTGACAAGATTAGGTTCTATAGCTATGGTCTGACATCTAACAAGAATAAACATGTCTTATAAATTGAATGTAAATGTTTGTCATAGGAGGCATGAAATCACGTCCAAGAACAATCCAGGTGACAAAATATACCTGAGGTAAAAGGCCCTCAGCCTTTTTTCCTGGATTCTTTCTCAGTGCCCAAGGCACTGTTTACCATGCATCATTCTTTTCACTGTGTTCCGACAACTTTCATTTCATAAAACTAGTGACTTTGGATTTTTTTCCATAAGGAGAAATAAGTGTCCAGTGTAAACTTTTTTACTGTATTAAGAGATATGTATAATAGCACTAATCACTCTACCTCAAAATTGCTGACAATGTTGATGTTTCTGAAGTGCAGAAATGTGTTATTTTTATGTTACCAGGAATAATGGTATTATACATTATCTATGCTTAGCAAGTAGTTGATAAAAATTAGATGAATAATATCAATATTTCTTATCTCTTCTGGCTGTGTATTTGTTGATATGCTGAATTTCAAAACAATGGAATAAAAAAATATTTCTTAAAAATATGACTATCTTTCTAAATATGTGAAATTCACTTTTATTAGTCAATCATAGAAATGGTTTGATTCAGTATTTCAACATGTTGAAGAAATTAAATATTTAACAATTTAATATAAATTATAAAATCAAACTTTAAACAGTTACAACTAACAGTAGAAATGTTTGGAGATTGTAGTAATAAAGCTTTCTATTACCAAACTTGTCCTAGTTAGGGTTATTTTTGCTATGATCATGACCCAAAGCAGGTTAAGGTTTATTTGTCTTTTATATCTTGAGAAATAGTCCATTGAAGGAGGAAGCCAAGGCAGGAACTCAAACCTGGCAGAAACCCACAGGTAGGAATTGATGCTGAAATTATGGAGGAGCGATGCTTACTGGTTTTCTCCTTATGGCTTGTTCAGCCTGCTTTCTTATAGAACCCAGAACCACCAGCCTGGAGGGTAGCACCACCCACAATGAACTGGTTTCTTCCTGATCAATCACTAATTTGAAAAAAAATGACCTACAGGCCTGCCTAAAACTTGGTCTTATGGATATATTATCTCAATTGAGATTCCTTCTTCTCAGATCATTCTAGCTTATGTCAAGTTGACATAAGACTAGTTAGCACAATATTTATAAATTTTGCAAGAGCGTGTAAGTAAAAGAAAGTAGTACCTATATGCTAAAAGTAAATATTTTTGCATAATGTTTGGATGTATGGAATAAGATATTTAGCAGAACTATTCAAGAAGTGGCAGAAAATATTCATTTCATATGTCTTATTTATACAAAGAAATATCATCTTTAAAAACTAAGTCTTCTGAAATTATCACATTGAGAGCTATTATTTTTAGGTAAATGGTAATTTATAGGTCTATGATGTTGGGGACCGATTCCGGACAGCGGTGTCCTTACTTTATCAAGCCTTACAAAGGCAGGAAGTTCCTGGCCTAATCGCGGGCTGTACAACTTCCTGGAGTATGTGCTAATCAGCCAGCTGCAGGGGCCTGGGACCAAAGTGACCTCACCCTCCCTTAGGAATTTTCCATCCTTCTCTCCGTGCTTCCCCTGTTCCCCCTCCCTGCCTGAAGCCCTGCTTATAAGCCTCAACACCCAGTCAATAAACGAGACCTTGACACAACTCAGACTGACTCTGTCTTCCTTTATGCGCCTGGTCTCCTTTCTCTCTCGCCCCCATTGATCTTTCAGGAGGTGCCTCCTCGGGTCTCATCAAATAACCTGGCCCGCGGGACTGGGCACTATGAATGTGTTGTTTGTGTATAAATGATAGTGTAACACTATGTTACTTGGTTTGTTAATAGATTCTAACAGAATTCTATAGTCTGGGCTCTCATAATACACAATTATTGCTCATCATTTTGAATCTTGATACATGCCACATTAAGGAAGCAGTGGATTTGGTGTTGGTGAAAGCCAACTCTGAGTCCCTATCTTCTTTATGCTGTAACCTAACTTGGTGGAGGGGATGGGTATGATATCTGTAGTCTCTTTCAAAATGTACCAAAATTTCTCATAGAGATTCACATGTACCCCATACTTGAGTACATATATTTGGGGATTAGGCTTCCACATATGAATTTGGGAAAGCAATAGGGCACAAACTTTCAATCTCTAGGAAACATAAAATATTTCATAATTGTCTTAGTCAGTATTCTATTGCTGTGAAGAGGTACCATGACCATAGAGACTCTCATAAAGTAAAACATTTAATTGGACCTTGCTTAGAGTTTCAAAGGTTTAGTCCAGTATTGTCATGGTGGGAAACACATAGGCAGACATGGTGCTGGGGACACAGATAAGAGTTCTATATCCAGATCCTCAGGCAGCAGGAAGAGAGAGAGAGACAGTGGGTCTGGCTTGGGCTTGTGAAATCTCAAAGCTCACCCCCAACGACACGACACATTTCTTCCAATAAGGCCATACCTCCTAATCACTCCCAAATAGTGCCGCTCCCTGATGGCAAAGAATTAACATATGTGTCTATGGGGGACATTCTAATTGAAAGCACCATAATAAGTCATCAATATTTTAATGTGAGGTTATTCTCTGTTTGGCACTTGGTCTCCATAGATATATTTTACATTGAGAGAGAAAGAGAAAGGAAGAATGTACATCTAATATTTTATAAATAAGTGAGATGCACTTGATTATGCTTTAGAAACATGAAACCATGCATTACAATTAGCCATTGGGGAAATAGTGTTCAATATTATTGGACGCCTTCATTGCTGATTTTTCAAAGATATTTATTATTTTTTAAAATTATGTGCTTTTATTGGTGGGTCAGTATGTACACATGAGTGCTCTTGTCCATGCAATCCAGAAGTGAGTGATGAATAGAGTAGAGCTGAAGTTACAGGTTGTTGTGATTCACTTGACATGGGAGCTGGGAACCAAGCTCTGCTCCTCTGAGAGAAAAGTATACTCTTAATGCTAAGGTCAAGAAATAGAGCTCTATTACTCCCTGTATCTCTAATTTTTATAGAATTTGTTACATTTCTGTTTGATGATTCATAAAAAGGAAAGATGTACAGAATTTGAAGTATCTGCCAGTAAGATAAAGAGGTTTTAAAAAAAGACACAGAAATAATTAAATAGCAACTGTAATATAGCTAGTTTTGTGAATATTTCCAATTGAATTGTTATGTCTGACATTATGCAACATTTTGAAATAAATACTAAGTTAAAATTCAAATGACCCACTATGGATAATTCAAAAATCTCACCATATGATCTTCTCTTCAGAGTAGATATTTTGTGTTTGTAAACTATAATTTTATTGTGTTTCCACTTACACTAATATATATATATTATATGTTATATATATAAATATAATATATATATATATATATAAATTATATATATATATAATTTCCTCAGCTACTATTCTGGCATGAGATGGTTCTAATTCACATAAAACAACTGGAGGATCCCAATATAGGTGAAATTCATTCTGAAGAAGGGAAAGTGATAAGAGGATAACAAAATGCAGACTACAATTCCATTAAGATATATTAATTCAATTCCATTAAGGTATATTAATTCAAATAACAAGATAGGATAACAAATATTAATTTATTATTTTTATAAAACAAAAAATAAGCAGGAAATTCTTTAACATAAAATATCTTCATCTTAAACATTTTCAAAGTCAGACAATTCAAAATATATTGAGATTGATGGAAAGACATTTTTATTTTCTTTTAAATTAGAACAAGCATGGATAAAGCATATCTCCTATTACTGATCAGAATAAGAAAATACTTTGTTTTGTTCACTTACTTTCTAGTGCCATCTTTGTCATAAACTCATTTCTTGGTAAGACATTCATCTTTTCAAAGTCTTAAAGAGATAAACAGTGATAGAAAGTATTTTATGTTGCATTGAGATCATCTGTGAAGCTAGAGCAATGATAATTTCTATTGAATGCTGACTGTGGTAGACAATGTTCTAAAACTTTACATAGATTATTTTGTTTCTTCCTGACAAGAACCAAGTGAGATATTAGGGGCTGTGTTAGAGAAAATGAAATAAGTTTTAAAACCCTGCTTTATAATAAGAAACTTTCCACTTGGTTTTTGAATATTATTTTGTCCAAAAGTATCTTCCTCTTGTTGTAACCCTTAATCCTTTCATCCATCAATGCTCAATTCAACCACTGCCACCCCCCAAAATACTGCCTCTGCAAATTGTACACAATGCATCCATACTTCATCCATTGTCCCTTAGAACAGTTTGGCTCATTCATATAGAACTCACATCATTAATTTTATTGTTGTATCCATCTCATTTGAGAGATTCTAAGCATCCAGTAAAAATCAGCAACCTTATGGTTCAACACAGTTTTTACAATATCTTGAATATTACATAAATGTTTCTAGGTTGTACAAAATACACGATAAAAGAAATACTGTTTTATTTCTTGGTGGCACAAACTTGGTCATTTTGATTATTTAATTTCAAGTGACTTTGCCAATTGAAAACACCAGAAAGCAATATGCCAAATTTTGTATGTCTTTCTAAAATATCACATACTCTAAGACTTTGCCTTTTTCCCAAATTCACCAAATTAGTAAACATCACATATACTTAATTTCCTGAGGACATGGTTAATGACTGGTTATCAGATACAATAAATCAATTTAATCAAGGTATTAAAGAGCTGATTTATTAGTTTTCTTATCACTATGACAGTATACTTGACTGAAAATAATGCCAAAATGCCTAATAGAAGGGATATTCATTTTTGCTCATGGTTTCAGAGATATTAATCCATCATAACTGGAAACACATGGTAGGGAAGCTTACACCGTGGCATACAGTAAGGAAGTGTGACAGTAACTGAATGAGTAGAACAAAATACAGCACCAAAGGCACATGATCTAGTGGCCAATTTCTTCTCAAAATGCCCCACTAACCATAATTTCACCCAGTAGTCTCTTCAAATTTTGAGTCCATTAATGAATGAAGCTATTATTACAGTGTACATTAACTAATTTTCTCAGGGAATATTCCTACCAAATTACCAAGAAGTGTGCATTAAAAAATATTTTAATTGGTGGTTTTTAATTAAATGAAGTTGGTAAACATTTTTATTCAATAGTTTAAGACCTATGTTACCACTCATTGGACAGTTCAAGATGATACTTGGAAACATTAACAGAATGGATATGAAAACATGATCCATCCTTCTGCTGCATACAAGAAACACAACTTAACTTCAAATACAGATATTACCTCAGAGTAAAGGATTGGGAAAAGGTTTTCCAATCAAATGGAACTAAGAAGTAAGCTGCTATAACTATCCTAATATCTAACAAAATAGATTTAAAACTAAAATTAATCAAAAGAAATGGAGTAGGACATTTTATATTCATCACAAGAAAACTCCATCAAGATGATATCTCAATTCTGAATATTTATGCCCCAAATACAAGGGCACCCACATTTGTTGTTTATTTGTTTTTTGTTTTGTTTTGTTTTTTGAGACAGGGTTTCTCTGTGTAGCTTCGGTACCTTTCCTGGAACTTAGTTTATAGCCTAGGCTTGCCTAAAACTCACAGAGATCTGCCTACCTCTGACTCTCAAGTGCTGGAATTAAAAGTGTATGCCACAACTGTCCTGCTTGGGCACCCATAAAAAAAAAACACTACTAAATCTTAAATCATACATATCAAACCCCACATATTAATAGTGGGAGACTTGAAGTGTCTCCTCTCCTAGCTCAGGGATACTGAGGCCCCAGGGCCATTACCCATTCCCACTTCCACTACCCATTGCTTCCCTGGGTGCAGGCTAGCAGGAAAGACACCTGAAGGCAGGTTTCCCCACCAACAACTCCCATTTGACCTGACCCTGCAATCTACAAGATCCACTTCCTGCCCCAAACTCACCCATTCCCTTGTGACCTCATTGGCTGCTTGACACACAGAATCCACCGGCTCTGATAGTACCAAGATGTGAGTGTCCCCTCTCTTAGCCCCAGAGTCCTATCTCTAGAACCCATGCCCTGGGGACATAACTCATGTCCCCTTTCCCCCACCATCACTGTCCCAGGTACAGAACAGCAGAGAAGACTCCTGAGGGCAGTCATAGCCACCAACACACCTCCACCAGACCAGACTCTGCAATCTACAAGACCCATTCCCTGCCCCAAAACCACCAGCCTCCCTGCAACCTCAATAGCTCCTTAAGACACAGAATCTGTCAGCTCTGATTAGACTAAGAGGGACAAGAGCTCTAATAGGACCAAGAGCTGCTCCCTGAGACACAGAATCTGCCAACCCCGAAAGGATCAAAAACTCCGATTGGACCAAGAGCTCTGATTGGACTAAGAGTGCCCCCCCCCAGACACAGACACCTCTTGCAGCTATTGGAGGAAGAGATGGGTAAACACCAGTGCAAAAATACATACAACAACATAAAGAGCAATATGGCACCACCAGAACCTAGTGGTACTATAACACCAAGAACTGAACATCACAACATAGAAGAAATAGAAGAAAAGAACATTAAAAATAACTTTGTGAAGATGACAGAGGCCTTTTAAGATAAAATGAAAAACTCCATTAAAGAAATTGAGGAAAAGACAAACAAAAAATTGGAAGAAATCAATAAATCCCTTAAAGAAAGCCACGAAAACCAAGAAAAAGCAATTAAACAGGTGAAGGAAACAGTTCAAGACCTGAAAATTGAAATAGAAGTAATAAAGAAGACACAATGGGAATGATGGAAATAAAAAAAAATATGAGTAAACAAACAGGGACTAAAGATGCAAACATAACCAACAGAATACAAGAGATAGAAGAGAGAATCTCTAGCGTGGAGGATGCAATAGAGGAAATAGATTTGTCAGTCAAAGAAAACACTAATGTCAAAAAAATCGTCACGCAAAACATCCAAAAATCTGGGATGCCATGAAAAGGCCAAACCTAAGAATAATAGGGATAGAAGAAGGAGAATACCAACTCAAAGGCACAGAAAATATATTACAGCAAAATCATAGAAGAAAATTTTCCCAACTTAGGGAATGAAATACTTATGAAGATACAAGAAACTTATAGAACACCAAATAGACGAGACCCTTAAAAAAAGTCTCCTTGCCAAATAATAATCAAACCACTAAACATACAGAATAAAGACAGAATGTTAAGAGCAGCAAAGGAAAAAGGCCAAGTGACTTAAAATGGCAGACCCATCAGAATAACACCCAACTTCTCAATGGAGACTCTAAAAGCCAGAAGGTCCTGAACAGAAATAATGCAGACATTTAAGAGACCACGGATGCCAGCCCAGACTGCTCTATCCAGCAAAAATTTCAATCACCATAGACAGTGTGCACAAGACACTCCAAGACATAACCAGATTTAAACAATACCTATCCACAAATTCAGCCCTACAGAAAACACTAGAAGAAAAACTCCAGCCTAAGGAATTTAGATGCACCCATGAAAACACAGGCAATAGATAACCCCAAAGCAACAAATCCCAAAGAAGGGAAATACACACACACACACACACTACTACCAAAAGATAACAGAAATTAACACTCAGTGGTCATTAATATCCTTTAATATCCATGGACTCAAAAAGCCTATAAAAAGACGTAGTCTAAAAGAAGAATATGAAAACAGGATCCACCATTCTGCTGCATACAAGAAACACAGCTCCATTTTAAACACAGAAACTACCTCGGATTAAAAGGCTGAGAAAAGATTTTCCAATCAAATGGACTCAAGAAGCAAGCTGGTATAGCTATCCTAATATCTAACAAAATAGACTTCAAACTACAATCAATCAAATGAGATTAGGAAGGACACTACATATTCATCACAGGAAAAATCCACCAAGATGAAGTCTCAATTCTGAACATTTATGCCCTAAATACAAAGGCACACACATATGTAAAAGAAACATTACTAAGTTTAAATCACATATGCATCCCCACACACTAGTACTGGGAGACTTCAGTACCCCACTCTCACCAATGGATGGGTGTGCCAGATAGAACCTTAACAGAGAAATAAGGGATATAACAGATATTATCACTCAAATGGATTTACTAGAAATCTACAGAACATTCTACCCTAACACAAAAAAATATACCTTCTTCTCAGCACCCCATGGAACCTTCTCTAAAACTGACCACATACTCGGTCACAAAGCAAATCTCAACAGATTAAAAAAAAATGGAATAACCTCCTGTATTTTATTGGACCACCATGGCTTAAAGTTACATTTCAAAAACAAAAAAAATTACAGAAATCCTACAATCACATGGAAACTGAATAATGCCCAACTGAATCACCAAGGTATCAAGGAAGAATTAAAGAAAGAAATTAAAGACCTCCCTGAATTCAATGAAAATGAATGTACTACATACACAAACTATGAGACACTATGAAAGCAATTCTAAGAGGAAAATTCATAGCACTAAATGTCCACATAAAGAAGTTGGAAAAAAAATCTCACATTAGTGACTTAATAGCACCCCTGAAAGCTCTAAAACACAAAAAAGCAAACTCGCCCAGGAGGAATAGACACCAGGAAATAATCAAATTGAAGACTAAAATCAATAAAATAGAAACAAAGAGAACAATACAAAGAATCAATGAAACAAAGAGTTGGTTCTTTGAGAAAATCAACAAGATAGACAAGCCCTTATCCAGACTAACAAAAAGGCAAAGAGAGAATATCCAAATTAGCAAAATCAGAAATAAAAAGGGAGACATAACAACAGACAATAAGGAAATCCAGAGAATCATCTGGTCATACTTCAAAACCCTGTACTCCACAAAATTGGAAAATCTCAAAGAAACAGACAATTTTCTGTATAGTTACCACATACCTAAGTTAAATCAAGACCAGATAAACAATTTAAATAGACCAATAGCCCCTAAGGAAACAGAAACAGTTATTAAATTTCTCCCAACCAAAAAAATCACAGGACCAGATGGTTTCAATACATATGACAGAGGGCTAATCTCCAAAATATATAAAGAACTTAAGAAACTGTACATCAAAATACCAAATAATCCAATTAAAAATGGCATATAGGTCTAAACAGGGAATTCTCAAAAGAATTATCTCAAATTGCAGAAATACACTTAAAGAACTGTTCAACATCCTTAGTCATCAGGGAAATGCAAATCAATATGTATATGAGATACAATCTTATGCCTGTCAGAATGGCTAAGATCAAAATCACTGATGACTGTTTGTGTTGGAGAGGATGTGGAGTAAGGAAAACATTCTGCCAATGCTGGTGGTGATGCAAACTTGTACAGCCACTTTGGAAATTAATATGGCAGTTTCTCAGAAAATTGGTAATCAATCTACTTCAAGACCTCTCTTGGGCATATACTCAAAGGATGCTCAATCATACCACAAGGACACTTGCTCAACTGTCTTCATAGCAGCATTATATTAAATAGCCAGAAACAACCTAGATGTCCCTCAATTGAAGAATGGATACTAAAAATGTGGTACATTTACATAATGGACTATTACTCAGGTGTAAAATACAATGACCTCATGAAATTTGCAGGCAAATGGATGAAACTAGAAAAAAATCATTCTGAGTCAAGTAACCCAGACCCAGAAATACAAACATGGTATGTACTCACTCATAAGTGGATATTAGAAATAAGTGTAGGATAACCAACTTACAATCTACAGCCCCAGAGAGGCTAGATAACAAGTAGGGCCAAAAGAGGAATGTATGGATTTCCCTGGGAAGGAGAAATAGAAGAGTTCTCCTGTGTATACTGGGGGCAGGGGTGAGGGGATGAGGGATGGGAACTTAAGGGTGCTGGTTGGGTGGGCTGGGTTTGAGAGGTGGGTTGAGGGCAGGATTGAGGGGGAGAGTAATGAAAGATGTATCTTGATGGGGGCATATTTCAGATTTAGGGAGAAACCTGGTACCATGGAAAATCCCAGGAATCCACAAGGATGACCCCAGCTAAGACCCCTAGCAATAGTAGAGAGGGTGCCTGAACTGGCCATCTCCTGTAATCAGATTGGTGACTACCCTACTTGTCATCAGAGAGCCTTTATCTAGTAACTGATGGAAGCAGATACAGAGATCCACAACCAAGAACTGGGCCCAATTCTTGAAGTCTTCCTGAAGAAAAGAAGGAGGAATTATAAGAGCCAGGGGGATTGAAGTCATGAAGGAGGAACTCACAGAGACAGCTGACCTGAGCTCCTGGGAGTTCATGAACTCTGGATCAACAGTTAGGGAGCCTGCATGGGACTGACCTAGGCCCTCTGTGTGTGTGTGACAATTGTGAAGCTTGGTACTTTTGTAAGGTTCCTAACAGTGAGATCAAGACCTGTCCTTGGTGCTTAACTGGCTTTTGGGAACCTGTTCCCCATGCTGGATTACCTAGCCCAGTCTTGATGCAGATGCAGTGGTGTGGGAGGGGGAGGAGCTGTTCCTTCCTCAACTAGATGTGCCATTTGTTCAAGCCCATAGGAGACCTGCTCCTTCCTGAATGGAGAAGGAAGAGTACTGGATCGGGAGAGGGTAGATGGGAGGTGGGGAGAGAAACAGGAGTAGAGGAGGGTGGGGAAACTGTAATTGCTATGTAAAATAAATGAAAAAAAGTTAATTAAATAAAATTTTTAAAAAAATAGAGAGGAGAAAATACACTAAATAAAAACCAGAGATAACAAAGGAGTTAAATATGATAGCAATAAAAATGAAAATCAAAAATCAAGAATAACACTATAATCAGGAAAATGTAAATCAAAACCACAGTGGTATATACCATGTCATATCAATTATATTTTTTACTGTAAAAATAACAAATTTTCATAAACTTGTGGAGAAATAGGAACTTTCATTTACTATACGTAGGGATAAACATGAGCATACCCATGATACAGAACAGTATTAAGTTCCCTTTAAAACCTAGGTAAAGTATCACAGTATAATATAATCCAGCAATCATGTTATCCCACTTCTGGTTATATTCCCAAAGGAACTGAATATAGTATGTTAAAAAGACATCTATATGTACTTGTTGGAAAAGAGGATAGGCAGTGGATACAGGAGTACCACTGGATAGAAAGAATAATTTCTAGTGTTTGACAGCATAGTAGGATAACTATTGTTGACCACAATTAATATACTATTTCAAATTCCAAGTAGTTTGGATTTAAATTGTTCACAAGACAGGGAAGTAATATATGTCTTAGGTGATAGATATACCAATTACTGTGATATGATTATTATACATTGTATGTATGCACCAAATTGACAAACTTTTCACAAATATATATATATATATATATAGTTACTATATATCAATAAAAATATAAACATAGTTAAATATTTTAATATACATATTTAACTGTAGGCCTTTGTATCTCTCTGTGGGTATTTACATATGAGGAGCACAGAGATTGTATAGAATTCCCTGGAGTTGGAGACTTAGGCAGCTGTGAGTCACTTGACATGGGTGCTGGGAACCAAATCCCAGTCCTCTGGAAGAGCAGCAACTATTGCTAACTTCTGAGTTATTAAATTTTTTGCCCCAAGAAATATATTTTGAATAATGACAATGGCTTTTGAGTCTTTCTTCCAAAATCAAAGGTAGAAGAATGACCAAGAAGAAACAGTAAAATTTTGGTAAATAATAATCCAAGTATATCAATAAATCATTGTAAATGTTAATGGTTTAAGTAAATCAATCAAAGTCTGCCAGAGTAAATAAAAAACAGCAATATGTTGTCTACAGTAAGATCTCCTTTAATATAAAGACAAATAGAAATAAGAACAGACATTTTTGGACGGGCATGGTGGCCTGTGACTGTAATTTCAGGAGTTAGGGATCACCAATTGAAGACCTACAAGTTTGAAACCAGACCGGGCTACATAGTGAAATCTAGGCCAGTCTATGCTACAATAGTGACATCATAATAAAAATAAAGTCAATAAAAGGTTTGAGGAAATTATTATGTACATGCTAATCAAAAGATAGAACAAAAATAGCAATATTAGAGAAACAAATTTCAGAGAAACAGAGGGAAGCTAACAAGATTAAAGAAGGACATTATAGGGGCTGGAGAGATGGCTCAGAGTTTGAGTATGTATTATTCTTTTAGAAGAATAGACTTGGGTTCCAAGCACTCAGGCTGGGCAGCACAGTTGCCTGTAACTCCAGTTGCAGTGATCCAACATATCTAGCCCTGTGGGAAACCACGCTCACTTCTTCAAACAAGCACACATGCACTGACATATGCACACACATATACATAATTAAAATATTAAAATAACCTTTAAGAAGTCACTGTACCATTATTAAAAAGTTAATTCTCCAAGACATAAAACCAGTAATGTGCATATGCCGAACAAGAGAGTTGTCAAATATGTGACACAGCAGCCCATAGACCCACAAAGAGAAATCAATGTATCTACTCTTACTGTTATAAACTTTACCATACCTCATCAGTAACGGATACATTCCTCAGAAAATTTGTCAGGAAGAAATAGTATTGCAACCAGAAACTTTTTTTTTTTTTACAGGTGTCACTATTTATTTATTTATTTATTTATTTATTTATTTATTTATTTATTTATTTATTTATTTTTCCTTTTTCTTTTATGTTTTTTTTAATTTTTATTTTGCAATACAATTCAGTTCTACATATTAGCCACAGATTCCCTTGTTCTCTCCTCTCCCGCCCCCCTCACCTTCCCCCCAGCCCGCCCCCCATTCCAATCTCCTCCAGGGCAAAGCCTTCCCCACAGACTGAGATCAACCTGGTGGACTCAGTCCAGGTAGGTCCAGTCCCCTCCTCCCAGGCCGAGCCAAGGGACCCTGCATAGGCCCCAGGTTTCAAACAGCCAACTCATGCAATGAGCACAGGACCCGGTGCCACTGCCTGGATGCCTCCCAAACAGCAAACAGATCAGGCCAATCAACTGTTTCACCCATTCAGAGGGCCTGATCCAGTTGGTGACCCCTCAGCCATTGGTTCATATTTCATGTGTTTCCGTTCGTTTGGCTGTTTGTCTCTGTGCGCAACCAGAAACTTTTTAAAGTTTAAAATGTTACAGTCAATTTCTTCTTAAGAATTTCAGCTAAAACCTGTAAGTAACTTGGCTCTCATTCCCTTTTTCTAACAGAAACAGAAAATTCTTTTTCTTCTACTTTATGTAGTACCTTGTGCTACTTTTGTAGTTTTTGAACCCCTGGATGATTGACATTAAAGCCTTCTAAAACCAGGGGCAAGATGGCTTAGTAAGAAAAGGCATTTACTACCATGACTTACCACCTGAGTTTGAAGTCCAGGAACCACATGTAGAAGGAAAGAGATTAGTTATCCTCTGACCTTGTAATTTTTGAATTATCTTAAGCTATACACATACACACACACACACACACACACACACACACACACACACACACACACACGCTCACATACACGCTCACACAATGGTACCTATTTATAGAGTGTGGCATGACAATTCAATTTTGTAGAATATACAATGAATAACACATTAGAATTGTCATCTTCTTGTAAAAACTTCTTTAGTAAAGACTTTGAACTCTGTACACAACACACAAATGATAGTGATCTTGGCTGGGCTTGGTAGAATACATCTTTAATCCCAGTTCTTGCAGGGCAGGACCAGGCCTGTCTCTGTGAGTTCAAGGCTAACCTGGTCTACATAGTGAGTTTAGGGCAGTAAGGATTATATAGTGAGAGGCTGTTTCAAAACACACAAATCAAATCCAACTATAATTGTTGCAGCTTTCCTTGTAACAGTTGATGATGGTGATTCATCTGTAATTCCAGGAATCAAGAAGTTGAAACTCAGTAAGCATGAATTAGAATTCAGTCTGTACTGTATACTGAATTCATGGCCACTTCTTCAGCATGTCCTACATGTATGTGCTACCACAACTATCCTCCAATTAAGTCTCAGAAATCATCTCAGAAGAGGGGCAGAAAGATTGTAAGAGCCAGGGATAGTGTACATCTGCCATGAAATAGTATTTCCTGGATACGGCAGGGCTATTGCACACATGAGTTCACAAAAGAGTAGCTATGACTGCACACAGAAAATGTGCGTAGGATCAGTCTGGCTAATCAAAGTCTAAGCAAGAATGGGAGATTGGTTCCTAAAGTCCTACCCCTAGATAAGGAGTTATAAGCATTGATGTCTGTTGAGAGAGAGAGAGAGAGAGAGAGAGAGAGAGAGAGAGAGAGAGAGAGAGAGAGACAGAGAGACAGAGAGACAGAGGGAAAGGGAGAGGGAGAGGGAGAGGGAGAGGGAGAGGGAGAGGGAGAGGGAGAGGGAGAGGGGGAGGGAGAAGCATGAATCTTAAAAGGTTTTATTAATAAAAACAAGTCTGGAGCCAGGTATTGGGGTGAAAGCTGAAAGATCAGAGAAACAGAACCCGCCACAGCGAACCTCACCTTGCCACTTCCTTAGCTGAACTTGTTTGCTCAGACTGAAAGACTCTGAGTCCTCATCTGAATGGATCTCAGCTGAACTGCTGCTAAAAGCCTAAAAGCTTAATAAGGCTCTAGTTCCTGGTCCTCATGCCCTATGTACCATTCTGCTTCCTAGGATTAAAGGTGTGTGTGTCACAATGCCTGGCTGTTTCCAGTGTGGCTTTGGGCTTACAGAGATCCAGACACATCTCTGCCTCCTAAATGCTGGGATTAAAGGCGTATGCTACCACTGCCTAAACCTATGTTTAATATAGTGGCTGTTCTTGTCTCTGACCCCCAGAAAAGTTTTTTGGGGTGCATGATATATCAACCACAAGAGAGAGTCAGTTTTCTTCAAGGATAAGGCCCCTGAGAGGCAACCAAAATTTAGTAGATGTACTGACATTCATGTGCATACAATCAGTACTAGTTAAATTCAGTGGGTTTAAAAGAAAACCAAAGAACATATGAAGTTGGGAGGAAAAAGTGGTGGGGGGGTAGAGAGGAATTGGAAGTGAAAGAATTGGTGGTGGATTGATTTGATCAAAACACCTTATACACGTATATGCAGCTCTTAAACAATAAAAATTACAAAAACGCCAAGACTAAAACAGACTATAATTGAAGTTCTGACTGGGAGGTGGGTATAGCATAAATTAAAACACTTGAAAATGGTCATTGTGTTGATTGGGTCCTCCTTTTTTCTAAGCTCTTGGTTAGCATACAGAGATCTGAAATAGTTGAATCTACCAGCATTTTTTTGCCAGCTTTTTATTTGTTTCACAGCAGATCCATCTTCTGGAACTTTTTCTTCTATTTTACTGATATAGTAGACAGCAGCTCCTAATTATTGAAACAGTTTCTAGTGCAGAGGAAAAAATATAGCAGCAAAAGAACACAGTGAGATTTAAGGAAGCACAGGAAAACTTGTTATCTTTAAAGCGTACCTAGACAATAAGCTATGAACAGAAAGTGCTCTGTATTACAATACACTTAGTATAAGAAGCTGGAGTAGAACACTCGACTATTTGAAGGCACTAAACGTACACATGCAGGCTCATGCACAACTTGCTTTAGTCTATACAGTATCAAGCAGTGTATACAAACTCAAAATTGACCAGATCGTTGTTGAATAAAATACCATTATATTTGGGGAAATAATGTTTGTGTCACCTGGAAGAGACTAATGTAAAAAATCCAGGACTCTTTCATATGTGTTGCTGTTGAGATATGAATAATGGTATACAGAATCACAACAGTGCTGTGGGATGGTCTGTATGTCAAGTGTGTTGCTGATTGGTCAGTAAATAAATCACTGATTGGCCATTGGCTAGGCAGGAAGTATAGGTGGGACAAGGAGAAGAATTCTGGGAAGTGGAAGGCTGAGAGGGAGACACTGCCAGCCGCCACCATGACAAGCCGCATATGAAGATCCCGGTAAACCACTAGCCATGTGGCAAGGTATAGATTTATGGAAATGGATTAATTTAAGCTATAAGAACAGTTAGTAAGAAGCCTGCCATGGCCATACAGTTTGTAACCAATATAAGTCTCTGTGTTTACTTGGTTGGGTCTGAGTGGCTGTGGGACTGGCGGGTGAGAGAGATTTGCCCTGACCTTGGGCCAGGGAGGAAAACTCTAACTACACAACAGAATAATTTATACTCCGAAAAATATATCTGACAAGGTTATCTATATTGCTACAGAGGAAAATCTGAAGGCAATGTTTGATATGGTAAATACCATTGTAGAAATATTCCAATTTAATTCTCAAAACAACAATATGAGGCAGTGATAGCTATTGGTATCATTACATGGGTTTAAAATTTTCTTTTATGTACTACTTCAATTCAGTACAAAATATTAATATGTGATATGTTTGTCAGTGGCCATTTTTAAATTTCTTGTGTTTCAATTGTGATGTTTCTCTTTAATCAATTAGTTTTTAATTTTGTTCAGTCTTTTAACTACCAATGTAACAGTTATCATAGTGTAATTACAGTGTGGTTATTTAATTTTTATTTGTTTGACTTAATTGTGGAAATAACCATTTGAGAAAACATTTCTTTTATTCTTATCAGAGAATTATGCCTTTATTCAACTTCAGACAATTTTCATAAACTATCTCTTTAAATAATTTTTGTCTATTTTACCACTGACATACTTTTAGTGATTAAATAAGGAACCAGCATGTAACTGATGTCCAGTTACTATTAAGACAGTGATAGTTTTGCTGATCTTAGTATTTTCCTGTTATATCGATTATCTTTTTTTCCTACAATGAGTCCAGTCCAGTACAAATTCAATTTTTTTCTTTTTCTTTCTTTTTTTTTCAATTTTTTTTTATTTCCTGTGATACTAGAGATTGAATCCAAGGCTTCTTATATCCTAGAACTGTGAACTATCTCTGATATATACCTCAGCCCATTAAAAAGTATTTTGAGATCGTTTTTCAAAAAGTTGCCAGATAGTCCAAAAGGACCATAAAATTGCAATCTTTCTGATTTAACTGCTGAGGCAACAGGGATTCCATGCCTCCCACACCAGGCCAGGCTCAGATCATTAATTTTTAACATCTCTTCTGCTTATAATATCTTTCTTTCAGATCTGTTAGTGGTGGCTGTCTAATTATTTCACATCACTAAATTTTTAGCTCAAATATTATCATTTCAAAGAATAGTTGCCTGATTTTTTTTCAGTGTATATATTTTCTCTAAGGACTTTCCAGTTAAGAACCCTTAAGTTCTCACATCTTTGCACAGTTATTTTCACTTTTTGTTTCGTTTGTTTTTCTCCTCTCTTTCTCTAGCAGGTTGTAAATCAGCCTCACTGAAATCATCAGATTTAATGTCTTAGAATGTTATTACAAAATGATTATTTAACATTTTTTTCAATTAATGACACATCCTTCCTCCATGATTAGTCAAGGCATAAAATGCTGCCTTTTTAGAGAAACTTTCAGAGCCTTCAGTATGTTTATAGGTACTCCAAAACACCAAGAAAAGGCCATGGACTTTAGTTGTTAAATATATATTCTGAGAACAGTGGACAAGCATGTATGTGGGTCTCTGTTGCATCATTTCCAACTAGTGCAAACTTGGGTAAAATCTTAATACTTAACCCACATACTAAATATTTTGGTCCTCAAATTTACAAATTGAAGTCAAGTGTGCTTCCAAATCTCTGTGTGGAAATTCAGCTTTCAAGGAAATAATTAAGCTGAATTCACAGAAACAGGGTGAAACCATAATTTGATAAATCAATGCCCTTATAAAAGATTTTAGAGATAATGATTTTTTGTGTGTGCCAGCTCCTTGCTCTATTCCATGCTCTATCATTCTTTCACTCCCTTGTTCTGTGTCTCTCTATTTCTTGCATTAGAAATAGGTCTTGACAGCAAAGAGAGAAAACAGACATCAGTAACCCAGAAATAAATCCTTCACTTGAAATGAATTTTCTAGAAACTTAATCTCTCTCTCTCTCTCTCTCTCTCTCTCTCTCTCTCTCTCTCTCTCTCTCTCTCTCTCTCTCTTCCTGTATAGACAGACAGACAGACAGATATATGGAAGTGAGCTCAGTTAGCCACATGCTTGTTAACGGAAACACCAGGACTTGAGACAGATCTCCAGAGCACAGGTTAAAAAACAAAACAAACTGGGCTTGATGTATGAATCACAGCTCTGGAGAAGGGAGGGAAGGGTGTTACCCAAGGCTCCCTGGCCAGCCAATATGGTCTATTTGTCCAATTCCAAGCCAGTGAAATAACCAATCTCAAAAATAGAGACTGCACCTTTGTAATAACATCTTAGGCTGTTCTGTACAATCCACATTCATGCATAAACTTGCTCCCCAGCACAAACATGCACATACACACGAAGATGAGAAATGGATATGCATATACAGAAAATGATAGAGCAAGAGGTCCTAGAAAAGTTCGTGGTTTTTAGTTACTGCCAGTACCATTTCTTTCAAGGTGCACTGCTTTTTGGAGTCTAATGTTAATCATATTTCCTTAAAAGAAGATAATTCACAATTGAAAAAGTACTTGTTTTACTACAGCAGATTTTTCTTCCAGGTTTAGGATCAAATGAAGATTTCATGGAGAGTCTGTCATCTAAAAGTGGTCATTGACTATGGGTAACAAGTGAAAATACAGTTTTGATAAGAATGGCAACTAGTAGTAAGCTCACATTTTCTTGTAGACCTGATTTAACTTAGTGTATATTCTCAATGACGTCAACCTTCAGTTCTCAGATGGAACAGAGAGTTACAGCAACTTGCCTAAAGCCCTGCTGACAGAGAAGAGCCAAACTTCTAAGCAAGGCCAACTAAATTTGGTGTTTGTGCTCGGAAATGTTATGATGCTCTGTCCTTGATAACTTGGAGTCCATAGCTAAAAAAAAAAAAATCTGCTGTTGAAATGAAAGTCCCACAGTGTCAATCAGTTCTCCAACATCTTCTGACTTTCTGTTTACTTATTCAAGGCAACATTTTTTAATTTTATGACAATGCAATTGCTCAGTTCCTTCCAGCATGATGTCCACATTCTAAACTAAAGAGAAAGTACCATAACAGGTGCTTATGCCAGTAAAATTAACTCCATGCTTGGACTTCATTTTCAGCCAGTATACAAAATCATGATCATTTGACCAACCCTTGTTATAATAAAATGAGATCCAGCAAAATCACTTTAAGAGAAACCTGTAGCTTTGAAAATTGACAAATTATATCATCTCCTTAGACTTTGGGGAAATGGATATATTTGTTATATATAACAAATCTTAAGCTTTTTTTTATTTTTTGGTTTTCTGAGACAAGTTTTCCCTGTGTAAAATCCCTGATTGTCCTGGAACTTGCTCCGTAGACCAGACTGGCTTTGAATGCACAGAGATTCACCTGCCTCTGCCTCTTGAGGGCTGGGATTAAAGGCATGCACTACAACTAACTGTCCCTTATTTAGCATTTTATTTGTCATTTGTAGGACCATTTCTTATTTCCTATTTTAACTGCTCTCCCAATATAATATCAAATCTAAAATATATGTATATAGCTGATATAGTCTGTGACTAGTAAAAAAACTGTTGGAGAAACAAGGACCAGCTTTTCTTCATTAATCATCTTATACTTGTGTTTACCTATTTTATCAAACTATAGAGACCCAAGTTTAAACTTCATATTTCTCCCTTACTTACATGGTGAATATGAACATATTTTTTCTCATATTTTTACTTTCATGGTCAAAAAAATGTTGACACTAATATATATTTCATCAGGTAGTTTTGAAGATTAAATGACAAAAACAAATCATACACAAAGCATTTTTTTTACATATAGAATATACCATATACCCCATATATCCTAAAATATTCAGCAAATATACTAATTACTGTACCCTTAAATCTCCGTATATTCATAAATGGCTTGAAAATTGCTGGTTTTATAAAATTTAATAAGCAAATTGATATAGCAACTTTAGAGTAATATGAATTACTAAACAGTCTTATTAATAAAAAACCTGGAGCCAGATATTGGGGTGAAAACTGAGAGATCAGAGGAATAGGACAAGCCACAGCCAGTCTCACCTTACTAACTCTCAGCCTCCGGAGAGAGCCACTTCCTGTATACTCATGCCTATATCCTTTCTGTCTCTGCCATCTCACTTCCTCTCTCTGCCCAGCTACCTCACTTCCTCTTTCTGCCCAGCTCTGTCACTTCCTGTCTATCTGTACAAATCTCCAGACCTTTATGGCTAACTCGTGCTGGAAGTTAAAGGCATGTGCCACCACACCTGGCTCTGTTTCCAGTGTGGCCTTGAACTCACAGAGATCTGATGAATCTCTGCCTCCTGAATGCTAGGATTAAAGGTGTGTGCTACCATTGCCTGACTTCTATGTTTAATATAGTGCCGGGCTTTTTCCTCTGATCTCCAAGTAAGCTTTATTTATTAGAGCACAAATAAAATATCACCACACTTTAGCTACAATACAATTTGGCTTTTTTTCTTATATAACAATAACATGTTGCACACTTCATATTTTTTATTTTTTCAGAGATGCTTAATGGTACAATCTATGGTCAGGTAGCATAACAACAAACTACAGATGCTCTTTGATTTAAGATGTGTTTATGTTTCAATAAACATTCTAACTGTTCAGTGTGCACACCTCCATGTGGACACACTCATTATAACAGTTCAGTGTGCACACCTCCATGTGTGCATTTTAACTTGAAGACACCATAAGCTGAAAATGCATCTATTACAACTAACCTAGCAAGCAAACATAGTTTATTACAGCAGTGCTCTGTGGAAGATCAGTTGTTTACCTTCATTGCCATATGGTTGTCTAGAAGGAGTGACTCAGTGCTGCTCTTGTGCGTTGAAAAGGGGTATCATATCATACTTTCCTAGTCAAGAAATGAATCAAAATATAAAATGTGAAATACAATTTTTATTCAGTGTTGATAGCTTCCACACCTTCATATGAGTCAACAAGTGTGGTGCCCCTGAGCTATGTATTAGCCCTGAGTGTTCAAGATACACTCTTATTACATAGCCCAAGTTTACCTTTCACTCAGTAGTATAGCCTACATGATAGGGTCTTCTTTTTTTAGTTTCTTCCTAAGTAATGACATTGGAGGTGTTTACCACCACTCGTGGCTGAAAATCATAAATTTAATTATAAGTACAGAAATATGAGTATTCATTAAACTCGGTATATATATATATATATATATATATATATATATATGTATTATATATATGAATACCTGTCCCCCATTTTTTGTGTTAGATACTAAATAAAGAAAAAAAAAGAAATAAAAAGGAAGAAATGACTACTCCTAGTTATGATGGAGGTTTATTGTAGATATGAGGGAGAAAACAGTCAGAGGCAGAGGCATCTGAAAGGGTCCAAAGTAGACACAATATACTGACTGAACCAGGCCATGAGAAGAGATGGGGTAGAGGAAAGGGGAGATCAAGGAACCAAGACCCTAGGAGGCCAAGAAACCCAAAGTCCAAAGGGGCCAAAAGGCAATGTAAGCAAAATGGCTTGGTTATATAGGGATCAGAGAAGTTGTGGGAAGGGCAAGCCTAGCCCAGTCTCTGCTTTGGAGAAGTTTAGGGTAGGGGCTGGGATATGTGAGCCAGGACCCCCTTTTACCAGTAGGGACTGAGGGACGCTGAGAGAACATGGTGGCCAATGTCAGCTTTGATATGTTAATAGTCATCTTAGCCATTTGTCCTATGTTTGAAACCTAACAGACACTTAAAAGTATTGAAAGGTGGGAAGTTTAAAAGGGGATTGGAGGACTATGGTCTGCCCTCAAATCAATCAAAAAATTGATTAAAGTTGTTAACACTAAAGTTGGTTTTCTAAAAGAATAAGCATAAGTTCTTCCTCTCTGTCTTTTTCTCACAAATGATGCACTCTGTCATGGTACAATGCAGTACAAATTCCATTAGAAGATGTTGACAATTTGATGTGAACTTATTTTCCACAACTAAGAGAAACAAAGTTAAGTACTTTATAAATTTCTCACAGGCAGGTATTCTGATATAGTAGCAAAAGAAGGACAAAAAGACTTAAATTAGTTAAACTTACTTATTTTAAGATGTAGTAGTAATGATATTATAAATCTACAAATACTCATCTACTGTATGCTTGAGGACAAGATAAAATTTTAATACATGTTTATGTAATCCCTTATCTAAGCATAAGGCTCAAAGGGTATGGACGATATAGTTTTATGCTTGAGTGAGAGAGTGGGGATACCTCAGACAAATAAGAGGAAGCAATTAATTTACAGTATTAAGTTTAATCCATAATAGATTTTTTAAATTACTTGGTCCCTTTTCAGAAATAAAATTTCTTCACACTAATTTGGGATATTTACTATCTGTGGGCAGAGGTTAGACAGCAAACGTGGGGGAAAGGAAACAGTACAAACAAAAGGAGATGAGCTCTATTGGCCAGTCTGTAAAGATTTCTTTGCAGAGAAGTCGATAACTACTTCTCACATAGGAAGTATAAACCACTCTACATGAACAGTGTGTCCTTGTGTCTTAAACACTGACAAGTAACACTTGACCAGTATCTTGACCAATATTGTCTATGCATTCATTTTCAACTGGCTTTTCTCCTGAGACAAAAAGTAGCCTCTTAAAGCTATGTGAATTCCTCAGAAGTAAATATTTTGAGTGAGCATACTGAAAGTTGTGCTCTGATTTCATGATCCATAAATACTGATTTAAATATGCCTTGAATGCCCATTGTGATATTAACTTGCTATTCTTACGTGCTATTTGAAAATCCTTGGCACAGCAGAGAAAACACTGCCTGAAGGCACCACTTTTGTTTAATTTTATGTGTATAGACTACAGCAAGAAGACTTATAAATACGTAGTTTATAGCTTTGAGTTATCAGGGATAAGAACAGCACTCAATGTAGCTGAGGATACCCTCAATCTCACATGTAGCTAATTCTGGTCATGAACACTCTTTCTCCTGCCTCCAGGTGCAAGAGCATGTTCCCAGTAGTTTATGGCCTTTACAAAATATACACCTTAAAATGTTGTAGCAAGGATTGTGGAGAGAGTATATCTGGATCAACATACTCAGTATTACTGAAAAACAAAATATGTAGAATTTCAAGTAAGTATTTTTAAATGCATTTAGTGTTGTCAAGTATAAATACTGAGTCTCATCTTCTTCTAATAATATGTATAGATTATTAAGCATAGAGTTTTATGTATAATACGTATGTACTTACTGGGTCAAAAAAGGAATATATGAAAAATAATGCAAGAAATAGGTGCCAACACATGTTTCAGTTAATATATAGTAGACATACAGTTAATTGGGGAGTTAAAATTTCTATGCCTCCAAAAATATGTATGTTCTGTATGTTAATTATTAATTTCTTAAATAATTAATGGGCTCCATAAACAATTCATAATTAATATAAGTTTAACATTTAGAAAGAAAATTCAGCAGTGAATATTCTTATAATCTTTGTTTAATTTATCACAAGTTCCTCCTTAGAAAAACTGAAGAGTGACTAAAGTTACCTCCTGTAATTACAGAAAATAGAAATAAAAATCTTCTGTTCTTTCTTTAATGAAATCCAAATAATACAATATTCTCAGACAGGGTTTGGGCTTTGTGAGCCCCTTATTCATCCGTTCTGGAATACTGACTGATTTGATCTTGTGCAGGTCTTATGCAAGTAACACTTATATGATTTGATGTGGACAAAAGCCTTGTCTTGTCTAGAAGACAGCAGTTCAAAGCTCTCCTTCCATCTGAGGCCTCATATGTTCTTTCCCATCCCTATCCTACAATGCTCCAAGAGCCTTAGATGGTGAGGAATTTGTTTAAGGGACACGTCCTCAGCTAAGCACTCAGATTTGCTTATAATTCGGCACTTTGACCAGTCTTGAGTTTCTGCATTACCCACTAGCTAATGAAAAAAGGGTCTTCTTAGTACACTGTTGAGAGTAGCACCAATTTATTGGTATAGACATAAATATTTAGAAACCAATATGACAAGAAAAAGATTCCAAATTAGGACCTATGCTCTATCCTGTCTTGGGCTTTTAACCATCAGTACAAAATGAGGAATCAAATATCCACTACAGTTTCAGGCCTCATATAGAATCAGGAAGTGGGTGGTTATGATCATAATCACCATGTCTCTATTATAACAATGGGAACATTTTTTAGGGCAAAATTTATTGCAGCATGAAGAATATTTTCTCCAAAGAAACTCATATAGCACCTTCTGGCTTTGTATGGAAGCCAACAGGGAGAAGATTTTCTAGTCATTTAAAGGTTTAGTTTCTAAGTACAACATTCAAAATATGTGATATCTTCATCAATAGGTTCCTACTACTTAGTTATGGTTGGCAACCAAAAACAATAGCAGTAGCCTTTTTGTTTGTTTTGGGTGCCTCTGGGGACTCTCTGTATACTAATTGGTTTTTAATGTCATTCAGCTAAGCAATAGATGATTTGGGTTTTGACATGAACATCTGGAATCAAAGTTATTGAATCCAATATTAAAACTGCCTCATGACCTTTTGGAGTCCACTACCTATGGTGGGACACCTCGCACAGCCTTGAGGCAAGGGGACGGGCTTGGACCTGCCTCAACTGAATGTACCAGGTTCATGGGAGGCCTTACCTTGCCTTTGGAGGGAATGGGGGATGGGTTGAGAGGTGAAGGCTGGGGAGAGGGAGGAGGGAAAAGGGGGAATCTGTGATCGATATGTAAAATGAATAAAAAAATTCTTAATAGTAAGATAAACTGCCTCATGATACAATCATTGATCAAATTACATGGAACAAAAATTAGAAAATAATTAGATATAGGAAAGGTATTTCAGGCACTGAATGTCTCAAATTTACTAGGGTATAAAAATGAGCAACAAATTTTATAGCATTTTTTTAAAATAGTCATTCTTGATTGTCAGTATTTGTTTTGTCATTCTTGAAAAATGTTTGATCCATACTTATTGTGTGCATTAGTTTTAACTAATCATACTATCAGATACATGTGGGCTCTTCAGATAGCACTGATAGTGCATCCTATTTCCAATCCTTAGAAATTTTAATACTGCATGTATTTAAAAATTGTAGTAAAGAAAAATTAGATCATCAATTAAAATTTGTCATTCTCATTTTAAAAATATATAGATATGAAAATTGTTATTTAATTTAATAAGCACACCATTTGGCAAGTTCCATATAGGTATAGATCACAGATCTTATGAAAAAATAAATGAGAAGCAGATCTCTTTGGGATACTTACAACTTGGCTAAAACAGAAATGATTTCCTATGACCATAAATATCAAAACATAATTTAATACTGGTCAAGGTAATGTTACTCAAGCACTGAATTTATAAAGTAGTGTACCAAATACAGTGATGTTGTTGTGATACTGTAAACTTTCCAAATTAGTCTGCTGTGTCAGTATCGAAAGGGAAGCCATTTCAAAAAAGAAGATAAAGGCAAGTGAACAGTAGAACAAAAGTCAAGAAACCCGTATTATTTCAGGAAAGATGTTAATTCTTGATTTGTTTGTATCCATAAATTTAACAGTAAGGAGAAATGTTAGTGAAGATTAGATGACTTCATCATTATTCCTGTTGTCTGAATGCATTATTAATCTCCATCTGTCTACAAGACCTTTAGGGATTATTTCTGGTAGGAGTTGATTATTAACTGAAAAAAAGTTTACATCTGTTTTTTAAATCAAGATATTATGCAAAATAAAACTTTCACAAGCGGCATCAGAGTTGTAGATGAAGTCATTTAGTGAGGAAATACCTGGGAAAAATTTCTGTCATAAAATGATAAGAGACATAAGGGGAAGGTGATAATGATGCATCTTATATACTAGAAATACTATTTTGGAGGATATTTCAATATTCTCTAAACACCTTTTGTCATTTACAAACTGGTCATATTTTTGCATCATATTTAACTAGGGGAAATAGTTGGCAGGGTTAAAAAGAAGCCCTCCTAGACTTAATTGGAGTTTTTAAGTTTGATACAGGCTACATCATGGCACAGTATGACAAGCTCAAAACTAAAGCATAAAGATTTTGTATTAACTTTCATCTCTACCTATTATTTTCATCTCTAGCTATGTCATATTTTAACCTTTGTGTTGTTTTTTCCCTTAGAGTGGTCAATTTTATAATCTATAAAATGATTGTATGGAACAAACCATCTTTGAAGAAAGTAATTTTCAATTGTATTCTTTGATGAGATTAAGTCTATCTTGTGGGCAACATTGTTGTTAGAATTGTATTATCCCTCTAAAATAAACAGTTTGTTTGAATAGTTTAGTAATAACAAATGTATGATCCAATCCTCTAAATAATACTCTATGAAATGTTGAGGTCTTCCCGGACCAGCTTTTACAGAAATCACAATGGATGAATAGATATGCTGCTTGTAGATTATTTCAGAGATGTGAATCATTGAATAGACAAGAGGGAAAATAAATGAAATGAATTAAAGGTCATGAAATGACATAAACATGAAGCTAGAGGCCTGAGATGAGATATGAAGGTCAAATGACAGAGTACAAAGGCATGAGTTATAAAGCTCCAGAGCTAAAGTAATTTGAACAACTCAGTTTTCATTTACCTAAGTGCCTTTCCTGAAAGATGTTGCGCTGTGTTAGTAAAAGCAATATAATGCACTAGGAGAGTTAGGTATATAGCTCTTCTGTTGCCATCGCAGCTAAAAGACTGAAAACCTTGCCTGAATTTTATCATGGTATGTTTTTCAACAACCAGCTCGTATAATAGATAATCATGGTATGTGTAGGTCCACATCATTACTTACAATTACAATAAAAAATAAGGTGGCAGTAATGGTTATCAATGTCTAAAGAAAGTATTTCAAATGCACAAGGTATTTTTTATCATTTCATTCTCCCAATTATCCAGAATAGTATATGAATATTCTAATAGGGATTCTAGCCACTTTTATTCATAAAGCATATCTGTTTTTATTAGAAGTTGAAGTCTGCTTTGTTTCTGTATTGCTGCTTACTAACAGAAATTTTATTACCAGGAGAATACAATTTTTCAATTCATCTTCAATTTAGGGCACTGAAAGTTAAGTAGGAATGTTTGGCTAGAATAGATAAGATTTTTTTTTCTTGAAAAACTCTGTGTTGTTATTTCAGAGTTCATGACAGAGTTTTTATATAAGTACAGCTTTAGGAAAATATAGATTGCTGCAGATTATTTTGTAAATAATAGTGTTTCTTCTGTAAGATAAATTAAAAATATATTCTAAGTTTGCTAATAAAGCATTTTATCAATTAAATTGCTGAATCACAGAGAAACTGAAGAGTTATAAGAGGAAATATTTAAGGGGCAATGTACCTAACACAATGATGTAGATTACCAAAAACTCATTTTATTACAAAATACCCTCACCAAGACAAAGTGGATTAGCGTTCAAGACTTTAATGAAGATAATTTTGTCAAGGTCATTAGATGCTCAATAGTGTTTGGAGGAGCTGTAAAAGAATTGCACCTGGCTGCTTTCATAATGGTTTGTATATCAGACAGTGGGAAATGGTGTGCAGATTGGTTACCAATTATTTTAGAAGATTAGTTACAGCAGTTGCAGATACATTTTGATGCATAATGCCAGGCAAAGAACAGGTTCACAATCACCTGTTATAAATTTGTGTCTAATTATGCTCTTCCACGTGAGGTATAAAATACCTCAGGGTTTCTATAATAAAGCCTTATTAAAGTGGATGAAAAATAATTGTGAAACTCTTCCTGTTAGTGCTAATGATAATACAGATGCTAATTGCTCCGATAGGCCTTTGAGGGCTGTAGCTACTAAAACGTCCTTCTTCTTGGCTTTCCTCACTTCCTGACAATGAAATTCCTAATAGAAACCTGTTTGTTTAACTTTGTGGATTTGAAATTTAAATACCCTTATGCAAAATAAGAATGATTAGTTGGTATCCTTGATTCACATGCAAAAGAGTAAATGTGACACTATTACAAAAATACTAAAATAACAAATATATGATTTTGTATATTTGTATATTCTGTACATTTGAGGACCCTGCAAGTTACTATAATTTATTTTAGTACAGCTATTATTCATTATTCATAGTCTTCAATTAAAGTAATATTTATTACTTTCTATTATGTGTGACTTTCTATTATGTAATATTTTAAAGATGAAAATGATAAAGATTTCTTCCTTCTCAAGAAGTCCCAAGAACTTCCAAATGTAACCAATACAAGACAGATTGTGTTTACCCTCATATCTTAGAAAAATAAAAAATGTAAAACATGGAACAAAATGTAGACAAGGCATGTAGAAAAGTCTCATGGAGAATTTTTGTATTTAAACAGATCTTTGGGTACATAACAACATGAAATAGATTATGATTTCCTTATTCCCTTGAGACAGAATCACTTACTGATTCTAAAGGTAGGGTGGAGGCCAGCAAATCAAGTAAACCTTCTATTTGTATGGGCACTGGGGTAACAGACATGCATCCATTCCTGGTTGTTTATGTGGGTGCTAGGCATTTGAACTCAGGTCTTCATGCTTTCTCAGCCAAGGCTCTTATTAAGCTATGTCCCCAGCCATGGAACCAATTTTTCTTTTTTAAATCTTGTCTATAACTCTACATTCATTGGTAATTCAAGCCTAATTTAATTATTATATTTTCCCATCTGACTTTTTTCTTGCTTTTGTGTGTATATATGTGTATGAGTGTATGCAAGTGTGTGTGGGTGAAGATGCATGTGTCCGTACATAGAGAGGTCAGAGGTCAATATCAGATATCTCTACTTAATCATTTTCTGCTTTGTCTTCTTACAAAAGAATGATCCATGAGCTCACCAGCTTGGCTAGACTGTCAGAAAATTAAGTACTAAGGTTCTTCCCGTTTCCACCTGCCTTCTACCTGGAACTACAGGCCTGTAGGTAAATATTCTTTATTGGTTAGATTTCTTCTCCACACCTCAGAATTATAGTCATCAGAATTTTAATACTTGGCCTAATTCTTATACCTTAATTGTAACCAGTTGATTGCTTTTCCTATTATCATGGCCTTCTATTTTAATATAGACTTCTAAACTGCATTTAAATTTGAGTATTGTCTACTCATGTTATGACCATTAGATATTATCTGCATGTATACAATAAGCTTCCCTCTAAAGATAGGCTTTCCAGTTGGATCCAAATTATCTGACTGAAACCAGAAGTGGTACATGCCAGTGAATGTAGCACTCAGGACAGGGTAGCAGTAAGAAAGGAAAATGTGGACTTCAAAGTCAAGCTTAGCTACACAGTGAGTTTGAGGCTATCATGTACAATAGAGACCTTGTCTCAAAAAACAAACAAAACATTTTACTGGATTTTCCTTTTTCTGTATCATTCTTTTAATTAGACACCTTTGGGTTAAATCACTTTGGGAATTAAGATGAGTCTCGTTCAGATGATCTTCCTGTAAAATCTATCAGCATAAACACCTACCCATAGTGTGATAAGTACAGTTATGCTTATCTCCTGTTAGGTTAGTTTTTTCCAAAGACTCATCATGATGTCAATTTAATTTTTACTTCAAATGTTGAATAGTGGAGGGCTAGAGTATACTGAATGCTTCCAGTTCAATAGAAATTGTATACTCAAAGATAGTCACAGGCATTTTGAGTGGCTTATGCCATCACAAAGAGTAAAGACCCTTTTGGGTATATAATAAAAGAAGCACAGTCCACTTACAACAATAGATGTTTGATATACTTGATGAAAGCATTTTTATTTTCAGTAACTCCCTATTTCCTGGTTGGCTTTTGATACTTAAAATCAATAACAGAACATTTCCGAGAACACGAGACCTTCACTTTCTTCTTTTGTCTGACTTTCAAAAAAAGGATTGTGTTTTATTAACAAAGATATACCTATTATTTCTTTAGAAAACAGGATTTATGGAAGGAATAAAATCAATTACCATTTTAAATAGTTTTTTTAAGATTCGTTTTTAAATTTAATTATGTATAGGTATGTACATAACTGAGAGTGCAGGGGCTCACAGAGGCCATAAGCCTGTCTTACTCTACTTTCTATTGCTGTGACAAAGAACATTAATTTGGGAAGGAAAGTGTTTATTTTGCTTACATGTTCCTATCACAGCCCATAAGCAGGGGAATTCAGGGTAAGAACTCAGAGCAGAAACCTGGAGGCAGGAGCATAAACAGAGGTCATGGAAAAACTCAGTGACTTGCTCCCTATCAATTGTTCAGTCTGCTTTCTTATACAACCCAGAACCACCTGCCTTGGGGTGCCACTGTTCTCAGTGGGCAAGGACTTCTCACCTCAATCATTAATTGGGAAAACATCCCCACAGTCTTGCCTACAGATCAACCTGAGTTATTTTCTCAGTTAAGGTTCACTCTTCCCAGATGAGTCTAGCTTGCATCAATTAGACAAAAAAAAAAAAGAATTAAAAAATACTAATCAGCACATCCTGAAACTATAGGCTGTTAAGTATGAGTCACCTAAGGTAGATGTTAGAAGCTGAACATACAACAAAACAGCATGGGTTTGTTCTTAACACCTAAGCTATCTCTATCTTTCCAGTCCCACATATTTTGGCACTGTCAAGAACTATGTCAAGAATTATGCTTAACTCACTAAGGTCACAAGACATTTTTTTGCATATCACAGAGCAGACCAAGAGAAGTATATCACACACAAGAGATAGCTCATGACCAATATGAAATCTTCTAGTGCCAGTAATAAAACCAGAAAGCATAAGGAAAGTTGAAACTTTGTAGCACATGTAGGTAGATTTTGAGATATCACACTCTAGAATTATGGCTATCATATACTTATTCTCAGTCTTGAATAATGTAGTAACCATGATGAACACAACATTGAAGGTCATGTTCAAACAACAGTAATGGTCATGGAGCAAAAATCATACAAGTAAATTTCAACATAATTAGAAATGTGCAAAAGTAACACAATGAAATTATTATTATTTTGCATGAGTGTGAACTAGATTGACCTTAAGATAGAATGGTAGATATTATAGAGCTCATAGAAGCAGCTTAGCTTCAATATAAGAATTTCAATGGACTAATCATTAGTTAAATGCATTTCATCAGTAATGTGTTGTTGTCAAGGGTTAGGAAAAGGGTTAAGCAAAGGAGATTAGATTTAAGGTTATTGTTTAAAAAAAAAGAAAAGAAAAAGACAATTACCAGTTTTAAATATTTTACATTGGATTGGATTGTTTTATATTGTATACAAAAAATATATATTGAAATTGATATTGTTAGAAAATGCTATATGTATATTTCTAATATAATTTTATACTGTTCATTTAACAATGTAATGCAATTTTCTGATTCTTGAATGCTATTATTACCACCTATTAGGATATAAAGAAATGAAAGTTAGTAGTTAGACATTATAATAGAACTTGTAGTCATGTTAGGTATGTTTTCAAGATTGAGCAGATATATTTTAGATAGACAGGTCATCTTCAAACCCTTCAGAGATCTACAGAATATGGCATTTAAAATGTTATAATAACTTGGAAAATTTTTCTTTTTTGTTATGACTATGAGACATGTTGGCTCCTGGCAGTAGCAATCTACTTCAGAGAAAATATGGGCATTGAAGAAACTGCATATGGAGTTAACTTTCATTGTGGCAAAAGTTAGCCACTGTGCAACAAAGTATCCTCGAATCAACTGCTGACAAACAGGACAGACAGGACACGAAACAAAGGACTACTGATTCTTGCCAAAACAAGTATGGTTATGGCTTTATCAAAAGGCATCTTCTGAGGCTAGGAGAATATGGCACCATCCCTGAAGTAGCCTTTGCAATCCGGAAAAGGTACAGTGCCCTTTTCTTCAAAGGCAGCTGAACAGGCAGTAGGCTGATGGCTTCTGATGTGCAATGGAACAGCAGTTGAAACAGTTATTCTTGAAGAGTAATTAAGCTCACCCCTCTCAATAGTAGACTGGCATTTAATAGAGGGATGTGGAGAAGAACGGGATGCTGAGATGAAGCCACATACACCCATAGCCAAGAAGAATGGACAGCTGAATTCAAAAAAACATCAACAATTTTCAGAATTTAAAATCCTGAATCATGACATGACACTAGTGGAATTCAGGTGTTTCTGGTACATGGACTGCTCTCACCCAATGTGAGGTTGAACTGTTGACCTTGTGTACATCCTACTTCACAAATGAGTCTGTCAGATACGCTAAGCCTATAGGCTGAAGATGATGCCCCAACACTGCGGAGAAACCTCAGATGACTGTCCAGGCAGCTGGCTGTTTCTGTCAACTCACAATTTTTTGGAAGTTCCTTGCATGTACTTTCTGTTTTTATTTTTGTTTGCTAATATTATTTCCTTCTTGGGTCTCTGAGGGAGTTGAAGATTAGTTAGTTATAGTTGAAGATTAATTAGGATAGAAAGTGAATTAGATACAATAGGATAGATAATGGAATTATTTTCTCTGAATTTGTCAAATACAAATGGACTAGATATTGTTTAGGTATTTATTACTTGTATATATTGTATATAGTTATTGTACTTTTGTATATGGTTTTTCTTATGTTAGTTATAAGCTTTTTCCTTTTTTCTTTTTATTAAAATAGAAAAGGGGAAATATGGTGATATTTTATTTGTATTAAAATGTAATTTATATGTTAATAAATAAATTTGCCCAGGGGTCAGATGTATTAGCAAGTCATAGGAAATCCAGGCAGTGGTAGCATACGCTTGTAATCCCAGCACTTGGTAGGCAGAGCTAGGTAAGTCTCTGTGTGTTCAGGGATATAGCCAGCATTGTATACACACACCTTTAATCTCAATACCAACCATAGAAAACCTGGAGGTCTGCACAGACAGGCAGTGATGAGGCAGTCATGTGGTTGGGTTTATAACCAATGAGAAGGCGGAACAGAAAGTCTATATAAAGACTTTAACACAGGAAGTAGCTCTCTTTCGGAGAGGTAGGACCACCGCAGGAGGATGGGTAAGGTTTTAGTTCTTAGCTCTGACCTCTTGGCTTTCTTCTTTGCATTGGTTCTGTGTTTCTTATTTAATAAGATGGTTGGTTACATCTACAATGTGTAAAAAGTTTATATGTGTCATTTTCTTTGTAGTTTTGAGACCTACTTGAAAAATTCATAGTTTAAATATTTCCCAGTAGATAAGAACAGAGAATAAAGAGCAGAAGCAACCTGAAGTGATAGCAAGAAACATAACAGATTGCAGTTAATTACCAATAGAAGAGCAGAATAGACACTGTCTTCTGAATAGACGATGATGTTTTATTCATTAAGAAAAAAAGGCAGCAAACTGTTCTCAGCAGATACTGGAAAAACATCCCAATCCTTTTGCCAATATTGTCCTTAGGCAAAGGCAGAACAAAGTTCTTTAATTTTGTAAGTAAATATTGATGATGTTGAAAGAAAAGCTTTTCTATTACTTTTGTTACAGGACAGTGAGAAAAATTGTAGTTGGAGTTTTCCTGTATCCACCCACTGCTGTAGCCACTCAGACCCAAGTAAACACACAGAGACTTATACTGCTTACAAACTGTATGGCTGTGGCAGGCTTCTTGCTATCTAGTTCTTATATCTTAAATTAACCCATTTCTATATATTTATACCTTGCTACCTGGCTTATGGCTTACTGGTATCTTTACATCTTACTTCTCCTGGTGGCAGTGGCTGGCAGTGTCTCCTCACTTAGCCTTCCACTTCCCAGAATTCTCCTCTCTCTTGTCCTGCCTATACTATACTTCCTGCCTGGCTACTGGCCAATCAGCATTTTATTTATCAACCAAATCAGAGCAACACATTCACAGCATACACAGTGATCGATATCCACAGCAAAAAATATTTGTTTCAACATATAAACTATTCATTTGGCATCAATCTCAGTTATTTCAAAAATATATATAATGGAGTACCCCTTATGTGCTATGTGCTAGGTAAATTGATTAAGGGAGGATAGGGTGTCATAGCCACTGCTGAAACATTCCTTCAAGGTGTTCAGTGTGCAAGGATCAATTTAAAGTTATTTCACTCCTTTCAAAATATCAATTTGCCTCTCAGACTATGCATCATTCCTGTTACAGAAACTTCTTAGTTCTTCCTTCAGACTCAGAATCTTGCCATCTTAAGACTAAACCTTTTGAGTCTTACAATGTGAACTAAGCAAATGAACTTTTAAAACTCAAACTTCTCAATTCAGTGCATTTGCAAAAATCCTCTATAGATGATCCTAATACCAAGGAAAAGAGCAGAAGCAGAGTTACAGATTATTCTTTAGAAACATTTTATTCATTTTTCTCTTTTTCTGTTTTCAATTGTAATGAATATAATGGATCACTCTCTGTTTTCTTACCACCTGAATTTTAGTGTGTCAATGGTAACTGACATCATCTGGATTGTAGCATTTATCATACAGGCTGTTATTCAACTGAAGCTTGAACTGCATTTCTAATGTTCCTCTAATTGCCAGCTGTGAGATCTTTCTACCTATTGATAACTAAATGTCAGTTCTGAGACTCCTATTTTCAAGTCCTTACTGAGAATAAAACAAGATGTCATGATACTTCTTTTGGATGACAAATTTAATATCATAGCTTCATCATTGTTTCTTGGATGCTATAATCTGCTTATTCTTATCATAATAAACCCAGATAGGTAGTGTCAGAGACTTTTAGTATACTAGGAAGTGGAAAAGACTGGTGATTAGTACATGAAAAAAAAAACCTTAAAGAATTAGAGTGACAACAACAATTTTGGAGTTTGTCAGTGTTAGAGAAGAGAAGAACAGGGAAGAAGGGCTACCTGGAGGAAGAGAATTCTAACATAGGAATACTAAGAGTGAACTGCATTGGGTAGATCACATAGAGCTTATTAAGGGAACAAGAGAGCCAGCATCCCTGGAGTGAAACGAGAACATTGAGAAGTATGAGGTATAGTTAGAGATATATTAGGTACTTTGATCCTTTAGTTTTACTTAAACATTTTATTAGTTCTTAGTTTTGTATCATGTGCTTTGATCATATTTACCACCACTCCAGCAACTCCTCCAAAATCTATCCCCTCTTCCATATCCACCTAACTTTATGTCTCTTGTAAAAAAAAATAATAAAAAAAACCCTCTCAAGTCCAACTTGTGCTGCTCATATATTCTTGGTTGTATGAGTTCAAATGGAATGTGCTCATCTTACCAGGGACTGTATCTTAGAGAAAACTATCTCTTTTGCAGAAGTTAAGAATTTTCAATAGCTCTATTGGTAGGGTTGATATTTCATGCCAAATACTTTGTTCTTTTTTGAATAAGAGAGAGAAGATGATGGTTACATGTATAGAACAAAAATTAATTCCTAACATCATGTATACTGTGTATCTAATAGATATACTTTCTTAGTAGTTTAACATTCTAGTGGTATGAGAAAGTAGATGATCAAACTGTTGAATAAAAATAATAATCTTAATGATTAGCATTTTATTTGCCTAACTTTTATTAAAATAAACATTGAAGTAACCATTTCATTCTACCAGATACTTAGTAAAAATCCTTGCAAATGGAGTTGGATATGCAACTATAATGCCTCAATAATTAGTAATACTTAGTTTATTATGAATCACATTAAAATTATCTTGGTATAAGAAAAACTTATAATATTGTGGGATTGGGAAGCTACCAACTTTTGGTAATGAGATCTTCTACTTTTCACTGTCATTAACCAAATCCATAATTTTCACTCATTTAAGTGATATTTTTTTAGTTTTATTCATTTGTGTGTGTGTGTGTGTGTGTGTGTGTGTGTGTGTGTGTGTGTGTTTTGTCTGCATGTAGGTATGTGTATGACATGCAAGTCTAGTACTCTTGAAAGTCAGAAAAGGGCATCAGATCATCTGAAAGTGGAGTTAATAGGTACTTGTGAACCACCATGTATGCTCTTAAATACTAAGCCATCTTTCAGCCACCTTAAGCACTAATATGTATGATATTGTAAGAGGTAAGTTATTAGATTACTTAACACACTTCTGAACACCACAAAATGTGGTTTTAATAACAGAATTAAAAAAACTACTCCTTGGCTCACTTAAAATTATGTGGAAAATGGATATCAGATCATTTGGTAGCTATATTTCTTCAATGTATTAGATCATACTATATCAATACTCATGTATGTAGAAAGTTAAAAAATAGCAAGTAGATATTTTTGAGAGTAAATAATATTAATATGGATAACTTAGATTTTATACTACCAACAATATCAAACAGAAACCACAGTCCTAAGTTTCCTACATAAAGAGAGCAGATCAAGGATAAGGATTTAAATATTTTGCTTAGCTGAAAAATATCAGCACAGAAGATCAATCCAGAATACCTAAATTCATTTTCAGTACTCCTTTCATTTTGTCATGACTCTTTTTAGCTGCAGTTATTTCTGTTTATTTGTGTTTATCTTAAGTGTGATAGAAATATCTGATTTAATATTCAAATAGAATATAAATAACAACAGCAAACCTCTAAATCATCTAATGGTGAGTATTACTTAATGAAATGAGCACTAAAAATGGCCCACATATAGCCCCACTTCACACTGCCAGTCATTGGCTAGAAGCATTGCAAAGGAATTGCAACCTCAGAATTTTAGCAACAGAACGATTCTAAATTTTTGCAGCAACCTTGATTTTTGACTACTATATGTGACCATATATTAGTAGAGAAGATTGTAAAATAGTACCAAGTATTTTCCATTTCTTGCTGCTTAAATAAGTATATAAAGGAAGTATTATGGTTCCTTTCAAAAACTTTTATTTTTATAGTCTTTATTTAAAAAATATCTGCAATTGATTTAATATAAGAACATGCACATAATAAAAAGGTTTATCATGAAATATTAAAGACTATATATATAATAAAATATTGTTAAATGATAATTAAGGGTAAAGAATAGAGATTGCTTTTTTTAAAAATTTGAATGGCAATTTCAGACTACCATATTCATACATCCATTGTTACTGCTTTACTAAGTCTACTTAAATTAGAGAAAAATGAATATATTGACCTACAGTATGAAGTTACATTAGAGACAAAGAGTTTGTCACATTTTCAAAACACATGTTATTGAAACAAGAACAATCGATTTATCAGGGAAATGTGCATTGCTCTCTCAGCCATTGGAAGCATCACTCATTCCGGAAAGAGGAAGGTGAGAGTAGACTGAAAATGAAAATTGGTTGTTGGTCTCTTTCCAAAGTTTTAAGGCCCATAACTCCATTAGAAAAAGTCTAAATAACTAATTTTTATGACTGTTTATGAGACTTTGTCTACTAAAGGAAATGAATGGAATTATTTCATATGCATATTTCTATCAGAAAACTGAGACATGATGAAGGCACAACTTAATGAAAATAATGGAGGCCGGGCAGTAGTGGCGCACGCCTTTAATCCCAGCACTCAGGAGGCAGAGGCAGGCAGATCTCTGTAAGTTCAAGGCCAGCCTGGTCTACAGAGCGAGATCCAGGAAAGGCACAAAGCTACACAGAGAATCTCTGTCTCGAAAAACCAAAAAGAAAGAAAGAAAGAAAGAAAGAAAGAAAGAAAGAAAGAAAGAAAGAAAGAAAGAAAGAAAGAAAGAAAGAAAATAATGGGATAACATGTGAGGAGTCATACACATCATCTTCCTGTGTAGTTCTCAGATGTATCTGTTGCTCTACAACAAATTATAATATTTAAAACGACGAACACGTAGACTATATGGAAAAGAGTTATTCTATACTGTTAGTTCAAACTGAGTTTTGATCAACACCATGCATATTTCAATCTCATTAGTCCACCAACTGATAACTTTTGGATTTTTACATAGTTGAAATAAGTTTAATCTTTTTGTAGCAGAAATTCTTGTGGTACTTTAAAAAAAGACTTCTGTATAAACTATTGTTGTTATTATAATTATTATTATTATTATTATTATTATTATTAGTAGTAGTAGTAGTAGTATTGCTTTTTCAAGACAGTGCCTTACTATGAAGTCCTGGCTGTCATAGAACTCATTATGTAGACAGAATAGGCTGACCTCAAACTCACAGAGATCACATGATTTTGCCTCCCAAGTGCTGGGATTAAAGGCATGTGCCACTATGCTCAGCTTGTATTAGTTTTTTCAGCATTAGTCTTATTTTTAATTATTGTCTGCTCTTGCTGTTATAGTTATATAAATACATGATACATTAAAAAATTCTCTTCCAAATTAAAAACACTGAGTTTGAGTCATGGATATTTTACTTTGCAAGAACAATTTTGAAAATAATTCTATTTTCATTTAATTCTGTTTGATTAAAATTTTCATATCAGTTATTATTTAAAAAATCTTCAGGACTTAGTAAATAATACAAGAATTGCTGACTGTGACACTTTGTATTGCAAACATTTTTACATGCTCTCTTTGAATGACCACATATGAGAAAATTACAGTCCATTGTTGACATAATATATCATAACTCAGAGGCATTCAAATTCTTTATATATTTAAATGTAAATACTTAACTCTAAAATCAATGATTGGACATTTTTTTCAAAAGATTAGAAAATACTGTTTGTATGTTTTTACTAGAAACTAAGTCTATAGCAAAATAATATTTCATATTTTGTAGCATATAGGTCATATGGTTTGATTATTACTTTTCATGCCAGTTTCAGTTATAAAATTATAATTTTACAAGCCCACTTACCTGAGGGATATAGAATACTACTGTGATCCACTCAAGTCGCCCTAACAGCCCCAGGTGGAGCTCCAGGAGTCCAATTGGTGAGAAAGAGGAGGGTTTGTATGAGTGAGAATTGTTGAGACCAAGATTGGAAAAAGTACAGGGACAAATAGCCAAACGAAAGGAAACACATGAACTATGAACCAGTAGCTGAGGGGCCCACAACTGGATCAGGCCCTCTGGATAAGTGAGACAGTTGATTAGCTTGATCTGTTTGGGAGGCATCCAGGCAGTGGGACCGGGTCCTGTGCTCATTGCATGAGTCGGCTGTTTGGAACCTGGGGCTTATACAGGGACACTTGGCTCAGCCTGGGAGGATGGAACTGGACCTGCCTGGAGTCAGTCTACCAGGTTGAACTCACTCCCTAGGGGAGTCTTTGCCCTGGAGGAGATGGGAATGTGGGGTGGGCTGGAGGGAAGGCAGAAGTGGGGGGGGGGGCGGGAGAGGGGAGAAGAAGGGAATCCGTGACTGATACGTAAAATTAAATTAAATTATAAAATTTAAAAAAATAACTTGAACCCATAGAGGTTAGCTCACTCATTTTTCTCAACTTATCTCAGCCATTTAGTCTCTGCAAATGGTCTAAAACCTAGCATTGACTTTTCAGCTCAGAAATATAACTATGGATATTTGAACCATAAAAAAGATATTTGAATAGATGGTATAAAATAAATCATATTTAGTCAGACAGGTACCGAGAAAAAAAAGTAAAAGATGTGCTAGCAATTATATTCATGCTATGTCCAGAACATTTTAGCTTACAGTTACACTTATGACAAGAATTTCAGATTAATTTGTGGTTAGCAATCTCTTACGTATAAACTACCAGTCATCAAATAAGGACATGAATAAATTCTCCAGGTGAAACTACAGACCTTCCCAGGCAAAGATATGAAAGATTTCTAGGAAACTTAAAGACATTAAGTAGTACATTGTGTAGGAAATTCATGAATACCAGGAGAAGAATCTCCAAAACCATGTACAAAGGTATAAATCAAAGGTATCAATTCAGCTGCTGAGAGAAGAATCCCAGAGGAGAACATGAAGAATATCCAGAAAAAGATCAGTTGGTTGTAATCTTAAGAATCATGGACCTGGAAAGGCATTGTGTGGACAACTATAATCTTAGTACTGGGAGCCAATGACAGTGGAATCACTAGCTGGAAACCAGCTTAGGCTACAGGGTAAGCACTGTTAAAAAAAATCTATAGACTTATTTGGAAGAATATTAAGTTCATATGAATAATATGCTAGTGATTGCAAATACTTTTCACTTAAATATTTTACTTAAAGAGTAGACACTGTAAGTATTAGTATTATTTTTGTATTCTATTTAAGAAAGCTAACTTGACAGGAATTAAAAGGACGGCATGAAAGCACATAAGCTAATAAATGATGCAGTCATGATTGGGTTTTGAATTCAAGGCTTTTCAAAACAACTTGTTAGTGAAAACAGTTGTTTCTTATAGGCCATGGGAAGTTTGAAAAGAAACATCCAAATTCCTTAGACTTAACCAAACAGAAAACAATTACTTTTCTTAATAAACACCTCAATACTTTTATGCTATCCATCTAGACATAGAGATAATACTACTGGTTTAAATAAGTTTTGGATTTGAAGATTAGCTAGAGCTGTATTTAGCAGGCAACGTTACAGATAGACTTCAATTACACAACTGTACCATGTGATGCACCCATGCAGAAAAACTCAGATCCTCTGTTCTTGATATCTACCAGAGAACTATGTACTCCAGTAAATTTTCCACAGAGCCTATAATGTAAACAATCTTCAGTTTTCACATTAACATTTTGGTGATGTCACGGATAATTTAAGAAAAAATTATCTAACACCAGTCTGAAGTAGCAATGACATATTCCCATCTTGAAATAAAGATAATTTCAGAGAGAGAATTTAGAAGCAAAAAGGAGATACTTTTGTTAGAATCTTTTAAGTAATACTTTGAGAGGCCAGTATTGTGGAATGCCATTGTAATTCTACCTCTTGGAAGGATGAGTCAAAAAGATGAAGAAGTCAGTTATCCCAGGTTATATAGGTTCAGAGCAGCCTGGGTTATATAGGATGATTCTATTCCAAAAAGCAATTTAAATTACACTTTTGTTTTAGGATGTTCAAATCATTAGGAATTTTGAACAGTTGAAAGGAAATACAGAAATTGCATATTAAAATCCATTACTTTTTCTTTAGCTTAGTTTTGATACAATTGCTTTTAACAAACATAATTTATATTTATTTATGGTACTTATTAAGCAACTAAACATAATTATTCTGTTTTTGTTTTCTCCCAATTATATATATATATATACATATACATATATTCCTAAATATAACATGTTCAGTTCATATGTTACTTGTAAGTTTTTATGGCTGATCATTTGGCACTGGATAACCAATTGGTGTGCTCTTCCTTGAGGAAGACCACCTCTCCTGCCCCCAGCTTTACTCAGTTGCCTATAGTTCTTTTTGTAGGGTTGAAGTTTTGTGGACTATTCCCTGCCCACTTTATTTCCCTGTCCATTGGCATTATCCTTTTTAAGCTCATTTTTGGGCAGTCATGTTGATTTCACTAACACTGAGAAATTAGCTAAGCTTCTAGTACAGTCATGATTTCCCTCTTGTTGAGCTGGTCTTAAGTTCAATTAGAGAGCTGTTGGTTATTACCAAGCTATGCGTAGCACTACTGCATCCTTAGCATTATCATGCCACACTTGTCATTGATGTGGCTCATAGGTATCATAGCTGGGTAGGACTATCAGGTGTTCAACTCCTTTGGAATCTTGCACGGTACCTTCTGGTACCATAAAAACTAGTCCTTAGGGAGGAAACATTCAGGTAGTTCCATCTAAGGGGTCTCTGGGTCCTGTATCTGAAGTGCATGATGTCTGCAGAAACAGGAACTTACTTTCCACCTCTGAATGACAACCATGGGCAACAGTAACAGGCTGTGTGGTTTGGTAGTGAGTAGCAGGATACAAGTGATCTAATAGCAGAAATGGGAAAAGGAGTGATCTTTAGGAGGGAGAGGAGGTAAATACCAAAGAAGTTGGGAGGAGGGTAGTGTGGAATAGCATGATACAAGCCATCTGATAGAGGAAAAGAGAAAGAGGGGAGCTCTTTAAAGAGGAAGGATGCAAATATAACAGAAGGGATTGGTAAAATAACAATAATGATATCTAAAAAGCCACAAGGAATCATACTATTAATTATTTATTGAAAATCCTCATCATTTTGGATATAGGTATACTTCTATAGCTTTAATTACCTTTTCACATCTTTACTGATAGTGCTCATTCCAAGAGCTGAAAACCACCTAACAAAAACTCCAATACTGTACATGAGAAGTTCCCTTTTATGAGCTTCAGTTGCTTTTTAATATTGAGTTATTCATACAGATGAAGTATTTGTTATTTTAACTGCAATGTTGAATTATATTTATTTAAATATAGAATATCTTTTTCTAGTATAAATTTAAAAGTAACAGAAAAATTAAAATCCTAACAAAAATAACAAAATGTTACTTTCTCTTTGTTGAAAATGGTGAATATTTTACTAAAGCATGATACAATTACTGAAAAAAATCACAGAAAACATATGCAATATATTACCTACGTAGCTATGAACAAGGTCGTTATATCATTTATTTAAAGCTCCATTTTTTTTTTTTTTTTTTTTTTTTGGTTTTTCGAGACAGGGTTTCTCTGTGTAGCTTTGCGCCTTTCCTGGGACTCACTTGGTAGCCCAGGCTGGCCTCGAACTCATAGAGATCTGCCTGGCTCTGCCTCCCGAGTACTGGGATTTAAGGCGTGCACCACCACCGCCCGGCTAAAGCTCCATTCTTATCTGCAAAGTTGGATAAACTTTTGAAAGAAAATCATGCTATATATTAATTTCATATTAATATTTCTTATTTCATTTACATTAGTTTCATTATTAAAACAAGATTTGGGAGTAGGGGGAGGAAAAAATATTATTTGCTTTAGAGACTGAGTTTGAGTAATTGTAGGTACTTGCTTTCACATCTTGGACATTCTTCTCCACCAAAAAATACTTGAAGCTATATATCAGAAAATGTTCTGGCTCTCCAGAAAAATCAGATAACTCATTGGTAATTAGTGAAAATCAAACAAAGAATTATCATAAACCTAATTTTGAGGAACTGATCAACCGCTAACGAGTTCAAATGCATTTTTTTTTTGAGACTGTGTTTCTCTGTGTAGCTTTGTGCCTTTTCCTGGATCTTGCTCTGTAGACCAGGCTGGCCTCGAATTCACAAAGATCCACCTGCCTCTGCCTCCCGAGTGCTGGGATTAAAGGCGTGCGCCACCACCGCCTGGCTCAAATGCATTTTGGTATATTACAAATGTTTTCCAAATGTCGTAGGGTCTAGTCCTTATGAAAATCACCCAAACATCATTTTCTCAATAACCATAAAGTACAAGAAAACCTATGGTGGAAGAAGAAGAGGTTCAGTCTCAATAGATATGTGAATGTTTGGAGAAATATTAAGGATGGATGATTATGAGAGTTTACATTTAAGGATAGAATAGCAAGAACTTAAAAGCATATGAACTGCAGATAAGTCTTGCTTTCAAGTATGTCTTCTTCGGCCCACATAGGGGTAAAACTGTTACTTATATGTAAGACTAAGAGCTATAATTAGTCAGTACTAAATTCCATAGTATGTTCTGTAGAACTGTTTCTCATGAGTTAATATTTTAGGGAGAGTGGGAAGTAAATATCACATTGTTAAATGAAGTAAGATTTGAGAATCACTGAGTATGACTATCCTATCCTGTAGATTTAAAAAACATAAATGTATTAAATGATCTTATAATTACTGTAGAAAAACAGTTCCTTTTATCTCGGTGTTGCCATTTTATATTTCATGTTGAGTCTTTTCAAGAAAGTGTTGATAACATGGACTCTGTACAGTTTGGAAAAATCTCAAATGATAGTGAAAAAAATAGGACTTGGAAACAAGTGATATAGTATCTTAATTTGTCTGTTGCTGTGATTAAATAACCTGACCCCCCCCCAAAAAAAAAAAAAAACGTGAGGGAGCAATGGTTTAATTTGCTGATCGTTCCAGGATTTAGTCCGTCTCTATGAGGAAATTAAAGCAAGAAGTTGGAGCAGTTAGTGTGAGAGGCCTACCCATTTCTCTGTGGGAGACCCACTCCCAGTTTTTTCCCAGGGTACTCCTGAGGAGAGAGGAGTGAGAAATATTTACATAGAAAGATAGAGGGGAGAGAGACAGATAGAAACCCAGGAGGGCATGGATCAATATCAACAGGCCCCTTCTGTCTTTTCAAAAGGGCTTTTTATAGGAATGTCAAGGGGTGAAGCAAAAGACCTCCCCCGAGCACAGCCAAGTGCAAACCCTTCCAATCACCTGGTAACCACGCACATGGTCAAGCCATCCTCTAATGCAGCCCTGCTGTGTAAAGCAAGCTCATATCTCACCAGGGAACCTTTGTGAGCCTCCACAAGTTAGTCATAGTTCATCCATAGCTAAGAGTAAAGCCAACAAGTTAATGCATTTCTGCTTGCACTCAGTTCCCTTTCTCCACTCCTTTACAGTTCTGAGTGCCCTGCGTAAGGAATGGTAGTACCCACAGTGAGTGGATCTTCCCATCTCAATGAATATAATGAAGATAATCTCCCACGCACATGTCCTGACACCAAACTGATGTAGAAAATCTTTCATTAAGACCTTTTTTTTTCAAATGATTCTAACGTGTCAAGTTGACAAATTAAACTGACCATCCCTCACACATAGTGATTGTCACCTAATAATAAGACAATTCTATGATCCTGAAAAGTGATGGTAACACTAGTGTTTAACACTTTACCACCATATTCTAAAAAGAAAAGGGAGTAAATAATATGTATTAAATGTATGGTTTCTGTAGGCAAAGAATATAACAAAATCATATGGCTATAAATCCAGTATTTACAAACTGTTATTTTGGTGAGGTTATTAAAGGTCTATCTGTTTGAGTTTTCTCATTTGCCAAATGGAGATAATACTAGATTCTAAGCTAGTGATATTGAGAGAATTAAATCATATGGTACATGAAGCATCCAAGAATACAGCCTATTAGATAGATGCTGATTAAGGACTATTAAATATCACTATTGTTAATATTATCATTTTACTATTACTTTAAAGAATGTCAGTTCTTGTAAGAAAGGTTCCTAAGTAAATAATCATGTTTCCCTCACAAAATTTTGTTTTAAAATATATACCTCATAACAACAATATGTATTTAATTTTGCCCTACAAAATATTTGTTTTCATGTGTGCATTTAGATTCATATTGATGAAGATTGGGAATAAGTAGGACAATTCTAAATTTTTTTTCAAAAAACAGAACAAGGGCACAGTACATTTTGGCTGTGTTCATTTCCTTGCATTGACATTATCATCTTTATTAACCACTTAAGAAAGACTGATGTGGCTCATGGAAAATTAGATTTCTCATAATGGTATATGGCAGTAAAAGGCATCTACTGTAAAACTGAATACAGCTACTTATCATCAGGTTAGAAGCATAATGAAAAATATATAGATGATAATTTTTATACCATACTGTAGAATTCACGTTTAGTTTCTTTGGCTAACCCATTTCATTTATACATTTCCTTAATTATCCCTCAAGAGAGACTTTAGGGAAAATCATTTTTAAAACTTATGGAAATTACTAACATTAGGTCACCTTTATATGGCAGGCATTTATTTCACGTACTTACTTCACAAGTCTGCTTGCACTAGTTAGTGTGATACTAATGCAGCAATCCAAGAAAGTGATATTGAAAATATGTAACTGATTGTGACAATCTCTGTATGTCTACATAAACAAGTGAACAGTACAGCAGTAACCCCATGAGAAGAGAAGAAAATACACTTTATCCTCTATCTCATGTATCAACCATTACTGGTACTATAATGACACATACAACTTTTATATTTTCATGTGATAATTTAAAATGGATTGTGTTTTATTCAAAATCAAAGCATGGTAACTCTACTGGAACTCCTCTTGAAATTTTAACATCAGGAGCTAATTTCTTTAGGAACTTTGTTTCTCCCAGGCACTTCAGATACATATTTTATTTAATCCTTAAATTACTATAGCATACCACGGGATTTATTCATCACTTATCTTTTTTCTCAAATTACATTCCATTTACCATAAAATCACATCAGTTCCAACTCCATCATGTATTCTTATCCATGTATTTTTTCATGTTCCCCATAGGGTTTAGTTTAAGCATTTAATATATGTCACTTGAACCACAACAATATTTTTCTTTCCCTACAATTGATTATAAGATAAGCAAAATTTATTCATATTTGGTGTCAGGGCATCCATGAAAGTATATGGGAAGGCAGTATAAAAGATTACAATGTATTACTTGATTCTATCCTCAATATTAATCTAGACCAGATTTGATACAATAATGTATATTTCCAGGGATTATTTCAATGTTCAAATTCCATTCTACTATGAAGATGTGGGCAGATTTTATCTTTTTCAGGTACAGAAAAAGGTGCCACATATTTTGCTTAAATGTATATTGTTTCAGAAGAAACTAACAATAATTGATCCACTGCCATTGTTACTAACATATTTATTGCAAGGGCCCATTTAATTGTGAACGCTTTGTCAGACATTTGTATTGATATTTGTGCTAATGTGTTTTTAACCTACCCATTCTTTGTTTTATTTTTCACATAGAGCAACATGTACAAATTTTGCATTAAATAATAATGATAACCCCACTAATCTCTGAGAACAACAACAAAACATATAATTCTTAAAATATAAAGAATCCTGCTAGGAGTAAGATTTGTATTTCTTTTATTATTATTCCTTCTTTTTAAAATACCTTCCCACCCCTAGTCTTGTTTTCTTCTTCTACACCCCTGAGGAGCTGATCTGAGTATGGATTCTTTTTGAAGTTAATGGGAATCGTAGGCTTGGTTCAGCTCCACAGGGTATAAAGCAAGATGTAAACCAGTCTTAGTCTCACAGTAGAAAACACCATCACAACACTTGCTGCGCTATTAAAGAATGCTTTCCTTTTTTGTTGTTTATTTTGAAGTAATGACACAAACTGTCAAGGAAGAGATTCTGTTACCAGCAACTATTCAACATGAAGTCTACAGGAGGAAATTATTATAGATATAAAGTTCATCTCATCTATCCCATACTATCTTGAAGATTCTTTAAAAAAAATACTTGATAATGTGTTTCAACTAGTTTAGAAATTATACCATGTAGCAAAGATTATTTAGTCTGTAAAGCATTTTTGTCCTATCTCCTGTTTTAAATTTTAAAATGTCCTTTTTGGGAATAAAAGACATTTTTTGTAGTGCTAACAAATTTAATACAGATTCGTTATACAGGATAAGCAACTACCCCTTCCACTGTACTAAATACCCAGAATTTTAAAAATGATTATAAAATATTAGATAACAAACAGAATTTGTGTGGGCTCAAGATAAATTATGAGATATACCTATAAATTGTAAAGTGACTACCACAATCAATTTAATCAAAATATCCCTGCACTCTGCATCTTAATTTTAATTTATTCTAAGTATTCCTAAGGACTAGAGCACGAAGATCTTAGCAGTTACTTACCTACTCTTGTAAGAGGTCACTTGAATTTTCTTAATCCCTCCCCACAACCAAATTTTTCACTTCCCCTCCTGTATTGCCAGATGACATTTTCCATTATATCACAACAGGAACTGGAAAGTTTGTGTACTGATCTCTCACTTTCCCCTCTTCTTCTTTCCCTCCACTTGATAGCAGCATGGTATATACCAAGAGAGATTTTCTATTATTCTCTTGAACTACAATACAGTAGTTGATGACATAATGAGCATGAACACTTGCAGGAGTATTCAATACTTCTTCATGCTGTAAGTCCAACAAAAGCATGATACCCCTATTGCGGTTGCAGTGCAACTGTTTAACATTAAATACGGTAAGTTTACCTCAATTAATCTTACAGGGAAAGAAACCAGAATTCCCAGAAGTGCATTTTAATTGCAAGAGATGGGAGTTGAATGTTTTATGAGCTTATACTTTCCTATTTATAAACACAAGAATGAAATATTGTGTACTTCAGACAGAAAATACTTCTTTATAAATCATTTATCATATATTCACTAAGGCACCTTTTTACTTTAAGTCTTCATGCAGCTTGTAAAAATGACTTGTATTTTCTTTTCATAGTTGGTAGTTCAGTATTATACATGAATAAGTGACATGATAATCTGTACCTTTCACCTCAAAATTAATGGTAAGTGCAAGAAGATAAAAGATAACAAAGAATTATTCACAGTGAAGCTTAGGTCATAGCATGAAAGCTGGAAAGACAAGGCAAGCAAATGACATCTGATTCAAATCTTTCATGCTTTAGGAATCCCACCGGTGGCTTTGTTTGTTTTTAGAAAAGAAAGGGTCTTGTAGAATCCAAACTTAGTTTCCCTTTAAATTACATTTACTTCATCTCATTATACCCAAGATTCACAAACCAGAATGATGTACGTTAATTAAATCAATGTGTTTTGTCAACTATTATTAAATGAAGCTTGAAAAAATAAGTGAAAACATACATAATATACGCTTTGTTGAGTTTGTGACTAAAACTAATGTTCTAGTAATTGTGAAAATCCTGAAGATGCATATTTAAAATTATTTAAAAAACACTGTGCATAAGGAAATATAGTATGTAACATAAATAATTCAAATAAGTAGATTGTATCAGAGAGGTTTTCCCTTATATGGATGTATTATGTTTTATCATTTCTCATAAACCAAACTCAGAAATGAGTTGTCTGTTCAACAACATATGATATATGACTTGAAATAGCTAAAATTGTGGAAATAAATTAATCACATTTATGCCTCTCAGATGTTCTAACAATGATGAATGGCAGTGCATAGAGTGCTGCTGAATCATGCTGCGCATCACTTGTGCTATGGTAAGTCTCATCCACAGACACACTGACCTTCACTGTGCTCCTGACAGGTTTGGTTATCTAATTCCAGCTTTTGAACACTCAGTTCAATCTTTCAAAGCATTTACTTATTTTTTTTTAAACACAGGCTGACCCTGCCAATAAGTTTGTTGGCTACTCTGCTGTCATGACTCTTTGTTCATGAAACACAGAAAAGAGACATGATAATGAATATTATTCATATTATAAATAGAATTTGTTCTTTCAATTTCAAATGAGTAAAACATTTTTTATGGAAATTTTAAATGCAACAAGAAATCATTGATGTATTTATTTATGTACTTATTTACTCATGACCGATTTTTTTCCAATATTTTAAGACCAACTAGCCTCACAGTGGTAAATAAAACAGCTGCAAATCCATTACATTAGTAAATATGACTAATCTCCATGGATACAAGAACTTTGCTTCAGGTATAGAGTACTGTGATTGTTAGTGTTAATAGTTGACTTATCAAAATCTAGAATCACCTGGGGAATGGGCTTCCAAGCATATCCATGGTGAGGCAGAAAGGCCTGCCCCCTGCAAATGGTACTATTCCATAAAAATGGAAGTGAGCAGTAGCCTGAATACATCTCTCTGCTTTTTGACTGATAACATCATGTGAATAGGTACCTCAAGCTTCTGCCGCTGATACTTCCCCAGAATGATGAACTGTAAGCTGGAACTGTGAACCAAAATAAACCCCTTTTCCCTTAAGCTATTCTAGTTAGAATATTTTGTTTTACTGCAATAGAAAAATAAAATATGATAAGCAATACTGACAGAAAAGGAAAAGAAGGACAAATGTCTTTTGGCACTCAGAATAAAAGAGAAAATGTCTACAGGCACTCAGAATAGATCAACTAGTCCTTCCCTAGGTAATTGAGATGACAAGTTATGCTAATCATATATTCCCCATGTGAAACATCTGTCTATATTGCGAGCTCCTACTTTGATTTCAATCAGATGTTACAAACAGATAGAAAAGACATTTGAAAAGGTGAGGGTCCCATTTATACTTCAGACACCTTCCCGATACTTCTCCACTCTGTGTCAAATCTACTTCCTACTACCTGTTCAGAATATATCCATTCTGTATTTGGCATAGAAATAATGTCTCCACTGTATGGACTATTGGTAACTTCAGAAAGGTAGATATCTAAGGAGAAAAATTAGCAAACACTTGGCTTTTACCATCTTACAATTCAACAGTAATTGGAAGATCAAAGTAAAAAAAATCCAGAAATTAGGCATTAGGTCATTTGTTTACTAGCAGTGTATGCTTTCAGGGTTGCTCAAGGATAAATAGGGTGCCTGCTTTAATTGTATATGAAGTATATAATTTTTAAGGATTATAAATATGAGATCTAGGGATGATTTCAGCAGAGAGAAAAGAGTGATATGCAAGAACTCATAAAATGAGAATAAATAATGTGTCAAAGAAACAGAAGACTGTGGACACTTTTGAGAAGAATGGAATCCAGTTCATGCTGAGTGGAACCTTTTTTGATAGGTGAAAAGAAATACTAATCTTTTTCTTTTAAATAAACTAGCAAATACAATTAAACTTTTTAATGAATGTATTATAAAAGTTTACATATAATAATTTTTTGAAATACTGTTATGACATTTACTATGGAAATATATTTTATGTTAAAATTTTTGTTATCCCAAATGCCTGAATTCCATGTCAAAATTTCTAATTAGATTTTAATACATGGCTTTCTTATACATAACTGAATTTAAGAATATATGACCAAAAAGCTTCAAGTAAACCATAGGCTTGGAGTTGTAGGGAAAAGTATTACTAGGAATGGGGAAAGGGAATCCTTACATTCAAAGATTACTATTTGGTTTTCTTGTTAACAACAAGCAACAATACCAATTTTTAATATGAGGTTTCCAACAATTCAGAAGCAAGAAGTTGAGAAGGTATGCACAGTCATTTGAATTCTATTAGATCAATTTTCTAATGCATTTCCATTACTTCATTTTTATTTTAGTTTTCAATGTACCTTTCCATTAATTCACTTTTATAAAGATAGGGGAAATAGTGGTTGAAGGGCTTAATTTTAAAATTTTGAGAAAAAATGAAAGCCTTCCTCTGAATCTTTTTATCACTTACTCTCTATTTTTTTTTTCTAAAATGAAATTGTCCACTTTAGTGACTCTTGTTTTACCACTTATTACCAGTTCTGCCTGATGAACCTAGTCTGATATATTCTTGGCTCCTACAGGCCACACAACTTATTTCAAATATAATCTGGTAATCAGACTGCAACTACAATGCTCTCCTATATCTCATGTACTTGAAAACTTCTCTGTTTGAAGAGGTGATAGCACTATTGCTATTAATAATGATATTATCCGATACAATTGTTTTTAGTTATCCCTCATACAGGATCACCTATAAATAATACTTTCTAATTTGTTGAACTTGATTTAACTGAAGTAATATGGCACTGGCAAATTATACCAGATAACAATAAGTGCATTTCAACTAATGAGTGAACTTATACAAGAAAGTTTCCACATCAACTATAAATTTTATGCCAATTTTTTTTAAGTTCGGTGCTGTTGGTGATTAAAAGCTAAATAAGGATTCTACCTCTGAGAGACCAATGCCACTTCACTGTTTTCCAGTATGTCACATAGCCCTTTTTGAGATGATTACTTTCAATAGTTAGGCATAGATCAAGTTATATTTTATGTTTAACTGTGTAAAAGTTTACTATAAAAGGAAGGGAAGTAATTTTTTCTGTAAGTCATGCTTTACAGGAGGACCACATACTACTCTTCCTAGAAGAAAGAAAATATTATATAAGATATTTTGTAAGCTTTGGGTTTATTATTGTGTCTTTCAATAAACCTTCAGCTTGCTCACATTAATTCTCTTCCATATTTTGCTACAAGATATTTTTCCATACTCAAAATCATGTTTCATTGAGTATAAACTCATGGCATAGGATGGTAAAAGTCCTCCTACTTTGTCTCTTTGATTACATGAGGATGGCTGAAGACCTTGATGAACTCATACATATTCTTGTTTTCATTTAGAAAAAGGAGTGAAATATTTTACATTTGTTATTTCAGAAACAAACTTTTAGTATCTAGAGAAAATTGCTCTGGCTAGAAGGAAAAAAAAAACAAGAAAAAAGATTAAAATAAGCTTAGTATATCTGAGAAGGAGAAAGCAAGTGGACTTACAGGGCTTATATTTTTGTTTGGCTTTATTTTCATAAATCCTTGCCAAATACAAGCTGTGCATGACCTGCAGTTTTGTGTTTTGCTGCCTGCATATCTGAAGAGGGTAGACAGTAGAGGATTCTAGGAGAAACTAGAATATTGTGCTAAGTCCCAAGCAATATTTTGGCACACTATGTCATTTAATCCTGGGGGAGCTACCCCATTCATTCTCAGTTTTCTAGTGGTCTCCCTTGTTTAAATCACTAGCCTCACTTCAGTAAGTGCATAGAATTAAGGAGACTTAAAACAGTGGAATGGAAATCGTTTGTGGTTTGTTTACATCTATTGTTGGATCATACACATCTGTGAGAGACTGATAGAAATTATGAACAATTTTCCCTTATTCTGGCTTGAAGAAAACGCAAATGCCACAAGATCTTACACAGCCTGGATGCAAGTAATCAGCATGAGATATGAAAAGGGATATAAAATAAATTGTTTCTGTAGTTCTAATTCTGTCAAGGATTTTTGTGTTTGTTGGTGGATAAGTGCATAAAATACATTTGATACTGAGTCTAAAATTTAATTTGAAGCCCCATCAACAGCTTCCATTCCACATGCCTAGCCTATCTGTATAAAAGTTCATTGACTTGTATAGACATGGTGGGCCAGACTACATTTTGGCATGTGATATTTTTCTTTAGTTGCAAGTTTTTTAAGAAGTTTTTTTTTTAAATGAAAAGAGACAGATTACACACAGCCTTAAGCTATTTTTAACTCATTTGAAAATCATTAATAGACTCACTAGGAACATGGACTCCAGGTCAAGAGCTCCTAACCCCCAAATTCTCAGAAATGACAACAAAAAGTCAAAGCCTGGCCTTGGTTTTATTGTTTAAAACTCAACACCTAAAACTACCCATGCTAGAAAAGCTCTTCTGCATTAGCTTTTCAGTTTTTGTTCATTTCAAATATCTATGGACTTAGTGTATTGTAAATTGTGCACTCAGAAAAAACAACAATAAAGCTCCTTCCTGCCTGCCTTTTGACCTATTTTCACTCTGATTTTCTCTTACATTTTTCCTTTTTTGTATTGGTTTTGTGTGTGCTTAGTATTCTTCCACTGAGCTAAATCCTTAGCCCTGTAAAAGGTTTTATGAATTTGTCCCTTCATAATTTAAAAATATCCCCATGGAAATTTATTTGCATGGGATATAGACCAGGAATATTTTGACCAACTTGGGAGCACACACTTATTAACTTTTTCCCTAAAAGTCATCCAAATACCAGCTCCATTAAGAGGTTATTTGTGTTTTATTTTTTTAAGGAGTCAGCTGAATAAATGGTTGTAAAGTACTCGCAAGTATTGGGAAAGGGGTAGGATGACCTGACCTTCAGCAATTATTCTCAAAATGTAGTCTATACATGAATAACTTGCCTGAATTGGTCTCAGAAGTCTACATTGTAAAAGCACCTCAGGTGGTTCTGAGGCTGCACTAAGAAACACTGGCCATAACATTCTATCCTTAGGTAACAAAATGTGAAAAGCCATGTTCTAATGGGGCAAAGTTTTTCTCAGTGTAGATATAGAAAGTCAGTTTCTAACTTGTTAATGTTGAAAAAGTAAGTGTAGAGTTTTACTTGGAAAATGCTTCATTGTCACCAATGAAAATTATACTGCAACTGTCACAGGCACTTCCTGAAATTTCTAGTTGGCATCCATCTGAATAAGGTATTCATTTTTGATAGGCCATACATGGCAATAAGGCCACTATGATTATTTATGCAGTTGTAAAATAATATTAGGCTCACATAAAGTATCATTTTACTCTTTAATAGATATTATAAGTTCTAATTGCAATGATTATTCCACTGAATATGCTGAGTAACTTATTCCACAGTAATGAGAAGTTGAATTAAGATTGCATAAAATGTCTTATCTATCATCTTGCTCAGATTTTTACTTTTTTCATTAAAGACTATATGTGTTTTCAACTACTAAAATATGTCTAGGTACTCAGAGATGAATTGTATTTCTTTTATAATTTGGAAGTATTATTGTGAGTCTGTGTACTTCTTGTTTATTTTGTGATACCACAGCTGTCTTTCAAGAGAAAAAGAGATCTCTTTAGGGAAAGGCAATAAATACTGTTAATTAATAAATGCTAATGGCCCTAATATGTATCCTAACTTGGTCATTAGAAAGCAGATGCAGTGCATATTCTTATATACTCTTATATAAGGCTTTACTGTCAAACTGGAGAGAGAATGGCATACTAAAATATTGTACTTTTCTTTCAAAGTGAAGTAAAAAATAAACAGAAAAGAAGGAAATATCCTGTGTGAATGGTTTTACTGTTTTCATGATACACCAACTCTTGGCTTTGTTATACATTGAACAGTTAACAGGTGGCTATGAATTTATGTTGGAATGAAATTTAGAGATGCCACATTTCATGTGGTTTTTTTCTGCTTGTTTAGAAGCTTTCCTAGGTGTGTTAAAGAGGATATAACATTTGCTTCAGCAGTGTCTCCTCTGCTGTTGTTCCAGAAGCCCAGGATTCCTATATTTTCCATTATTTATAAATACCTAAGACCCACCAACAAGATGAAATAATTTCCTAGGACAATGGCAGCTATTTGCTTTATATTACCAATATGAAATTTTCATTCTGTTCTTTAAAATTTCTTCATATCCAAGAAATGATATGTATCATGTAGTTACCGTATGCTACTTTTCAAAATACCTTGCATAAGAGAGGATGATTGATATTCATTTTCTTCAAATACTGTACTTTAAAACTATGTCCAAGAAGGGAAAAGATTACTGATGAGAACAGAATGCAAATTTCTCCAAACATTGAAGATGAGAATTCTTAGGTTTGTTTTTTTTTAATGCATTGATTTAAATAATAAGAAACAATTGCTTTTGGCTCCTTTGAAACCTGTAGATGTGATTCACTAACACAGAAAGAAAAATATAGTGCTTAGTTGTACAAAAGCTTTTTAAATTAAAATGTTGACATTGTACTTAATTGTGAATTAACTACAAACATTTGAGAGTTTTCATACATATATTTAATTTTATTATTCTTGAGTTTTCCATAGAGGGATATGATACAATCATATTTCTGTGTTTTCAATCTTCTGAATATTTCCCCCTCCCAATTTTATGACTTCTTTTTATAGGTCCCAAAGCCCAATTAGTACTGTCAAGATGTTCCATGTTATGAAAATATTCACTAGAGCATGAGATTCTTAAGAAGTGTCAACACCATCTTAAAAGAACAATTTCCCCTATCCCAGCAAAAATCAGTTGCCAATTGCTCCTCAATGATGGGTAGATTCCATAGATAATATATATATATCAGAATTTCTGCTAGCTTGATCTTGTGCAAGTAAGCAGAGTTCCTATGACTTCATGAGTTTGATAGCTATATCACATCTAGGGGACAGCATATCATAGTATTTGGAGCCTGGAATATTTCGTTTTTATTATTGAAAATAGATTCTTCTCTCATACAATGCATACAATACACCTTGACCACAGTTTGCCCTCCCTCAACTCCTCTCACCTCCACCTCCTTTCCCCACCAGATCCACTCCCTCTCCATTTCCTTTTCAGAAAATGGCATCGCTCAAAAAAAAAAACCAACAAAATAATATGTCATAAGACAAGGCAAAATTACTCATATCAAGGCTGGACAGGCAACCTGATAGGAGGAAAAGAGTCCCAAGATCTGGCAAAAGAGTCAGAGACATACCCATTCCCACTGTTAGGAATCCCACCAAAACTCTAATCTAATGGCCATAACATGTACGCAGAGGACCTGGTACAGAGCCATGTAGGCCCTGTGTTTGCTACTTCAGTCTCTGTGAGCTCACATGTACCTTACTTAGTTAATTCAGAGATCTTTGTTTCCTTGGTGTCCTCCATCCCCTCTGGCTCCTACAACCTTTCTGCCTCTTTCTTCTGTGGGATTCCCTCATCTCTGCGGGGAAGGATTTGATGGAGACCTCCAATTTAGACCCTCTTCACATAATGTCTGGCTGTGGGTCTCTGCACCTGCTCCCATCTGCTACTGGGAGAAGCCTCTCTAATGACAATTGGACAAGGCACTTGTTTCCTGATTAGAAAAGAAACATTCAACTTAAGATTTATGAAAACAAACTAACAATAAAGTACTGTGACTTTCCACTGAACTACAGGAGTATATGCTGTAACTTTTGGGACCAGATACTTCTGAGCTTTAATCCTGCTTTCTTCCTTCTTGAGTAAGTGATTAAGGGAAATGTCATAATTCATCTGAACCTCAGTTTCCTTAGTCACAAGATGGCAATGAAACTAGTCATTATTACATGATTTTGAGTTTTAAATGAGACGAAAATGTGAAGTGGCAACATTTTAAGTCCTCATTTTACATTAAAATATTGTTAATTAGAATTAATCAAAACAGATCAATTAACATTCAAATTAATTATTTACAAAAACATTGAGTGCTTTTAGATTTCATATACCATGTTTGAATTGGTTTGTTTAAAGGGAACAAAAATTTCTCTTTAATGAAATGTTACAGTAAATTGTACTAAAATTAGTTTGGTGAATGAATGTGACTATTTAACTGTGATAAGTACTAAAATGAGGTACAAAATATAGAGATTTTGCAACAAAGGGATTAGATTTAGGTCATTAAGGTTCTGTAAATTAGTAATGCATGAAATAATATCTAAAGGATTAATAGGTGATAAATTGGTAGAAGGGGAATGGAAAACATTCAATGCAAAAGAAACTATTTGTCTATACAACCCACATAGGTAGATAGTGTGGTAAATATGAGAGTTTTAAAGAAGACCAGTATCCCTGGACAGGAGAAACAAAGTGTAAATATTAGCATATTAAAACTGAAGAAGAGAAAAAACATGAAAGGTTTACTAGTTGCTTATCTGCTACTGTGATGCAACACTATGACCGAGGCAACTTACAGAAAGAAGGGTTTATTTGGGCTTATGGGTCCAGAGGGTTAGGGTCCATGATGTCAGACAAAAAGAATGGCTGAAGTAGCAGGAAGCTGGGGGCTCATATCTTCAACTGTGAACACATCAGAAAACAGAGAAAGTAAACTGGGTGCCGGTATTTCCAACTCTCAAAGCCTGCCTGCATAGTTTCCCCCAAAAGACTATACAGCTACCCAAGTACTGCCACCAACTGGGGACCAAATACTCAAACATTTGAGCCCATGAGGGGGCATTCTTATTCAAACCACTGCAAGAGGTTTGTAGTATATGATAATATTTCATTTATACACTAATTGTAATGGGAACCCACCAAAGAATTCTTTTTATCTCCTGTGTGAGGAAGTGATATGATTAGAATTGACTATCTTTACAAATAGCCTGGATTATCATTGTAGAAGGCCCTGAGTAAAAATAAGGAATCAAGTACATTGATTCAGTATTAGTTTCAATGTGTAAGTACAGTGGAAATAGTCATAAGTAGATATTTCAGCACTGTTTCAGGCAGGATAAGACGCTTTCAAGGCTCATGATGAGAGAACTTGCATATGGCAGATGTATAGGAGGTAGAAATCAGCCAAACAAGGATGAAAACTGGGATCAAAGTGTCAATGGTAGTGTGAAGGTGCCTAACTTTTATACACAAGTAATATTTGGTATATTCTATAATAAATACACTTGCTATAATATCATATTCTCCATTTTGAACACAAATTTGAGATGTATACAGTTCATAGAGGTGTATTTACTTTTCTGTTGGTATGATAAAATACCATGGCCAAAGTAATTTAATGAAAAAAAGATTTATTTTTGCTTGCAATTCCAGAGAGACAAAGTTCATTACAGAAGTGAAGACATATCAATACACAAGGAAAGCATGGAGACAGGAGACAGTCAGAAGATCATAGTTTCATCTATATACAAGAAACCAAGATAACAAGCAGGAAGTGAGGTGAGGCTATAAATCCTCAAATCTTGACCCAAGTGACAAATGTTCTCCAGCAAGATTCTCCCTCCTAAAGGTTATATAACATCCCCATATAGCACCATTAATTGGGGAACAAATGTTCAAATACATGATCCAATGGGAAACATTTCTCATTGAAATAACTACCCCAAGAAAATGTATCTATAATCTCGGCATTCAGGAGGAGGATCTCTGATTTCTGTGAGTTGGAGGCGAGCCTGATATACATAGCAAGTTTCAGGAGAGCCAGGATTACATAGAGTAACACTGTCAAATATACAAACATATATGTATATATGTATATTTGAATGTATATGTATATATACACATATACATAAATATATGTGTGTGGTAGGCAATAGAGGTATAAGACTCAGATAAACAGTCTGAATTATAAAAATAAATTTAATTAAATAATTTAAATAAATTAGATTTAATTTATATTATTGTAGGTAATAGTTCAAACATGGAAACAGAGGAATCTTTTTAATTAAAAAAAACTTTAATGACATAAAATTTTAAAAAAATTACTTCAGAATGAGCAATAATGACTTATAGCAATTAGTTGCTAGATAAACACTGTGAAGGATCAAAAAGTTTGGGCAAACATAGAGGGGAAAGGAGAGTACTGCTGACTCTGAGACAAGGTAGTGTTTGAAGGAGGTCAGTTTACAAACAGCACTAACTGTTGCTGTGAGATTAGTAGGATGAAGACTGATTATTAACTTGAACTTATAGACACTACTTTAATGAACCAAGTCTTAAGCTAATGGGATTAATCAATAAGTGATGAAGAATGAGTTTTGGGTCGGGGAAAGTACTAAGGAATCAAAATAAATTCACTCTTTAGGTATACTCATTATATAAATGCTTCTTATGTAAACATATACTGAATTTTTTAACCACTCCAAATGACTCAAAATCTTATGAGATTAGAAGGCATGCACAAAGCCCCTGATTCCTGTAATAATTGAGTAAACACATTTAAATTACTATATATGTACTTGGTAAATTCATAGTTTTGAAAAGATTTTGATACATTGGTTGTAGGAATACCAGATTCAAATTCATACTAGGCCAAGCTTATCCATACATATTATTTGTGTTGGAGCATTGGATTTGCAACCGTTCAATTGTAACTTATGTACTTACCACTACATTAAGCTGTTTTTGTCTACTTACTGACTTAGACATGTTGCTTTGTTTTGTTTCCCCTCCAGCAATGTGTCAAATGGTAAGGGTTTGTGGCTTTGGAATCTTAAAAATCTCTGTTGCAACTCTAAACCTATGTCACTGGAGTAGGAAAATATCCATCAGTTACACAGTAAAAACTAAATACGCTGGTGCTTTTTTTAAAAAATGCACTCACAAAAATGAGTAGTGAATAGGACTTCAGCCACTGACTTGTTATTTGATAATCTCAGGTCACCAGATGAATATTATTCAGTGGTATCTTTGTAATCACAGAGTTCATCACATATATAAGTATAACTTTATGACATGTACATGTCTGCTAATATCACCTATTTATGTTTATATCTAATGTGATTGCTCTCTTCTAAAACCATAACTAGTATTGCTTTTCCACCATGACCATTTCACCCCAATTATGTTGCTGAATAGTTTTATCTAACAACTATATCCCCATCTTAAGTGATGATTAGGTTTAAAGTGAGAAGAAATAATATTATCTTCTTTTTCATCACAGGGATAGATTCTGGTAATGATGAGTTTACAAAAATAACAGAATATCAGATTCATTTTAATTACACATTAAGAGCATTTCATATTGGGGGTTCTAATTAAAACTTTGAAAAGTGTCATATTAAAAATAAATTCTGGTAATTGTCTAAACAATAGCCAATATGTACTTTTCCTAAGGAGTTCTACTTTTACTCTTCTCATTAGAAACAGTGACAATTTCAATAGCAGTTCCCTGCTTTTTTTTCATTTTCATTAACAGAATGAAATAATGGTAACAATAATATTTTTATTATTAAGCTAGTAAGTTAGGATGCTTCTAGTCTGACTATTACTTACAGAATGTTCATTTTCAAAATGTAGCTGAAAAAAGTCTGACAGAAATTTTAAAAGATTAAATTGGGTTAATTCTGATGCATATTTTAAATTTCAATCTCCATAAAGATTTTTGACCAATCTCTTATAGATACAGTGATAATCTAAACACAGGAAAATTAAAAATAATTTTATATGGGCATCTCAGAAGGCATGCATTGTTCACTGGTGTGATAAGTAACCCAGTTTAACTTAAAAACAAAAGATAGTGAGAAATAAATACACATAGACTTATCAGCTTAAAGTATTAGTTTGCTTTTCTAATTCTGATGTTTCATGGAATTATTATTTTATCAATATTCTTACTGAAAGAAAAAAGTTATAATCTTTTATTTATTTAAAATGCAGCAACATGAGCCTTGATTCATGTGAGAATTAAAAAAAACATCATACCATTGATCTTCTAAGTAAGATCTGTATCCATGTGTATATTGAATATGTTTTAAAGTGCAAGTCCTCTTATTTCAAGTTCACGATTGCTGTGGTATGGGGAGCCATTTTCTTTAGTAGCATAGCTGCCAATAAGTTACATACGGTCCAGCAAATACTCCTGCATCTATGTTCAGGCAAGAAATCCTAATCAAATGCAGTGGGTCACAAGCAATAACAAAGCAAAAATGGGACATAATTGGGAAGAAAAGGTACCATGAGAGTGCAAGGAGAAACAGAGAGGGTAATGTGGGATGAATTGAGGAAAATACATCATATACATGTTTGACAATACCAAAACATTTAAAAAATAAATATATATCTTCTACAAAGACATGGTAAACATTCCTTGGAGTATGGTTAACCTTCAAGCAGACACATCCTTAAAGAAAACTGACTATCCCTCCCTCTCCACCATCAATAGTAAATAGCTTCTTCTTGGCTAGGGGTAAGGGCTCATGAGCCCATCTGTTCTGAAATTCAATAATATTTTGTAAATTCTTTCATAAATTATTTGTCTGTTTTACAGGGCACTTTCATACATAATGAAAAACAAATAGCAGCTAAATATTTGATAGGACATTTTGATCTTAAACTAATACTTTTAGGTCTGAAGGAAATTAAAGTGTACCTGCGTTCAGATTCTAATCCTATCATTTATAGTTTATGATTTAAGAAATGAGAATAACAATAGGACCTACTTACAGGGCTGTTGTTGAGAGGTAAAATAGTCTAGACAGAGTTAATGCTGTGTAAGTGAGATAAAATGGGCAAATCATTAACTTTTGAAGTGTTAATTTTCTTCTTCCCATGGTTTATTCCTTAGTTGCATCCATCCATATCAATATTTCTACATTTTTTCATTCTTTGAGAATTTCATACAATGTAATTCCATCATATTCATCTCATAGTCTCGACTTTCCAACCACTTCCCAACTTCAGACCCTCCCCACCTCCCCACCCACCCAACTATATAGCTTTTTTTCTACGTATGCTGGACCTTCAAGCAGACACATCCTTAAAGAAAACTGACTATCCCTCCCTCTCCACCATCAATAGGGAATAACTTCTTCTTGGCTGGGGTAGGGGCTCATGAGCCCATCTGTTCTGAAATTCATTAATTTTCCTTAAATTCTTTCATAAATTATTCGCCTGTTTTACCTCAGAAATATATTTATTATACTTTATCAATAACCTCTGACTTGTGTGAAACAGGGTCTTGTAATATAACTCTGGCAAACCTTAAAATCTTGTCCCTCCTACCTCTACTCACCAAATACTAGAATTACAGACATGTTAAACTATACTTAGTTATCAATTATTGTTTTTATTAGTAACATCTTGCTTCTCATATCTTTACTTTTAAGATGAAAGATTAAGACTTACCGCTAACAGAAATTTTCTTTTTGTAAATTCTACAATAATTGCTTAAAATAGAGTTACATTCCTCCTTTATTTTGTGATAGCTCCCAGACTACCCTGACATTTATGCTAGTGTATGTAGCAGTTCCAACACACTTCATGTAGGAGGAAAAAAGAAAGAAGGGAGGGATGCAGAATGTGCAGGCAGAAAGAGAAACAGTACGTTATGTCAAATTTTGGAGTTTAAACAAGTATGTAATGTTAACAGATAATAGCATCAGTGCTTTAGGTGGATGGGATATTTTTATTTTGGAGAGATTAAAAAAAAAGAAAATGTGACTTTCAGCCTTCTTTATCTCAAATTAACACAGAATGAGATCACCTTTTCTATATCATTTTGTCTCAATCCCAGAACATTGACTATGTTGTGTTAAATGATTCTGTTTTCCTTATCGGTTTCATCCATTTTTAAAATGCTGCTTAATTCCTCGACATTATTCCATCTACACTTTCCTATTTGAAAAACAACAACAACAACAACAACAACAAAAATCTAAACCCATTGCTTTGTCTAGGCAGCTTTATCTTCCCTTTCTTTACTCAGACTTCAAAAGAGAAGGAAAAAGAAAACAGAGGGGAATATGTATAGTATGATGAACAGCAAAGCCCCCAATATGGCTTATCTCCCCATCTCTTCTTAGAATATTCTCAGAGGCAGAAGAAAATCCAAATTCCAAAACTCAGTTTTCTCCTGCTGTTACTACAAATATTTTAAAAGAAAAGCTCATAAAGGATATTTAATGACACATAAACACATGAATGCTAAAAGAAAATTACAGCTCAAGTTACAGGACAGTATGCCCAGCAGGATAAGGTTTATTTCTCTGTTATTAATAATGCATACTAATATGTATGAATAGATAAAAAGAACTTGAAAATATTCATCCTACCAAGGTGATAATACGTTGTCTAAAGCTTTGTACTCAATGGGTGGTTTGAATTATATTGTTATTGATTACGGTATATTTTCTGTTCTACTAGAATAAACTTGTACTATTTTGTAGTGAGAAAAAATATTTCTGATTAACATAAAAGTAGACAACAATTTTTTATATCCTATGAAAAATTATATGGAAGATCAAACATTAAGACACAATAATTAACATGTGTATGTCCTTGTTTAACCTTTGCTGGTTGTGGTGATTCACATCTGTAATCCCTGTACAAGAGAAGTGGTGGCGGGAGGATCATTAATTGAAGGTCCTCCGCTGCACAGCCAATTCAAGGACAGCCTATTTGAATAAAGAAAAGATAACAAATCTTAGTCTCTTGCATTTGCCCCTCAAATATGTATTTAAAGTTCCCTATTCCAGAAATCCTATGTGTGACTTGAATTCTCACTTTCTGATTTTCCCATGTGCTTCCAGAGTACCTACTGATTATACCCTCTGAGTATTCATCACTTTCTGTGTTATTTCATATATAATTATTGTAGATCTCCTTGACTAATGACTGTAGTTACACTAAGTATAGTCGTTCTGGGGACTTTATATAATTTTTCATTAATCCCAGAGTTAACACAGTCCACAACACCTTGAATTTGTTTAGCATTTGATGATTTTATTTAAACAAGCATTTCATCATTTAAACACTTCTAGAGTGGTGATAGTTATTGTGATAACAAGGTTAGGATATTTCTGTAGGCTCATAGTTTCTACAGGAAGTATAGGATACAGTTCGCTCATCATATTTCTCTGTGTGCTAAGTTGATGAATATGTAGAGTATAGTTTAATTATCTCTCTTTTGGAATAAGTATGTAGATCTATTTCATTATACTATACTTGGAAAGCTGTTTTTTTGTTGTTGCTGTTTTACAAATGAGATGAGTATAGTGAAAGAAAGGCTGGACAACAAATTATTGAAAAGACAAAAACTCCTTTTTTCAATAATAAAAAAAGATAAAACAAAACTGACACATTGGAATTGGACAAAATAAACAGAAGTAAAATGCTGTGGGATGTTCTGTATGTGAAATGTGTTGCTCTGATTGGTTAATAAATAAAACACTGATTGACCAGTAGCCAGGCAGGAAGTATACGTGGGACAAGGAGAGAGGAGAATTCTGGCAAGTGGAAGGCTGAGTCAGAGAGACACTGCCAACGGCTGCATGACAAGCAAGATGTAAGGTACCGGAAGGCCACGAGCCATGTGGCAACTTATAGACTAATAGACATGGGTTAATTTAAGATAGAAGAATTAGATAGCAAGAAGCCTGCCATGGCCATACAGTTTGTAAGCAATATAAGTCTCTGTGTGTTTACTTGGTTGAGTCTGAACAGCTGTGGGACTGGCGGGTGAGAGAGATTTGTCCTGACTTCAGGCCAGGCAGGACTGGAGAAAACTCCAGCTACAGTAAAAGAAGGCAAGGGATTCACAGACCTATTTGTTCGCACATTCAGGAATCTCATGAAATACCAAATTGGGAGCCATAATATAAATACAGAGGACCTGGCAGAAAACTGTACAGGCACTGTGTACATTCTCTCAGTTTTTGTGAGTTCATATGAGCTTTGATCATGATGATTTAGAAGGACTTGTTTTCTTGGTCCCCTCCAGCTCCTCTGGCACTTACACTTTTTCCACCTCCTTTTCAACAGCGTTCTCTGAACCCTGAGGGGAGGGATGTGAGGGAGACACCCCATTTATTGCTTAGTGTTCTCTCACTCTCTGCATAATGCCTGACTACAGTTCTCTGTATTTGTTCCCATCTGTTGCAGGAGGATGTTGTGGAATATTAGTTGAAAATGTGTTACTATCATTTTTTTTATGCTGTAGAATATTTGTTCAGTGATGTGTTGCATTTTCTTATGTTGCTTTTGCTTAACTCTGTGAAGCTGTATTACTTTGCCAGCCTAAAATATCTGGTTGATATAATAAAGACCTGAACAGTCAATAGCTAGGCAGGAGAAAGGATAGGCAGGGCTGGCATGCATAGAGAAAAAAAATAGGAGGAGAAATTTAAGCTTGAGAGAAAAGTGGAGGGAGGAGAAAGAAAAGGAGAAGGAGAGGAGGATGCCAGGGTTCAGCCACACATCCACACAGCCACAGAGTAAGAAGGAAGGATAGACATGTAGAATAAAAAAGGTAAAAGCCCAAAGACAGAAGGTAGATGAGATAATTTAAGTTAAGACAAGCTGGCTAGAAATAAGCCAAACTAAGGCCAGGTATTCATAAGTAAGGGTAAGTCTCTATGTATTTATTTGGGAGATACGTGACAGGCCCCCAAAAAAACAAAAGAGTGTTAAAAAAAAAAGACTACAGAAGGAAGTTCTTGATGATGGCTGAGCAAGGTGCTGATTTCTGAGTATAACTGTAGATGTAACCAACCGTCTTATTAAATAAGAAACACAGAACCAATGCAAAGAAGAAAGCCAAGAGATCAGAGCTAAGAGCCTTACCCGTCTGCTGCAGCTAGCCTCTTCAGCCAAGAGAGAGACCTATTTCCTGAGTGTTTATCTTTATATAGACTTTCTGTTCTGCCTTCTCATTGGTTGTAAACCCAACCACATGACCACCTCATCACTGTCTGTTTGTACAGACCTCCAGATCTTCTATGGTTAGTATTGAGATTAAAGGCGTGTGTCTCCAATGCTGGCTGTATCCTTGACCACACAGAGATCTACCTAGCTCTGCCTACCAAGTGCTGGGATTAAAGGCGTGCCCCATGAACACCCAGCTCTGCTATGGCTTGCTATTAGCTCTGACCCCCAGGCAACTTTATTTATTAACATACAAATAAAATCACATTTCAGTACAAATAAAGAATGTCATTAAGAGTCATTTTATTGTTGCATTCTTTTAGAAGAACTATAGTTTTTGGTTTTATCCTAGGTTCCTGAGCTATCTAGTCTCAAATTCTTAGTCACCCAAACAGTGCTGGGTATGGGTTCCATTTCATCAAGTAGGCCTTAATGCAAATAAGGTATTGGTTGGTTATTCCCATAAGCTTTTTCCTCCCATTGCCCTAGTATCGATATGTTGCAGGCAGGACACCAAAAGGGTTTGTCACTGGATTGGTATTTACATTTATCATTTGGTAGTATGCAAAGTACCTTCCTGTACCAAAAAGAATAGAACACAGAGGTGAAGGCTCTATGTAGGCACCAGCTTGACTTCTCCATGTTCAATGAGTTTTGTAGGTGTTGTTTTCAGCAATGGGGACTTGCCATCAATTTGTGGAAAGTAATCTACAGTCTGTGACAGACTTTTTTGTTTGTGGATTTCTATGAGAATAATTTTGCCAATGACTATATTAGATGTAACCCATTCTCAGTACTGGAAGCTTCATTTGGTGATAAGAGATGACCATTTTGGGCTCTCTCTCCCCATTATTTAGTGGTTTCATTTAGATCACCTTCATACACACACACACACACACACACACACACACACACACACACACATGTTTTAGGAAATTTCTACTTTATTAGGTTTCCATACTATCCTTCAAATTGTTCTTAATTTTAGATGCATCTCCCTTATTTCTTCCCTTGTCCTCCTCTCCCCTACATCTCTACATTTGATCCTCCTGTTTCAGTCCCTATCCACCAATAAGTATCTATTCTACTTTCTTTCCTAAAGAGATCTGTCCCCCGTTCCTTTATAAATTACCTCTGTGGTTCTGTGAATTGTAGCTTGGTTATCATTTTCTTTACAGCTAATATCCACATTTGTCATTCTGGTTGTTTTGGATGTTGGATCACCTGGAGACATCTCAGCGAGTCTTTCTTGATCAAACCATATTAGCCTGGAAGCAATCCATAGGTTCTCATCTTCTGTGGAAACAAAAGCAGAACCTCTTTTTTAAAGCAACGTAACTTTAGACATAAATTTTGAAATTGAGATACCTTTAAAATATACATATTGATTTAACTCAGCAGCTTTTATAATCAAGTGTCTCTCTACAGTCAAAAATCATGAAGACAATATAATCCAGACTCTGTGTGCAGTTTTTATCTTTATGTGGCTTATTTTTTATATTATTTTTACTTTTTTAAAGACTTTATTTCTTAAAACCTTATTTTTTATATAACTGTCTATATTTTTTAAGTCTACATATATTTTTATATACATTGTAAACTATTTAAAGATTTATTTTATCTGAATCTGTTTTATTATGTATTACTTTAAACTGTAGAGTGAGTAGGACAGAGAAGTGACAGCCTTGGTTGCTGACTCTGCCCACCTCAGCTGCACCTTGCAGAGGCCTCTGTGTACCGTGGTGGGAATCCACAGCCATGACACTTAGCTCATGGCAGCTGGTGGTCAGCTCTTTCTTGTGGGCAGCTGTCAGGAGACAAGTCTGCACTGCTGCTGGCATGAGACTGTGAGACTAGAAAGCCTAGCTTAGCTTTGTTTTTGTGTGTTCAGAATCTTTAAGCTTTCTTAGGTCTATGTGGCTCAATGTCCCAAATTGGGTGCCAATTTTAGTTCGAAGATTTCCTGTGTCCCACCCAGCTGGCAGTTGGGACAAATCTCTCCCACTCACATCCCCCAAGTAAACACACAGAGGTTTATGTTAATTATAACTATTTGTCCATTAGTTCAGGCTTATTACTGACTAGCTCCCACACTTAAATTAACCCATAATTCTTATTTATCTTTAGCCACATGGTTTGGTACCTTTTCTCAGTTCTGCCTTGTCATGTGTTTCCTTTGTGTCTGGCTGGCAACTCCAGACTCAACCCTCTTCTTCCCAGAATTCTCCATGTCTGCTTATCCTGCCTATACTTCCTGCCTGGCTACTGGCCAATTGACATTTTATTTATCAACCAATCAGAGCAACACATATTCACAACATACAGAATGGCATTCCACAGCTGCTCCCCTCGACTACAGGATACATAAGCACCCCCTTTTAGTTCAGCGATGTGATTTTCTCCTGCCCCTTCCGGCTCCTCGTTCTCTGGGGACTGGAGGACTCACTTGGGAGTGGCTTTTCCCAAAACAAACCTGGTCTTTTATTTTTCTAACTCAGCTTGATCTAGCTTACTGTATAGATGGAGAAACCTATTATCTGGGTACAGGAAACCTATTAAGTACTATAGTTATATATCCAACTAAAGATCTGAAATCATAACTTTCATGTTCATATTTTTAAGTTTCTACTATTTTTCATTGTATCCCCTGTATCCCTTCTTTTGAAAGACTCCTTGATTGGCTCTTGTTATATCACAGAAAATGATAGAATTATAGCTTGTTGTTATAAAAGCATACTTGATTTACTGCCTGTCAAAAACTGCTATTGTTTTAGGAGTCATTTTATGTGCTTCTGTAGCAAACAGATTGTCAGTACAGTGTGCATTCTACTACAATAAATAAGTACAGAGCTCAACTCACAGTCTCTGGAAAACTCATATGCTGATGGCATCTCCCAAAAGCTAAGTAATTTTATTATTGTGACTAATTATATTAAAATGATTAAAAAGTGAGCTAGTTGACTTGGTTTGGTGCCAAGTATTTTGTCAAGTTGTCATCAAGATCTATTCAACACAGCAGATAGTGGTTGGTGATGGCTTAGCTATGATTCTTTATGATTTCCTTTGAGTTTTGCAGATAATATGTTTCATTTACATAAATAAAGTTCCTATCACCAGATATTTTCACATGAAAAAATCTTGTAGTATCTGGACATTAGAAATATTTTTTTTTTTTTTTTCGAGACAGGGTTTCTCTGTGTAGCTTTGCGCCTTTCCTGGGACTCACTTGGTAGTCCAGGCTGGCCTCGAACTCATAGATATCCGCCTGGCTCTGCCTCCCGAGTGCTGGGATTAAAGGCATGCACCACCACCGCCCGGCTTAGAAATATTTTATCATTTTCTCCTACTTGAAACACGTTCTTTACACTGCTGGTGAAATGTCCCATTTTCTTGTATTTCCTCTGTTTTATTTTAAATATCCTGTATGCTGTATCATATGGATATTTGCTTTATTTTGTAGGCCAATATCTTAAGGTGAATTTTGCAGTTGGCATGGTATTCTTTTTAAATGAGATTTAAAAAAAAATATCTATGAGAATAAGAAAAGCTGTCAACCATGACAGCATTTAGTAGAATGAGGCAAGAGAAATGTAAGTTTGAAACCAGTTTGAACTAAAAACTAATGAGTTCCAGACAAGATCTACTTATCTGTTAATCTACATAAATTATAATTTTTCTTTTTAGAAATTTATTATTTTCTTTCATCTCCAATGTCAAGCACTATAAAAAGCTTGAGTATTTGTCATTTTAAGTAGTCCTTAAATAATAATAAATATATCAATGAATGTAAATAGAAAGAAATGAATCATTTTTTACTTTTAATTCTTTTTTTAACAATTTTATCTTTAAAAGTAACAAAAGTAAAATATAGCAATGGCAAATTAAATAAATGAAATTCTCTACATATATATGATCTGTATAAAATGGTCAAAGAATAAAATATAAGCTTATGAAACCCTAGAGAAGCACACTTGATGTAAGATATTACACTAAATAGAATAAAGTCTTTTCTCTCAAATCATGTTCACCACATAATCTCACAATTTGATGAGGATAATAATATTACAAATTCTATATTATATTTGACATGAAGAGACACATTTATACAAAATTTTTATGAAGATAATATTTTGGAAATCACTCCCAATGCACTTATTTGTGTAACTCATTATATTACATTATTATTTCTGATAGACAAAATGGCTAATATACAACCACAGGGAAAAGAAAGATAAAATCTTCAAGTACAGTAATCAGAATCTCAGAGGAAAACCATGTTCAATAGCCTGTATTGTTTCTGAAGAATTTTTGTTAATACTACAGAATAGTAGAAAGAAGGGGGAGAATGGATCTTTTGCTTTCCCCATGCACTTGAATTTTGAAGGGCATATATTCTTGGGTTTCCATGATATTTTATTGGTCTTTGCAGAGTATAGTACTAGCACAAAAACAGACAATTAGACCAACATAATAGAATGGAAGACTCAGAAGTAAAGCCATGCAGTTAACTCCCACTCTAATATTTAGTTAAAATATCCAAGACATGCACTAGAAAGGAGAATTTCTTTTAATGTGTTGCACATGATAAACGTATTCTCAAGTAGAAGTATAAATCTGACTGTATATCTCTCATCTTGCACAAAATTAAACTAAAAATATACTAATGTCTTAGATATAATATGCAAAAATATGAAACTACTAGATTAAAACACAGGAAAAATACTTCAAAATGTAGTCACAGGCAAGGAATTGCTGAAAAGTCAAATAGCTTTTGAAATAATTGTGAAAATTGACAAAACTGATTGTATAAAATTTAAAAAGCACTTGTACAACAAAGGAAAAAGAAGAATGAAGAAAGTCTAACAGAAGAAAATCTTTGCCAACTGTAGATCTGACCAGGATTTAATATCTAGAATTTATAATAAATAACAATCAGTACCAAGATACACAATCAATACATGGGAAAATGTATAAAATGGATAGTTGTCCAAAACAGAACCACAACCATAAAGAAGAATGAAACTTGGTCACTTACAGGAAATAAATAAACCTGGTGATTATATGAAACAGGAATCATGACTGAGAAAGACAAATATCAAAAGTTTTTCTCACATGAATAATTTAGATATAAAATACACACACAACAAATGTACACATATGATGTAGAAGTAGAAAGGGGACTCTGAGGGGAAAGCAGAATTGTAAAGGTTAGGAGGTAAGTAAAACAAGGCAATGGGAGAGAAAAATACAGACATGTAAGTAGTTGGAAGTTTTCTTGTGTCCCAGCAGCCAGCAATCAGGACAAATCTCTCCCACTTGCATCTCCCAAGTAAACACACAGAGGCTTATATTAATTATAACTGCTCGCCCATTAGCTCAGGCTTATTACTGACTAGCTCTTACACTTAAATTAACCCATAAGTCTTATCTATGTTTAGCCATGTGGTTTGGTACATTTTCTCAGTTCTGCCTTGTCATCTTGCTTCCTCTGTGTCTGGCTAGTGACTTCTGACTCAGCACTTCTTCTTCCTAGAATTCTCCTTGTCTGCTTACTCAGCCTATACTTCCTGCCTGGCTACTGGCAAGTCAGTGTTTTATTTATTAATCAATCAGAGCAACACATATTCACAGCATACAGAATGACATCCCACAGCACAAGTATCATGTTATTTCTCTTGTGCAGTACCTAAAAGCAAAAGGAAGACTGGGGAATCAGGGAGAGGAGAACATGAGAGAATGATGGGAGTTGACTTTGAGAAAGGTACAATAATATTCATATATGGAAACACCAAAAAGAAACCAATTGATAAAAATAGAAACTTAGGCTGTAAAAAAGAACTGAGATGCATACACCAGCCCTTTTATCACTTTTCTCTTTAAGAATTTTTCACATGCCACACTGTCCAAGGTAAAAACTTGTTGGTTGAAATATAGCAGAAACAGTAAATATGCTTCTGTGGCCTCTCTAATGTACAGTCTCTATAGCTGCCGTATGTAGTGTGGTACACAAAAAGACATCACCAATGACATACGACTGAAAATTCATGTTAAATCAATAACCATTACCTGATATAAACTTGCTTGAAAATAGTAGCAAAATAAGCTTTGCAATTCAACACACTACGGCATTTTGATGGCTATTCACAAAAATAAAGCTAATGTATATTGCATTAGAAGCCAGTAAAGACTTAGAAAATATGTATTCGCACCCACCTCCATCACCATGAGAACACAGAGATTTTTGTCTGCTGGTCTCATTGAGGCTGCAAATATGGCATAATCTTAAAAGTGTCAAATTTTATACTAACTGGTAAGCTGAAATATCCAGTTCCTCATATACAATTGTGAATATGACTAAAAATAACATACATACTCTGTATAAAGTTCTTTATCAACCATCTTCAGGTAGGTACACTACCCTAGGTTCAATTATAAAAATGAAACACATTACATATGCAAAGCATTTCGAACATCATGTTACATATTTTCATCTCTGTTTTACCTACAATTTAATTTGAACAAATTTGTATCCATTTATTTCATAGAAACAAATTATTTTACAAGATGTTTTCTTCATAAAAACTTCATCAACATTCTTAGTTTGTTAGGATGCTAAATCTTTCAAATACATGGTATATTTAACACAATAAAAAAGGAAAATGAGAACTATATTGTTTAAGAAGAGGAATATTTATAAATCACAAGAAAAAAAGACAGAAGAGATTGGTTACAAAGTATTTGGCTTCAAATCATTAGATCTGATGAGATGGATCAGTGAGTAAAATGATTTTTATAGCAACACAAAGACATAAGCTTGGATCCCCGTACCCATGTGAAAACATAGCACGGTGATATGCATGCTTGAAATCTCAGGAAAGGCAAGAAAACAAGCAGATCCCTGAAGCTCACTGGCCAGAAAGCCTAGATGAATCTATGAGCTCCAGATTCAGGAGCAGACCCAACTCCAATAGCAGGTGGTAAGCCCTGAGATAATACATATACAGGTAACATCATTATACCCAAACCAACTATGTTAATATATTTAGGAGTGTGTGTGTATGTGTGTGTGTGTGTGTGTGTGTGTGTGTGTGTGTGTGTGTGTGTGTGTGTGTAACAATGACTAAAGAAATAGAAGTCAAGCCAGGTGTGGGTGCTGCATACCTTTAATACCAGTACTCAGGAGTCAGAGACAAGTGAATATCTTTGAGTTCAAGGCCAGCTTGGTCTATGGAGATAGTTCCAGGACAGCCAGGGATACATAGAAAAACATTGTCTAGAAAAAAAAAGAGACCATGGATTTGAGAGAGAGAGAAAGGGGATGGATATGTAGTAGTGGCTGAAGGGAGTAAAGGGAATGGGAAAATGATGCAATTGTAGTATAATTTCAAAAACTAAATATGTTACAAAAATTAAAATGAGCCGGGCGGTGGTGACGCACGCCTTTAATCCCAGCACTTAGGAGGCAGAGGCAGGCGGATCTTTGTGAGTTCGAGGCCAGCCTGGTCTACAGAGCGAGAGCCAGGAAAGGCGCAAAGCTACACAGAGAAACCTTGTCTCGAAAAAACAAACAAACAAAAAAAATTAAAATGAAAGAAAAGAAAAAAGGTGGGGAGTGATTGATAAAGACTGCTGACAGTTACCATTTGTCTCCCACATATATGTGCATATGTGTACATGTGGCTACACACACATCCACAAATACACATGCACACACATTAAAATGCATATGTATCATGGACATACAATTACAAAACTTGCTTTCATTTCATAAATTTACTTGTGACAGCATGAACAAATTTTAGTTAAGTCAACATTCATTTACTGACAGATTGTAGAATAGACTGATAGGGGGAACATCATCAAATTTCCCATCTGTGTATGACAAGGACGATAGTAACAAGTGGCATGTCAAGGTGTGCCTATGGATGCAATAGTGACATAAATGTTATAAGTGTAACCAATCACTTTCTGACTGAATTTAAAGTCCACTCCACAGGAGAAAAACATTCCTGGTACTCTTAATCTATCTAAGATGTGAAGTTGGAGGAGATCATAGGCCCTAGGTGGTTGACCCTACCATTATTGTTTTGCTAATTTGACATGATATCAAATTGTTCTCTAAATTTGTATCTTTGTACCATTAGATTAATGTAGCTTTCAAATCTCATCAGAAAAATTTTGTGTGCTTTTGTGAAGCAAATGGTAGTTAGCAAAGAAACTCACAACTAGTCAATATACAGAGAATAAGTTTCTGTACAATATTCAGCCAAAAATAGGGCTTCTATATCATACCCATGCCCCTCAACTCTCAGAGACAATCACAGAAGAACATACAGAAAGACTATAATAATCAGAGTTCAGAGAGGACCAGACCAAAATAGGGTCTTCTGGATACGGCTAGACAGAACCAATGTACTCATGAACTCAAAGCAGCTGTACTTGCCTACATCCTACTCAAGTTCATCCCAGTTAGCACTCCATGCTGGAGTAAGGAGGAATTCATGAATCTCCATCCTTAGCTGAGATGCTATTGACAATTTATGACTTTAAAATCAATTTTCTTTATTGGTATGGCTCCTAGTAAATCAAATAAACTCCAATAGATAGCCCTACATGGGCAGTACACAGGCAGGAGAAATTGGATGTGATGGCTTATGAAGAAAAAAAAAAGACATGAAGTTTAGAAGGGACTTGTAGGATTGAGAAATAGATCTTGGAGGAATTAGGAGGAAGATTGGTGTAAAGATAATCAAAATATATGGTAAGAAGTATGGAACTAAAAAAAATAAAGACAATGTTATTACAAAAGATTTTTTAACAAGCTTATCGGTATTACAAAAGTATTTTATGAAAGTAGCCTACGTAGAATGTTGTGTATATAACTTTTATTTATAAGCCCTGCATAGTAAAATGACAATTTGGGGACAACACAGCCAGCTAAAGTTAATTATTTATTGAAGAGAGAATAAAATCTGTTTTAAGTTTGTCTTCATCATAAATGTTTTCAAATTCTACATTAAACCTCATTAATATACTAAGGCTTCATTATAACTCACTACTCTGCACAGTTATATCTGTTCCTTATAGATCTATCATAGTAAATACAAATGTATTGTTCTTTATCTTTTATGCTATTTATTTTCACTGTATCTTTTTATTTTAGATGTATTTAAATACATTACATAGTAAGTTACTTTTCAAGGGGTGACCAAAAAGCATTCTATGATGTGGGAGTGATGGCACATGCTTTTAATCCCAGCACTTGGGAGGCAGAGGGAGGTAGCTCACTGTGAGTTTGAAGTCAAACTCATCTACAGAGTGAGTTCCAGGACAATCAGGCCTGTTACACAGAGAAAAACTGTCTTGAAAAAGCAAATGAAAAGGAAACCAAAATTAACAACAACAAAGAGCATTTAAAGAGTTCATTGTAGGAGGAAACTTTTGATTTTTCTCTTACTATATAGGTATAGTTCATCATGGTAAATAAAGCATTATGGAAGAAGGGCACCTCTGATGACAGGAGCGTGATAAACTTATCATGTCCTCACAATCCTGTAGAGCACAAAACAAAACCAGAGTGAGAACTGTGGCTAGCCTATAAGACCTTAAGACTTATTGTACTAGTTAGCTTAACACCACCTGGAGTCCTCTGAGAGGAAAACCTCCATGGATGGATTACCTAAATCAGATTTTTCCTCAGTCATGTTTGTGGCAGATTGCCTTGATTATTAATTGATGTAATAGGGCACAGTCCACTATGAGCAGCACAATTCCTTGGCTGGTGGTCATGGGCTGTATAAGAAAGCTAGCAAAGTGTGAGCATATGAGCAATCCAACAAGCAGTATTTCTTCATGCTTTCTGCTTCAAGCTCCTCCTTGGATTCCTGCCCTGGCTGTCTCAAATATGTATTGTCACCTGGAAGTATAAGCTAAATAAATAGTTTTCTTGTGTTAGTTGCTTCTGTTGCTATGATAAAACATTGACCATTTAGCTTACAGGCTAGTCCATCATAAAGGGAAGACAAGGGAAGAACTTGAAGCAGAAATAAATGATAGGGACATTGCTTACCTGCTTTCTTCCTTTGACTTACTCATTTAGCTTTCCTATATGACCCAAGATTATCTGCTCAGGGGTGACACTGCCCACAGGTATCTGGACATTCTTTCATCAATTACCACTCAAGAAAATACCCACCTCCGAAAGAAATGTCCACAAGAAAATCAGAGGGAGACCTCTCTTCCAAAGTATACCAAGTTCACAAAACAAAATTAGCCATAACATTCCATCTATTTGCTTTTGATCAGCCTGTTTAATCACAGCAAAACTAGCACCTTTCAGCAGTGACCCACATATTCCAGCAATGTGCAACTCCTAAAGGTTCCACAAGCTCCCTAAACATAATACCAGTTGGGGGACTATCTTCAATTCAATTGCTATAATCAAACACCATTGCTGCAAGCAAATTGGGAAGAAAAGAGTTTGTCTTTCATGTCTGGATCACAGTCTATCACTAAGGGAAGCTGAGGAAGGAACGCAAGCTGAGCAGGAACCTGGAGACTAAAGCAGAGGCCATGAAGGAACATTGCTTACTGGCTTGGTCCCCATAGCTTGTTCAGCCTATTTTCTTATAGAACCCAGAAAAATCTGCAGAGTTGTGGCACCACTGTAGCTGGTCTCTCACAAATTATCCATTAGTGAAGAAAATGCCACACAGGCTAATTTGATTGAACACAGGCCAATCTGATGTAATCATTTTTCCTCATTTCATTTTATTGAAAATAGTCTTTTCTTATGTAATATATTCTGATTACAGTTTCCCCACCCTCTACTCCTTCCAGTACCTCCCCACTTCCCCTCACATCCAAATCTACTCTTTCTGTCTCCCATTAGAAAAAAAGACTTCTGAGAGACAATATTAAATTATAGAAAAATAATATATAAATAGGAGAAAACATAAACTGTCACATTGAAGTTTGACAGGCCAAACCAAGAGGCGGAAAAGAGCCTAAGAGAAGGCACAAGAATCAGAGATCCACTCTTTCACACACTCAGGAATCCCATAAAAAGGATAAACTGGAAGCCATAATATATAAGCAAAAGACATAGTGCAGAACAGCGAGGGCCCTCTGCATGCCGGGAAGAATTTTTTCTGGGAAGAATTGAGGTTCTCTTTCCTAGATAATCATAGCTTGTATAAAGTTGTGAGAAGCAACAGAGATACCAAGAGCACAAACACATTAGCCTAAGGAAGAAATGTCATATTCAAACAACATACTTACTGTGGTGTCACAATAACCTGAAGTGCTTAGTGCAGTATCATAGTGCACAGGTTTGAAGCCTAGGAGCAATAATAAATACCATGTATCTTAAGGGTGTCATAGGCTAGATTTTTGTAAGTAATGTCTGTGATGTTTATATGATAAAATTAACTAATGATACATTTCTCAAAATATGTTCTCAGCTTTAAATAGTGTATGACTTTTTCAGAATTTCCTTGCATCATAAAATTTTTCTGAGAACTTATTTTGTAAAATGGATGAATTTAAGACACCTAATTTAGTTTCTCATAGTCCTGTTCCAGCATCCTAGAACAACAGTTGAGTTACTAGTATCTATCCTAGTATCCATGATAATCCTGATTTTCCACATGACTGGATCTAAAATCACATATGATTCATATCTCTGGGTGTCTGTGAGTGAGTTTTAAATTGTGTTAGAAGAATTAGCAAGACCCACCCTAAATTTGGGTGTTATAATCCCATGGAGGTGGGAGTCCTATAAGGAAGAAAAGGGAGAAAGTATACAGAACACAATATGCATCTCTGTCTATTTATTGACTGTAAATGCAAATTGACCATTTGCTGCTGTGGAATAATCCTCTTATACACTGTAAAGATTTGTCACTCCAACTGGTTTAACAAAATGCTGATTGGCCAGTAGCCAGGCAGGAAATATAGGCAGGATGACCAAACTAAGAATGTTGGGAAGGGGAAGGACAGTCAGAAGTTGTCAGCTGGACGCAGAGGAAACAATATGAGAATGTCATACTGAGAAAAGGTACCAAGCCACGTGGCTAAATATAGATAAGAATTATGGGTTAATTTAAGTATAAGAGCTAGTCAGTAATAAGCCTGAGCCAAGCATTTATTATTAATATAAGCCTTTAAGTGATTATTTGGAAATGGCTGCAGGATGGGACAGGACACAGAAACTTCTGTTTACAATTTGCCTCATGTTTCTGCCACCATGAATTCTCTGCTATGATGGACTATGGTATAAAACTGTGAGCTAAAACAATTGCTTCTCTCCTTAAACAGCTATACTCAGGGATTTTGTCACATTATTGAAAAAAGTAACTAAAAAGTAACCATAAGATAGTACAACAAAGAATTATTGAGTTCTTCTTATATCAAAATGGAAAAAAAAACTTTTACATGAAGAAAACTAACAGAATATTTTTAATATGGTTCATAACTATTTGAACATGTCTTCAAAAAGCAGATAATAATAAAAGATAAAAGATTACCTCAAGATTAACTACCAATATAAAAAACAAAGATACTATTAAAACTAAGTATAGCTATTTCAATAATAAACAAAATAAATAAATGTTGGAGGTCTGTGCCTTGACATGCACAGATCAAAAGTAGTAATCTTTTAAGGTGAGGTTAGTTATATATTTTTCATTTGCACATAAATTCTGTAGTAAGAACAGAAAATAGGTTTGTTTTTTATTAAACATAAAACATGGAGTACAGTAAAACAAAATAATTGATTAAGTGGTAAATAAATAAAATGAAGTAGAATCAAAATAATTATATCCAAATAAACCATTATCTGTTTTAGAAAGACAACTGTATAGGTTTTATGGAAATATAAGAAATGCATTTCATTGCTGCTAAATTTTCTTATAGCAAATATAAGGCCATATTATGTTAACCTTTAAAATCAGATCTTCCTGAATATAACCTGAAGCAATAAGTTTTAATCAGCACAAAGATGTAGAAAATGAATGTAAGGAGACTGATAAGTAGTGTCAGATAGAGCTCTTTTGATATTCATGTTAGAGTAATGAAGTCAATGGATATTTCAGTACACCCACAGGCAACTACTCTAATATCCATAGTTATGCATAATTATGCCCTGCCAATACCACTTAGGCAAAACAAAGAAAGAGAGCTGATTCCTCTTTTATTCTCAACATGATGATCCTTTGAACTAGTGCTAAAAATAAAATAAAATAAAATAAAATAAAATAAAATAAAATAAACATAATCTTTCCTCTCTTGCTTGATTTTGACACAAGTTTCTCTTTTATATTTATTTTTTCAAATCTCTATTTATTTGGCCTTTCTGACCACTACCTATATCCTAGCAAAATTATTTTAAAAAGCAAATAAAATGCAAAGGATAATTATAATCATTCCCAAACTTCTGGATATCTTGATTTATCGCCTAGTGCTTTGACTCTAGACAAGTAGTTCTCAATCTCTGGGTCATGACTCCTTGGTTAAAGGACCTTTTCACAGGGGTCACATGTTAGATATTTACATTACAATTCATAACAATAGCAAAATTACAATTATGAAGTAGTAACTAAAAAAATATGATTGGGGTCACTACAGCATAAAGAACTGTGTTAAAGTGTGGCACCATAAGGAAGGTTGAGAACCACTGTTCTAGACAATGTGGTGGCAATTGGCTAGGTGATAAGGCACAGACCTCATATAGAAGTTGAGTCTGGATAGCATAAAAGCATCTTGTCAAGAATGAAGTTTTAGGTGGACACAGTTATGTTCACCTGCTATTCTAACGTCAAAAGGCTGTGGGGAGAAGATCAAAACATCAATACATAGCCATCTCACCTACATACTGTGTCCCTGTTCAACCACTGCCCACTACAAAAACTAATTGAAAGAAAGGAACTGAAAATTAAAGTTTAAAATTGGCAATTGAAAAGTTCATTTTTCCATACTAAAAATAAAAAGATTTATAAGAAAATTAATAATATATCATACAAATATAAATATGTAAGTTTATAAATGATTCCCTTATTTACATAAATAGTTATCTACACTATTTGAAATATTCATATAAATATTTACCCTTATGTGTTTACTAATATATTATAGTTTGGCACTAATAGAAATATATATCAGGGTTCAGGAGCAGGGCAGTGAGGAGGCCGCGGTCCTGGCCACACCAGAGAACTACAAAGCTGTGACCTGGGAAGTGGGGTCAGGGTCATGCCAAAGGCTGGGACTAAGGCATCATAGAGTGGCTAGCTGGAGTCGGGCCTTTGGGCGCCATTCCCCTGTGCTTGTGGCCCCACTCTGAGGCTCTGGCCTGGGTCTCCCTCGGTGGCAGGCAGGTGTCCAGGATCCTGCAGGCAGCAGCAGCTACAGCCACTGGCCATCTCACCCACAATAGACCAAAGTACAGATACTATCAAAGTCCAAATGAGTTTGATTGGGGTTCCGTGTCCACCCCAGCATAGGTGACAGCCCCAAAATTCTGGGAATCTGGAGCACATTGCATCACCTGAAGGCAGCTCAAAAGTTCCTCATTTGGTCTAAGCCTCTTCCTGGAAATTTGGCTGGTTTCTGCTTACAACTTCCTCAGATGGTCTAAGCTTCATCTCGGATGTTGAGCTGGTTTCTGCTTCTTCTTGGCAGCTTGTCTGGTCTCAGCTTGGCATGTCGGACAGTGATTCTCAGCAACCTCTTGTTTACCCTAGGGATCCAGGGGCCTTGTGAATCTAGTCAGTTTCAGGGAATTTCTGAAGATATTTTAAGTTGTTTACCTTCTGTCTTGAGCTTCTCTGCAGAACCAAATGTTTCAAACTCAGAGGAACTTGCTCCATAATAGTAACTCAATTTGATTGTTAGTTCTTTTAGGACTATAGCAACGCATTATTCATATGCAATATTGCAAACATTAGGTAGGTGAAAAAGAGATACACCCCTGAAAATAGACTTAGTTCTCCTGAATTCCACAATGGAAAAGTTGAACTACATGTGTCTCTCTGCATATTCTTCAGAACGACAGCATAATTATCAACAGGAAACTCCTTAGAGACTCTCAAGAAAATATGGGCTATTGCCATCATCCTTAATTGCCTTCCACAACTTGAATGTAAGACACTATGCTGGACACCACACACTTAGGACATAAGATTTGCCAGAACTGAGCTGAAACTAACCTGAAACCTCCCTGAAAACTGGCTGTCACAATTTCTGAAGAAGTTATGCAAGCTCTCAATGGAGAAAACTAATCATTAATTCTACCCAGATGTATTACCTATGTATCACAAATGATGATCAGCCCAGCAAGACATCTCAAAGGTTTAGTAGTGGTACTTATATCTTTGTGGAAAACAATAGCTATCCCACTGGAGTTACAGCCCCCTAAATAGGATGAAATTCATGCCTAGTATTATAAACCTAGCTAACTATCTCTGGCTAACTACTCAGAGACGTCAGAGAAAAACCTATTATTGCCATTTTCTTAAACCAGTATAATATATAACTGCATTCTAAGTATTTATTCTTATACCCACAGAGAGTTGTAGCTCTCACCACTCAAGAAAGAAGCTTCTTTTTGCAACAGATTGATAATATTACAGAGATCTACAACAGTTCAAAACACCGATAATAGCGACTCAGGTGACAGGCAATTCCAACTGACATATCTTTAAGATAGCCCCTACTCCTTAGGTTGAGAGAAAAATTACAGAAAGATGGTGGAAAGATTGTTAAAGTCATAGGCCCAGGATACCTACTGTTGGATAGTGTCTCCTACACTTGAGGGGATATTCACCCATGAAATCTCAACAATATTGCTGCCTGAATAGGAACAACATAATGGCAACCAATCAGTTTACATGTCTGTGTAGACAAGAGAAATCTGACAGGGACCACCACTAGATGAAAAGTTAAACGGAAGAAGGATAATAATTTCCCTCCAAGCTGAAGTTTTCATGTAGGCTGTCCAAGCCCAAGTGGTCACCCCTGGGCACATGTATGTATAAGCAACACTAACACTGTATGAACTCAGTAGGTTATATTTGTGTATAGATAAATATGTATATTTATGTAAGAATAATAATTAGTGATGAGTTTGGGAAGGAAAGAGAAGAAGGGTGAGAGAGAGTAAGAAGGATGTAGCTATAGTGGTCATGTATGAAGTTATCAAAACATAAAAATAAAAAGGGTTTTAAAAGGAACAGAGTCTCAGAACCTCTTCCAGACCTATAGAAACAGAGTGTATATGTTAGAAATGTTTGTGTGTGTGAGGGGTGGTGTGGTATTGTATTCCCCCAAATATTGTGTATGCTAATAAATTTATCTGGGGTCAGAGACAGAGCAGCCACAATATTAAACATAAAGGACAGGAATGGTAGCACACGCCTTTAATCCTAGCATTCCAGAGGCAGAAATCTATGTGTTCAAGGATACAGACAGGCATGGTGACTCATCATGCCTTTAATCCCAGAAAGCAAGTCTTTAATCCCAGGGAGTGATGGCAGAAGGCAGAAAGATATATAAGGCGTGAGGACCAGAAACTAGAAGCATTTGGCTGGTTAAGCATTTGGCTGGTTAAGCTTTCAGGCTTCTAGCAGTACAGTTCAGCTGAGAGCCATTCGGATATGAGGACACAGAGGCTTCCAGTCTGAGGAAACAAGATCAGCTGAGAAGTTGGCCAGGTGAGGTTAGCTGTGGCTTGTTCTGTCTCTCTGATCTTCCAGTGTTCACCCCAATAACTGGCCACAGGTTTGATCTTACTAATAAGAACTGTTAAGATTCATGCTACAGTGTGGTGGTGGTGGAGATATGGCTTAGCCATTAAAGGCTAGGCTCATAACCAACGATATAAGAAATGTTTGTGGATCATTGTCATAACCATTCAGCTAAGAATGAATTGAAACAGAACATCAAGTTGAAAATTGTCTATGCTTCTCACATTTGTGGTCACATATCTATTTTTTCTTACTTTCCTCCTCTTTAGTGGTAAAACCAGACAGTCACTCATAAATAGCTATGTCAGATGTGTTCTGAATAATTTTGAAACTATAGGTACCTGAGACATCAAAAGGATGACAGAAATTCTTTTAAAATAAATTTAATATATGATAGATGTGTAAGCTGACCTTCACACTGAGTACAAAAAGAAATAAAGGAAAAAATTCTTTCTTAACTTAATGTAAAATACTGTTTGTAGAAAAATAAACAGAATATGTGTTTTTCATCTTTGCTTTCATAATTCATCTCAGTAGAAAGATAGGTAAATAACATCATGTTACTTCTTGACAGCATATCTCCAGCACTCAGCAGTGCTAACATAAGAAACAAATCTGTATGACAGAAGACTTGCAAAAACTTTTTCCCCAAAATATTAACTGGAGTGTGTTTCCAGCCCATGTATTGTCAAAAACCTTGAACTGTAATATTTCATTGCTATAAGAGTTGGAATATATAGTAGCGTATTCACAATATATGTTTATAATATTTTTACCAATTGATACTAATTCAAACTGAGTATACTCACACAGAAAAAAAAATACTAGGAACCGAGAGGCCCAGGTAGAGAATCTGTGAGGAATCATTAGGGCCTCTGTGGCAGTGCTCATGATTAAAAGCTTTGAAGAGTAGTTCTATGTACATATCTGTGTTTGTAGCTTCAGAGGAACAAGAAAATCATACAAAAGAAATCAAATAAAATCACCATTAACAAGGCAGAATAACATCCTGGTTAAACTTGTGAGAAAAAGTTGGATAAATTAGCCCTCAATTCACCATCTTTGGGATATATTTGAGATAGGGTTTCTCATTGGGACCTAGAACCTCCCAATTAGGTTAAACTGAATGAATATACTATCGTACTTGTATATCTTATATGGGTGCTGGAGAATCACATGAGTTCTTGGGCTTGTATGACAAATGCTTTACTGAATGAGCTCTCCTCACAAGCTTAGGAATAGTATTTTTCTAATATTTTGAGGGTATATAAGATTTGTGTGTGTGTGCATGAATGCATGTGTGTATGTATGTATGTATGTATGTATTAAACCATAATGTTCTAAACATATGATATAAACTGTTTGTATATTACTGTAGCTGAAGTTTTCCTGTGTCCTGCCTGGCCCACAGTTGGGACAAATCCTTCACCTACAGTCCCGCAGCCTTTTATAAACGAATTACACAGAGGCTTAATATTAATTAAAACTGCTTGGCCATTAGCTCAGGCCTACCATTGACTAGCTCTTACATTTAAACTCAGCCCATTTCTGTTAATCTATATGTTGCCACATGTTCCATGTGCCATTACATGCTGCTCCCTGTACGGCAGGCTGGTGTCTCTGTATCACAGCTTTCCTGAGAGACACAACTAGGAAGCTGCTCTTGGCTCCATTTTAGATCCATTTTTTAAAGCTTTTTAGGTTTAGAGTGGAAATTTTTGCTCCATGTCTGGGCGCCATTTGTAAAAGAAGTTTTCCTGTGTCCTGCCTAGCCCATGGTTAGGACAAATCTCTCTCACCTGCTGGTCCTGCAGATGCTCGGACCCAGGTAAACACACAGAGGCTTATATTATTTATAACTACTTGGCCATTAGCTCAGGCTTATTACTGACTAGCTTCTACACTTAAATTAACCCATAATTCTTATTTATTTTTAGCCATGTGGCTTGATACCTTTTCTCAGTTCTGCCTTTTCATCTTACTTCCTCTGTGTCTGGCTGGCAACTCCTGCCTGACTCAGCCTTCCTCTTCCCAGAATTATCTTTGTCTGCTTATCCTGCCTATACTTCCTGCCTGGCTACTGGCCAATCAGCACTTTATCAACCAATCAGAGCAACACACATTCACAGAATACAGAACATTTCACAGCACACTAATGCTTTCCATTCCCACATACATATGGACACAGCAGTACCCAAATGATGAAATGTCTTCCAATGTCATTCTAAAATCATTTACTTAGATGATCTCGTACAAATCAACATGTATACCAAACTCATTATACTTCAATGTACTCATCTTTAAAGTGGCACAATAAAAAGTGTCCTATGTCAGGTTTTACTCACTAATCCATCTCATTGGCCCTACTTTTGCCTTTATAAAATATCTTTAATAGTTACATTTGCTCTGCTTTGAGAATCTACAGTCCTTCAAAGGTAGTCATTTCCATAACTTTGAATTAAAATAATAAATATTATGTTGCAGGAAAGTGGCATTTGAAGAATGAGATACTTGTAAAATTGCATCCCAATTCAAAGAATCTTTCCCTTTACAAGTTTCTAACAAAATAACACTTTTTTGCTTTGATTTTTTTCCAGAATTGTCTTTCTTTTAAACAATCTGGTTGGTTGAAATTTGAGTATATTTTAAAGTGAACAAGAGGTGAATAAAAGAATCATCTAGGCTTAATCTAGCCTATTTCTTATCTCTGTGTATCAGTCTCCTAAATATTCCACTTAAAATTGAGTATGCTTCTAAAGAAATGCATATAAAATTTCTCAATAGAAAAATGGTCAAAATCCCTCTTGGTAATTCATTCAGATGACTTCATGTTTAGCATCTATAGTCCCTTACTTATACAGCATTCTTGGATGAATAAATTACTGTTGTTTATTACTGAGTGCCCATTGAGAAAAATTAAATATTATCTTTGTCAAATCAAATCAAATGTTTTTCTTTGCTGATGTTCCTTTTACCTCCTAACAAGTCTACAGTAATTCAGCAATTTAAACCCGAGATTTCATCAGCCTGTAGAATTTACTAGCTTACTTTCTCCCCCCTTTTTTAATACATAAAAGGGCTTGATAGCATTCTATGACACAAATTGTGGTCTCCCAATCAAGTCATAAATTTTACTTACTATAACTGATTACCTCAAAGTGAAATGCGAGCTGAGGCCCAATGAGCATCTTATTCTCTATTTCTGAGCCATATTTGATTGAAGCTAAAGCAATTGGCAGAGCAACATTTGTTTATATAAAGAAGCAACATGAACACTCATCTTCGTAATTATATAAAAGATTGAAGAAATGTAGTGATGGTATCATTTATAATAAATTTTGTACTTTAATAAAAACTATAGCTCTTTTAGAAATCATTATCAAATCTTAATTGAATATTGATAAGCTTACAAAGAACACCAAGACAGTGTTGGGCTGTGGAATAAACAGGTATTCTGTTTTTAGCTCTCCTATGGATTTGCTACTGTTTTACATAACTCATTTAGCAAAGTCATTTGCTAAGTAATCAGTTAATCAGTGATTAATCCAGATGGCACAGTCAGTAAAGTGCTTACCTTTGAAACAAGAGGACCTGAGTTCAATTCCCAGGACCCACATAAAATCGCCAGGCAGAGTGCCATACAATTGTAATACCAGCACTAAGAAGGCAGAGATTTTATGATAACTGGATTATTTTGTGAGCCTGCCTGACCTACTTGGTGCACTCAAACCCAGTGAGATACACTGTCTTAAGGAGTATGACAACCTAAGGCTAGTGTCAGGCTTCCATAGGCATACACATATGTACACACAAAGTCACTGTAATGAATATTGTAGGGTGTCAGCTTGCCTGCATCTAGATCAGGAATCCATCCATCCCACAAAACTGAATAATGAAATCCCTCTTAATGTCATTCTACAATCATTTTATAAGATGATCCTATATGCACATTACAATATGGATTTTTTAAAATCAATAAAATACAAGTCATGTATTAATAAGTATAAGCAATGGAGATTAAAAATAATGACAATGATATAAACAGTATAAAATGTTGGCCAAACCTAGGGCACACATACTTATATGATCATCTAATTCTTTAAAAAGTATTGCAATTGCTGTTAGTTCTTGGCTATAGCAAAGGAAACTGCGGATTGAAATGGCCAAGTGATTTGTTCATGCTTAATGAGCATTGAGCTGATATTTCAACCTAGTTCAATCAGGTTATACAGACTTCATATTTAACTATCATGCAATAAATAATATTTGTCCTAAGTGCTGTGAAGGAAATGAGGAAGTACATAGGCTAGGTGACAGAAACAGTTATCATAGATGTGCTAATATTTTACTCGAGGAACGTTTACATGTAAGGCACTTGATAATCCATGCTAGGTGGTTTGAGGTAATATCTTTATGCTATAGCTCGTTCTTTGTAGCCCCAAGCAAATACTACTACAATTTTCTTGAGAAAAAAGAAACTGAGGCTTAAGCAGAGGAGTTGGGTAGCTCAGTGCCTCATCACCAGATAACAGCAGAGCTAATGTTTAAACTGTGGTTCTTTGACAAAACCCCTCAAGCTCTTTCTACTTCCTTTAATGATTCCCAGAATGGTACTTTGCAAAAGATGGGCACTTAAATATTTATTGAATGAATGAAAGTGTCCTAAAAGATATTTAGAATCCTGACAAGCAGAAATAGATTCTGAAAATCTTTCTATGTGAATGAAAAAAGATGATCAAAAGCAGAGAAATGGGGTTTCTTGGAGGTTTTTGGCTGACAGCAAACTGTTCAATTTAGCTTAAGTGTAGAACAGAGGTAGAAAGTCATGGAAAAATGAAGTTAGGCAAGATGCCTAGTTAAAAAGACTGATTAAAATAGTATGTAAGAATTTTTACCCAATATAAACCATTCTTGTCCTAAAGAAAATGTAGAGATGTTGAAGAGGTTTTCAAAGAATGATGATGTGACTATAAAAATTTTAATGTAGTTAATGCTTCCCTGTGCTAGATAACTGAGCAGGAAGTGACATGAAGTTCATATCAGATCAGTTCAGGGACACAGGCTTCAAGGACTGAAAGAAAATGCAGCCTTGGGATTGCAGTAGTTAGGAGACCTTGCAATATGTAAATCCATAATAGTTAGCATCTGATTTTAAGAATGATGTCACAAAAAGGCATTTCAAATCTGAGAAAAGAAAAAAGAATAGGTCTACTAATAATACTGGAGAATTTTCTACTTCAAGACAATAGGAAAATGATAATCTTAAAAAATATCAGCAGTTCATTAGATATTTTCTGTATGACAGATACTACTAAAGTAGTTCGTAGAATGATTTTATTTCCCAAAACAACTCTATATGATTCTATATAATTTAACCCCACTATATATGTAAGGGTGATTCGGCTTACAAAAATTAAATAATGTGTAGTTTTCATAGATAACAAGTGGGACACTGAAGATTTATATGTGTTGCCTAACAAGCTAATACTTCTCACACAGACAAGTGCAATTTGGAAAATGTGCAACAGAGGAAATATCGTTGAATTTCAAAATTTTAAGGCTAGCAAAAGCAAGTGATTGAAGAATATTCTTTTTTTTCAAACAAAGCTTTGTGCCCATGCACATATGTGTGTGTTTATGTATGTGTGGGTGCATGTGTGTGTGTGTGTGTGTGTGTGTGTGTCTGCGTACTAGCATGCATGTGGAGGACAAAAGACAACCTGAGAGTCATTCCTCAGGTATTATCTGATACTTTTAAAATTTATTTTGTATATATTTATAGATTTATGAGGCTGCATGAGTTTACATGTACCACATGCACACAGAAGCCTGCAAAGGCTAGAAGAAGGCATCTGGTTCTCTGGAACTGGAGTTAGAGGCAGTTGTGAGCCACTATGTTGTGCTGGTATCTGAACACAGTTCATTCTCAAGAACTGTAAGCTCTCTTCACCGCTGAGCCTTCTCTCCAGCCCCATTCAATCTTTTTTGGAGATGCTGTCTCTTGCTGTCCTGAAACTCTTTCTGTAGGCTAGACTTATTTGCCAGTAAGCTCCAGGAATCCACCTCTCTGTGTCCATAGCACGGGATTACAACTATATACCACTATGCCTGCTCTTTCTGTCAGATTCTGGGACTCAAGCTCAGTCCTCCTGCTGGCAAGGCAATCCCTTTACCAACTGAAATATCTCTCCACCACAATTTTAAGAGTTTTCTTAACATATTTTTGTTGCTCTGGAAACGCAACTAGCTCAGTGGTAGAGTGATTGACTAGCACACAGAGGCTTGGTTCAGTGCCCAGCATCAAAACACAAAAACACTATAGCTGAAGACACAGGGATGAACAAGATACTAGAGAATGAACAAAGATGATAAATAGAATGTTTTCTCAGGCATATATTGCTTACATTTTAGGATTATGCTTTGAAGTTTATGATGGAATTCTCAAGTATGTTGTACATATGGTCTAGTGCAATTCTAATGGTGGTTAAATTTTTCAAATGTGTCTCACCATAGGTAATGGGCTCCAAAAAGCCAGCTCATATACCAGGGATAGATCCTGATCTCACTGCCAGGGGCCCCAGGGTTGGGGGAAAGTTAAGGGGGTGATAGAAGGGATGAGAGGGATGAGTGGGGGGTCTGTGCTTGGTATGTAATGTGAATAAAACATTTCTTAATAAAAAATCAACTAAAAACTTTAAAATGTGATTAATCTAATGTTATGACTAGATAGAAACATACTCTAATACTAAAAGTGGCTACAGATGTGAAAATGAAGAGAATATGTGGTGATATATTGTGTGTCCTCATAAAATTTACCTGAAGATGGGAGGACAGAACAAGCCACTAGATTAAACATAAAAGCCAAGCAGTGGTGGCACACACTTTTAACCCTAGCACTCAGGAGGCAGAGATCCATCTGGATCTCTGTGAGTTCAAAGTCACCCTGGACTATAACAGAATGATTCAGTCTAGGAGAGAAACAGAACCAGACAGTGGTGATACACACCTTTAATCCCAGTACTTGGGAATCATATGCCTTTAATCCCAGCACTAAGAAGAAAGTGATAGCTGGGTGAAGAAAGGTATACAAGGTATGAGGAGACAGGAATTGAGGACTTTTCAGGGAGGGCTGAGGAGTCCTAGAGGTAAGACGTGGCAGTGGCTTGTTCCTTTGTCTCTCTGATCTTTCAGCATTTACCCCAATATCTGGCTCCAGGTTTTTAATTAAAAAGACCATTTAACAAGTCATGCTACAAGAAGAGACTTATACTCCTATCATTCCCGTTTTAAGATATTTTAAAAATAATTGTTTTGAGATTACAGCACAATCACATCATGTTCCCCTTCTTCTTTCCTCCCTCCAAGCCTTCTCATGTTCCCCCATGAATAAACACACACACACATACATACATACATACACACACACACACACACACACACACACACACACACAAACACAAAGAGAGGAGGGGTAACAACAAGTAAGATTATTTTAAAATGTGATCAAACAAGAATTATAATTTTTAGGATTTTGTGTCTTGGGGTTATGAAGCAACCATCCCTTAATATCAAATATCAATTATGCTCTTTTGACTAAACTCACTGGTTGTTCCTGTTCTCAACAGAATGAGGATAAACCAACTTAGGCAGATACCTATCATCATTTCATCAAAAGGGCAGTGACTGACTAAGGACAAGCAGTATACAGTTCTTCAAATACTCCAAGTAGCTAAAGAGAAGGAAAAAAAAAAGGAAAACGTAGAACTTAAGTTCTTTGCTGTACAATGTCAGTTAAAGATGGTGCAATTGCTCTGGCACAAATACTTTGAAATTCTTATTTTGCTTTTGGGAATTTTCTTCCATTTGTCATTTGAGGTTTAAATAACCATACTATTTCAAAATAACTGTAATCAATCATATCACTAGATGGCAGTATGATTCTTCTAATAAAAGTGGAATGGCAGCTCAACATGTACTAGCAGGATTAAAAATAAATTAATGACAAAGCAATTACTGCAAAAGAAATAACACAAAGAACCTGACTTTCTCTTGTTAGGCCAGTCTGAAGCAAACTTTTGTACTTTTGTATATGCTTAATTTGCTTTTATGACTCTACTGTCAGTTCATCCTAGAAGTGAGCTTTTCTCGTTTTTTAAAAGAACTTTATTCCATGATAAGTTTTTTTTACATCTCTTCTGCATCCCCTAACAGATAATACATACCTTGACTATTACTTGGTAAACACGTGCAAAAAGTTTAAAGCTAGAGGAAGATGGGAGTGGGGTGGGTAATGTGTTTACAGAAAAGAAAAAAAAAGTATGTACATTTGAGGTATTTGTTATTTATTAGGTTTATGACTTTTTAAAATAAATTTTGATATGTAACATATACAACAAAAGAAATGATTTGGAATTTTAGTTGACACTAAGGATCATCAAAGAGTTTCTTTTAGTAATTTATCCATGCATTTACTTTAATGGGAAAAAAAAAACTTTATCCCCAAAGAAAATATTAACCAAAAACATGATGTATAAGATCTATATAACCAGAGCTGTTGCAAGTATTGAGGAATTGGTATCTGAGGGGTGGGAACTGGGTATCTGGGGACCAGAACCCACCCAGGTTTGTGCTCATTTTATGGATATATCCTGACTAGATTTGAAGAAAGCAGCATGGAAATCTCCAAGCCAGTGTAAGTTATTTACTTAAACCTGTCTAACTTGGGGCTTGGGGCTAGGATTTATTGGGTAAAGTTCCTGCCATACAAGCATAAGGACCTAATTTCTGAACCCCAACACTTCCACAAAAGTCAGTGGACATTTCTGTAACTCTATAGCTAGCAGACAGAACAGGGCCGATTCCCAGACCAGTCTAAACAATCAGGTAGCTCTGGATTCAGAGTCAGGGACACTGTTACCAAAGATAAGGAGGAGAGTCACAATGGAAGACACTTGACATAAACCTCTAGTTTCAACACAAGCGTGAGTGTGGACATGTACACACACACACACACACACACACACACACACATACACACACACACTCACACTTGTCTAATTCAAAGATTCAAAGAAAATCTAAGGAAAAAAAAAACTATACAAGCCCTACAAGCCCTACTGAAAGTTATCACTGTGCTACAAGTATAATCTTCCTCAGTCAAGGTTCCATATGACTTCCATTATAAAACTGTCTCCTTTAATGCTAGATACAGTTCTTGATAGAACAAAAATGTGCCCTGATGGCTCTGTGTATTAAAATCAATTCTCACATAAGATTATCAAGTTTTCTCCATTTCACGTTATTTATGATGACATTTCAATTAAAATGAAAAAAAATTACAATAGACCATAAAGAAATAGTAGGATACATAGATTGTTTCAAATAATTTTGGATAATGTTGTTTTTTCTAAAATAATAATAAAATTGATACAGGAAAAAGAATATGGGATTGGAATTGAAGAAAAAAATGCCAGGGGCGGAGCAGACAAATAAAAGAACAAGGACTCTAGACTCCTATTGATTTGGTTAAACTAAATGAACTGTGTTGATCATGGAGGAGTTACTAATGGAGTATCAGGTGAGTAAATGGCAAAATACAGAAATATTACTTAGTACACTGTGCTGTCAGAGGATTAAACAGCCAAATATACACAAACATACTGGAGAAAGACAATCTCATCAACAAATGGTGCTAGACAAACTGGGTATTCACGTGTAGAAGGATAAAAGTAGATCTCCATGTTACATCCTGCATAAACATCTATTTAAAATGGAAATTTATTTAATGTAAAACCTGAGAGTTATATTTTAAAACTGCCACTGGAAATTATATGAAAATCACTTCAAGATATACTCATAGGTGAGGACTTTCTGCAAAACAGTCCAATAGTTCAGTAAATAACGCCAACAGCTGCTGATGTGACTGCATGAAATTAAAAAGCTTCCACAGTGGAGAAAAGAACACAGTAAGAGACAGGCTATAGAATAGGAGAAAAATCTTAGCAAACTTCAGATTTAAAAGAGGATTGAAATAGAACATATAAAGAACCAAACACTAATGAAACATAAAAGATTAGACATCACAACCCCAAATAATTTAGTCAACAAATGGAAAAATGAAATAAGACAGTTCTCAAAAGGTGAGATTCAAATGGTCAATAAATGTGCAGAAAAAAAAGTGTTAACATCCTTAGCCAGGAGAGAAAGGCACACCATTTCCACTCATTTGACCAAGAAGGAAAGTGCCTAGAGTAATGGATGCTGTAGTTGGCTGTGGAAGGCATCTGTGGGCCGGTGAGGGAGTGAGTATGCAAGTGTGTGAGCACCTGTGCCCCTCAACCCTTTTTCTTATTTGATAGAGACTTGTCTGATGTATATCTCAGCCTGGCAGCCAGAAATAAAAAGTTCCAAAGGCCCCTTCCTAGGGAGCTATGCAGAAAGGACCTCTGGCCAAAGGCAGTGTCATGAGTTTCCAAGGTACTAGTTCCTCAACCTCCTTCCTCTCTCCACCCCACACCCAGTGCTCAAGAGTGAGGAGCTGATGAGATAGGAGAAACTGGGTGTGTCCTGGCCACTGATTATGGATGTGATTCTGATCTGAAACAAACAAAACAATAAAAGTGTACTGGCATTTCCCCTCACCCAGGTCAGAGTCTTGGTAATTAAGAAAAAAAATAATAATAAATGCCATGGAGGATATGGGGAAAGTTGCCCTTTATATTTACAGTGAGAAATTATTTAGTGCAGCCACTAAATACATCAGTATGGAGATAATCCAGAAAAATCTATTTAACAAAATAGAACTACTTGCTACACCATTTCCAGGAATGGTCAGCATACTGAAGAGATAACTACAAATTCTATTGTTATAGAATCAGAATAAGCAAGAACTGACAGATAGATGGATACTCATACTTACAAATGTACATTTAAAAACTCCTGAAATGTCTTCACTTTAATCTTCTTTCTGCAATCTAGGATCTCTTTGCTATAATTATTAGAGTTAAATATGAGAAAATGTTGACAATCTCTGTTTGACTTTCTAGATATACTGATCATAATTCATGTGGCATGGAATACTAGAGCTTTCTTGTGCTTTGTCTTAGAATTGTAATTTGCAAACCTGGCAAGATCTCTCAATGGGTAAAGGTGCTTGCCTTCAAATAAGGTGATGAGTTCTATCCCTAGAACCCACAGAAAGGTTGTAGCAGAGAAATAACCCTACAAGGCTAAACTATAACCTCCACATGTGCATCTTAATATGCATCCCCACTCACACAATGTTGCAGACAGTCAATGTTTTTTTAAAAATTACAATTGTCATTGACAGTTGTTGATATGCAACCAGAGTACAAGAGCAGAGAGAAGCCAGGTACCTATTACTTCTCTCTGATGACACTTTGCTGTAAAACTGTAGTTAAGCAATGGTTGTGATCTACCTATGGCCAGAGCTCATGGTCCTTTCTAAAAATCAGAGATCTCAATAGTGACAGAAACACTGCTTCTTCTCTTGGCTTCTTTGTAAGGGTGAGAATGGCTTCTTAATAGCTAAGCTCTGGGTTGCTTCATCACAATTTCTAATGAGTTTCTTAATTCTTTCTCAAGATCTATAAATAGCTCCTCCATTAAATTCTCTTTAAGTGCTCTGAAAAAGCTGTTTTTTGCAGTGAGCATAATTAAGGAATATCTATCTCATTTTCTAAACTCATACACATACCTTCCTCCTTCCGTCATTTTAGCAGTTATTTAACAGTTAGGACATAGCCAGAAAAAATACAACTATATTATTTATATATAAACATTTACTTATAAAAATATAAGGTTTTTATAAAGACTTAACAATTATTTAAGTGGAATGATTTTAATCATAAGAAATGTTAATTCAGTAGACAGGAACAGGTAGAGCAGGACAGAGATCATTACCTGAAGAAACACTTATAATCCTAGGGTAAAGTAACAAGGCTAATGTGATTTCATTCATCTCCTGGATGCACAATCACTTGGTAAGTGTTGGAACCATGACATAACCATTTGGAATTGTTACTGCAACAAAGGAGATTCAGCAGTTGCCAGGAAACCCAGCTGAACTACAGAAGGAGTGGAAACCTGGGTCTGCCCTCCACTTTCCCCTTCAATAGGCATCTCTCACTAGTGAAGCTATATGAAAGAAACAGAATGAGAAAAGACAAATGTAATTTTCTAAGACCATCCTTCTGAGACACGGAAAATTCATTAATGCATTCAAGTATTTTTATGTAAGTGACTGACTAATTCATGCTGTAATGCTAATTAAAAACACTTCAAGGTGGTCTATCCAGACAATTTAATACCAAATTTAGGGGAATGCTGTAGATGGATAGAAAATGTGCACCAAAGGTCCGTGTTTTCAAAATCTAGTACCCAGGATGGTGCTCTTGGAAGGTGCTGTATATGTTTAAGAGGCCTAGCTGGGACAGTGTGTAACACCTGTAGGTCCAGTGATGCTAGAAGTTGTGGTATAATGACAGCCTACAAAATCTGCAACCATTCTGGGCCAAAAAGTCCAATGTTGAAAGAGGGGGAGGATGAGAATAAATATAAAGATGCAGAGTCTAGCCAGGCATGTTGGCACACATCTTTAATTCCAGCACTAGGGAGAAGGCAAGGCAGGCAGATCTCTGTGAGTTTAGGCCAGTCCAGACTACATAATAAGTAGTGAGATAATGTCTGCCACCCCCTCACCCCACAAAAAGAAAAAAAAAAACAGAGACAGAACCTGATTGGATGTCCTCCATGTCTTGCTCTAAATGAGGCTAGAGGATTCAAAACTATTGTTCCTTTTTTCATTTTTTTTCTCTAAATGAGACTAGAGAATTCCAATCTAGCCTGCCTTTTTTCATTTTTTGATAAGTGTATTTGCTTCAAGATGTACTCCTGCTTAAATGTACTGCCTGATCAGAAACATAAGGCTGTTGATAAATCAGTCACGGGCAAGAATATGCAAAACTGTGCACCAAAAATAAATCTATTTTTATCAGTTAAGTATATAGTGTATTTTATTATCTGGATGGAAAGTTGACTGATATATGATACATTCATGTTGATAAACTCAATATTCTGTTATAATTTTTCTGGTCCACTATTCATATAATAACTTCTGATTTCTTACCATTACAAATTAATAAGAAATTTGTGTTGCCATTGACCATAAGTATTTTCTGATTTCTAGATCTTGAAATTCTCCTCAGTTATGCCAGAACCTGACTTTTCAGGGTGAGGTAAGTCAATGTGATTGGTAGTGCTTGTGTCAATCTCCAGAGTAGACACATAACCTCTAGACTGACACAGTACCCAACAGTGCTTACATTAACACAATATTGTAGTGACAATTATTGTGTTTTTTTGTTGTAGTGAAGATTGACCACACGGCTGCAAGAATGCTAGAGAAATGTCCTACCACTTTGCTTTCCACCCAAGCCCTCCGTTTTTCCCTATAAACTTCATGCTGTTTTTTTATTTTTTTATTTTGTCAAAGATGTCCTTTGTACATGATAGTCAATTCTATTTTAGAATTGCTGAGTAAAACACTATTTGCCAGAGTTAGCCATTCTGAGTTTTAAGTATTATTTTTTAAAAGATTTCTCTTATGTGTCTGTGTGTGCTCAGGTGTCTGTACATGCACCATATGCATGCAAGTGCCTGCAGAGGCCAGAAGATGATGTCTGATTTCCTGGAGGTACAGGTGGTTGTGAGTCAATGTGGGTGCTGGGAACCAAACCCAGGTCCTGTTCAAGAGCAGCAGGGACTCTTAACCTTTAAGCTACCTCTCTAGCCCATAAAGCTTAAGGTTTTCAGAGACATAAATATGTCACTTATTTTAGACTTTATAAATATGTACATTAGAAAAGATGACACTGTTCTATATATTAAAGCAAGAAGCAATCAATTACTGCTCTCCATTTAGGTTCTATAAAATTTACATTCCTATTAGATTTTGGTCTTCTGTGTTCATGACTTCTTGATAATATTGGCAGAAATCTACTTTCAACAAAGTATTGGGTAAAATAATAACCATTCTTTGGAGAAATGGCCCACAATCATGCTGTTCCCAGCACCATTGGAGATTATTACATAACCTATCACTTCATCATGGTCAAATTAGAGCTCAAAGAAGGTCCTGACATGCAGGTCATAGGTTTCACTGTCAAAGCCCTGCAGCTGTCCCAGAGAAAGCTCAGGCCTCATTACCAATTAAGCTAATTATGTTCTGAAATACCTCTGCCATCCTGCTGTTTAGATACATAGTGTTTCAAACCTTCACAAAAGGTATCCCTTCTTTTGTGCTGGCAAAGCTCAATTATTTTCCCAATCAATCCCACACAGTGAACATAACAGTATGAGAGATTAAATAAGAAAACAATGTTTTCACAAGCCTCTGCATAAATCTTGTCAGTGTGGCACAAGAAATTACATGGTAGGTAGGTTACGAGGTTCAATAAATTATTCTCAAGCATTACATGTAGAAGTAATAGTCCACAAAGAAACAAAATCTTTGGAAAGTTGCAGATTTCAGCTTGAATATTTTTAGCAGAGGCTGAATCATGTTCATACACAAGCTATCAGAGGTTAGGAAATGGAAAGCTGCTAGTGGATATATATACCACTTATAACTCCCACAGAATAGAAAAAGACAGCAGAAATCTGCATTCTCAGAGCACGTTTAGGTGATATATACATTGGGATTAACCTACTGATAGATGTGGAACAGTGTATGCAACAGAAATGGAAATAAATGACTCAAAGACTCTAGGACAATTAAAAGCAATCAAAAATTGTCTGACATACCTGAAACTTGTAGCTAATCTCCACAGCGCAGATGTCCAAATATACAAAGTTTGACAGGTGCTTCCTGGTTCCCTCAGGAAGGCTAGTCTAGTAAGGATTCTCTTTTGTAAATCATGTGATACTGAATACGGAGACAGTACATTCCATGTCCTCTTAAAGGGTTTGTTCAGTATAATGTCATTTCTGGTATAAAAGGAGCTTAAAAGAGAAAGTAAAAGGGACACCAAAACTGTTATCCTCATGAACCTTTGTCCAATAAGACGTTCCATGAGAAAAGAAAAATGGGAAAAGCTGCTGAAGGCATTTCCACATTTGTTTAATATATATGGTCTTGCTTCTGTTTGAAATCCATGGTGCATGAGGTAAGAACTGCCACCAAAGAATTTTTAACCTATGTTTCCTTTAGACTTTGCTGTGTGGTGACTTTATTAGGTAGATTTGGGTGGGGTTTTATGATGTACTTTTTTTTTTTTTCGGTTTTTTGAGACAGGATTTCTCTGTGTAGCTTTGCGCCTTTCCTGAAACTCACTTGGTAGTCCAGGCTGGCCTCGAACTCACAGAGATCCACCTGGCTCTGCCTCCCGAGTGCTGGGATTAAAGGCGTGTGCCACCACCGCCCGGCATTCTGATGTACTTTTGTCCACATTCACTACACACATAAGGTCTTTCTTCTGTGTGAAATGTGTTGTGCCCTGGAGGGGAAAAATTCTTCCAGAACAAATTTCCATATATATCACACATATAAACATTTTCTGCAGTTTGGCCTTTCCCGTGTGCCTCAAGGTAGGCTTTACTGATCAATGTTTTCCCACAGGTACTACATATCCCAGGATTTTCTGGATGCTATAATTTCTGTTATTGAGTGTCTTGTGATGACCTTCCTTCTTCACTCTTAAAAGGGTCATTGTTGTGAGATTACTGGTGCTGAACAAATTCAGCTTTTCAGGTAATAAATTCCCCATACTTTACCTGCATATTTGTTTTGGTAAGAGGTTTCTATGCACTCAGTGGTAGTAAATGGCTGCTCCTCATTATAACTTGCTGGGGTCTTAGTAGACCTGGCCAAGAATTTCCTCCCAACCTCACTGCAAGTGAGGCCTTTCTCTGGCCCTTGGAATTTGTAGTCATTCATACATGAAGCCTGGCCCTTTTCATGCCTAAAGATTTGCATTCATTCTCCTGCAAAATGAAATGGAAAGCTCTTTCACGTGACTGACATGCATATCACTGCTGCCAGTTCATACTGACTGCTGCATAGCTACGTCCTACATAGTCAGGTACAGCATTTCCTTTATGACTGACTCATACATGTCACAGCCAACATCCTGAATGTATCTTTGTTGTGACACTCTCATAAAAACAACTTCCTCAGAAAGTACACATTTGTCATTCTCAACAGAGGAAAGAGCAGAGCCAGGCTCAGTCTCTAGAATCCTCATATTAACTATGTCAAAGTCCAATGAGAAACCTATCCTTTCTCCTCTATGTCGTCCAGTATGGGTAGATACAAAGGATCCAGGATTAGGGAAAAACAAGCAAAAAATTCACCAACATTACCTCATAGCAGAGGCATTTCTGAGAACCACTATGTAGCTCCTATTCCTCAGGAGAGAAGTATGCCATTACATTGTCAAAGGTCATAAGAATTCTGAGCAAGGTCCAGGTTTACCGCCTCCATAAGTCTAAAACACAGGCCATTGTATTTGAGAGAAGTGGGCTTGGTGTACAAGTGCTGAAATCATGAAAGATCTCATGGCCTTAAGACAGCCTATTCCTGGAAGACACCAATTAGGATATTGCCCACACCCGAGTCTGTAATACTAAAAGTCAATGACATGGGTTCAGAACTAGAAAATCAAAGTTCTTATACAACACAGATGTAGACATGGGACCCATCTGAAATGTCATCTTTCTGTAACTATTAATAGGAGATGCCAGAGAAGCAGCCAGGCAACAGCTCCAGCCATCACTTCAGCGATCTTCCCACTTTAAGCCACTGGATTGTGACAGAGCCAGGAAGTGATGTAGTTGGAAAGTGACACTACCGGAAAGCTTGCCCATTCTCAACATAAAGCTTTATTTAAAACCCCAGAACAACATTCTTTGACTAAGAAGAGTCTACCACTTCTTTTTGCAAAGAGGACTTGAGATAAAGTTCAGAGTTTGTAGCATCATTCAACTCCATCCAAATGTTTCATTTTAAACCTCCTAGTCATCTCAGATTTACATCTCAGTAGTAAAAGGTGGTTTTGGAGTAAGAATTCCTTTTGAAAATATTCATTAAAGCTGGAGAGCTAGCTCAAGGGGAGAAATCCTTAAGTGCTTACAAGTATGAGAACCTGAGAAGAGATCCCAAACACCTTCTTAGATAGCCCACCTGTGACTGAATGGCATAGTCCTCATTGCAGGGGAATAAGGAGATGGGAGGTGCTGCTAAGACCAGAGGAGCTACAGAAGGGGAAAATGGGAGAGGAGACAGCAGTTAGGGGGCACAAGAGAAAGAAGGAATGCAGGTTTCAGAGGAGGAAGAGTGGGAGGGAACTTTGCAGGGGAAAAGACATGGGGGAAGGGGTGCTGAGTGGGGAGGGTGTACTGATGGAGGGAAGAAGCCATAGGGACTGTGGTGAGAGGCAGACAGGGGAAAGGGCCTTGGGAGGTGAGGACACTGTGTGAAGGGAGGGAGAATTACATGGTTGCAGAGGGTTGGTATTATGGTGTACCACAGGGCCTGGGAAAGGAGGGCAAACAAAAGCAAATCCGTAGGCTTGCTGGCCAGTCAGCTAGTGTAGACAAAACAAATGGCTCCAGATTCAGTGAAAATAAGATAGAGAACAATTGAGGAAGGCATCCACAGTGACCTCTGGCCTCCACATGTGCATACCTGAGCAGACATATGTGCTTATAATTGAAGTCATACACACAACCTTTTCAACAATGTCTTAAATAATTTTCCCTGTACTGATTTTGTATTTAACTGTGGCTGCATATTCTCTGTCATTGTAAGAGACAACTGAATATGGACAATTGTATTCTCTGTAATTCACATTTTCTCTCATAATTTGCAATTTTACTGGTAACAACTATTTATTTTGTCCCTCATATTTTTCAATAGCAAGAAACTTTGGGACATTGTAGATTATTAGTCTATGTCAGAGGATGTAATTTCTTTATTTGTATTTATTTTGCTATACATGAATTATAATTGCATGGGTTTGGGAGACTCAGTGTGATATTTACATTCATGTACATAATGTACATTTAAAATTTCCAAATTTCATGTGAATTATTCAAGAACATTGCTTCTATTTAAATGTGGTATAGATATCTTCTTGCTATAACTATGAAAATTAAATTTGTAAAGTGTTTTATAATATGAAGTTTGAAATATTCAAATGCATGGTCACATCAATTCAATTAATACATTCTTTCACATATGCATTAGTTACTTACACTTCCTCCCTTCAGAAGTATCTGCCAGATCAATTACCATGCTTTGCTTGATCAATTTTTGGTCATTTTAAAGATTTTTTTTGTTCTTTATATATTCTTTGCTACCATTCCTAATTAGGAGAACAGCTGGCATTTCCCCCTTCCTATTCCGTGTATTGTCTTTTCACTCTGCTGATAATTTTCCTTGATAAGCAGAAATTTTTTTAACTGGATGCCATCTCATTTAATTTATTTGATTTCCTGAGCAATTGGAATCAGATATAATCACTTCATATGTTAGTATCTGAACATTTTGGAGTGTTTTGCCTGTTATTTCTTCTAATAATCCCTGTGTTTTAGGTCTTAAATTATGATCTTTGCTCCATTTTAAGCTTTTATTTTGTATAAAGTATTTTTTTATTTTTATTCTGTGAAAATTTTATAAATATACAAAGTGTATCTTGATCACATCCACCACTATTATCCCCTCGATATCTCCGTCTCACCTTCAGGCCCATCTTTTATAATTAATCAGTTAACGCACTGAGTCTAATTAGTATCACCCATATGTGCATGTGTACACTGGGTATGGACAACCTACCAGTGGCCATGCTCCTGAAGAAGAGATATTCTCCTTCAAAGGGCATCAATTAGCAGTAGCTCTTCATCTAAAAGTGAGGCCTTGAGAACCCCTCCATTTAGGGTAAGATACATTTAGGGAACAAATTTTACTCAGTATTCTACATGTAATTATAAAATTGCCTGAGCACCACTTGTTGAAGAGGCTGCTCTTTCTCCTATGCTTGATTTTGGCACCATAGTTGAGAATCATTTGGATGTAAAAACATGGGTATATTTTGTATGCTCAATACTGTCTTCTCAGTCCTTGTGCTTTAACACTAATCTTTGCTGATATATAGAAAAGCTTCTGATTTTTCAGTGCTAATTTTCAATCCTGCTACTTCATTGAAAATGGTTCTGTATTGAGTCTTCTGAGTACAGGATAATATAATTGGCAAACAGGATAATTTGACTTTCTTTTAATTATTTCCTCTGCCTTATTATTTTGTCTAAGATTTCAAACCAATATTGAATAATAGTAGTAGATAATACTGGACAGTTTTATTCTTAATAATGTAAACGTTCTTTACATTATTTAACCAAATATATTTCTCTGAATAGAAGAGCTATATAAATTATTTTGTATAAACTATTTTCTTTATTAAAAGTCTTAATTCCTGCTCTTTCTCAGATTTTTTTCATTGAATATAAAATTTACAAAGAGTGTTTACCTTCTATTTAATGTTCCAGTTTTATGTTTATTTCAGATTAAGAAAATTACATTTATGGTTTAGTTTTGCTTCATACATTTAAAAATAGTTGAAGATTTCTATTGATATTGAGTTTAAAAAGCAATCTAAGAAAAATATCAGAGCCCATTGTTTACCATGGGAAAGAGGTTATGGCTTATATGAAACAGGAATCTCCATTGGATACTTGGGGAAATGAGAGATAAGGGAAGAAAAACCTGCAATTGGGAACACTGGGAAAATGTTGAAGTACCCGTTTCTAGAGAATAGTGTAGCTGGATCATTTTGGAAATAATTTTGTACTTATTTCCATAATGGTTGCAAAAATTTGCATTCTCTTCTGAAGTGACAAAGAGTTCATTTTGTCCTATATCCTTGCCATCATTTATTATTATTTGTTTTCTTAATGATAGTTGTTTTGATGGGACAAATAGAGAATCTCAGGTTAGTTTTCATTTCCATTTCTTTGAAGTAAAAGGATACTGAATATATTTCCATATATTTCTTAGACATTTTCACTTCATCTTTAGAGAAGTTTTTTGTTCCTTTTCCATGTGTTTACTCTATTGTTTATAGAAATCTAAATTAGTATGCTACAGAAATACCTGCATATCCATGGCCATTGCTGCCCTTCTCCTAATAGATAAGATATGGGATAAGCCTAGGTACACATGAAGAGATTAAAAATAAGGGAATTATGTTATCTATAAACAGTATACTTTTATTAAGCAATAAAGAACAATAAAATTATAGCATGTATATAAAATAAATATAAATGGATAACATCATGTTAAACAAAATGAGCCAGACTCAAGGAAAGCAAATATCATATGCTATCCTAAATTGAAAATCCAGATTGTGTGTGTGTGTGTGTGTGTGTGTGTGTGTGTGTGTATGCACAAGCACACAGGCCTGAGTGTATATTGCACAGCTGAAATCCCAACACTTGACAGCTCTGACTAGGTGAAAAGTTCAAGACCAGCCTGTGCTACATGGTTCAACCCCTACAAAAAATAAAGCTAGGGTAGGGTAAGATATGGACAATGAGATGTCTTGGTATGTAAAGAAACTTGTGAAACTTGACAAATTGATTGATCACATACACACCCCTTCCAACAATAAATTTAAATTAAAAGATCCATTGTATTCTGAAGTGTTTGATTAATTATTCTTTTTTTAGTGTTTCAATCTATTTATTACTCGTTTTTAAACAATTTTTTAAGTCATTTTACATACCAAAGATCTCCCTCTTCTCTCTTCCCATCCTTCCAACCTCCCCCTCCAACCTACCCCCCATTCCCTCCTACAAGAAGGTAAGGTCTCCCGTGGGGAGGTACATTTAGTAGAGGCAGAGGAGGGACTAATTACTCTTTATCAATAAAAAATCAGTAGCCAGATGTTTGGGTTATGAACCTGAATGATCATAGAAGCTGCAGAGAAGCCACCAGTGACCTCCTATATCTTCCTTTTCTTCCTCCAGAAAGGCTGAGATCCTCTCTAAGCCCTGCTTACTACTTCCTCAGTCCTTCAAAATCTGTATGGTTAATTTTGGTCAGCTAGTGGCTAGCTCTGTCCTCGGATTAAAAATAAAACTTTATTGTCAGAATGTAATCAAAGTATCACACAACATTATTCTAGTGAAAATCTGGAAGCTTATTATATTGTTTGGTTATCAAATGAATATAGATCTCACTATTAACCAGTGTACCATTATAAATCATAGTCCATGAATAAACACAATTTTCAAGGCTTCACTGGTATGGCAAGTATCCTGTTCTTTCTGAACAGATTGTAATTTTGGCTGTAATTTTGGACTTGAATATGTAACTGTAGTAACAGGAAAGGTCAGTGTGGTATATATTTTCATGATATACTTGAGGAAGTTCATCATATGGAAAGAAGTATTGATATCCAATGAATCATTGTATCAAAAATAAAGTAACCTCATTTTCACATCCTTTTACATTATTTATTCTTTTCAATTTTAATCTTTATGGATCAAGACTATGTTCAATTTCTATGAATGAAATGCTTTTATAAATAAAGCTTCTGTGAGTTTGAAAGAAAAAAATCTATATTTGTTTGATAGTTAAACATACTCATTTTAGCTGCCTGATATACAGGACGCTGGGGAGAATTTTTTACCAGTAGCCTTGGTTTATGTAAGTCCTTCGTGGTACACTATTATCATGCCAGGCAAAAGGTTCCTGCTATAGCATTAGCAGGCACAACTATTACAGGCCCAACTGAATGTTCTTTGATTGAATTTAAGGCCCAGTCCTCAGGAGGAAACCAAATTTGATCTTGTAAGCCAGGTCAAAATCTGGCTGGAGAGGTCATTAGCTCCAATTTAAATGGTACAATTTTGGGTCACCCTCATAGATTCTAGGGCCACAGAATCAACTAACTAGGGCTCTTAGGGTCTCATAGAGACTGGAGTAACAATCAGGGAGCCTGTATGGTTCTAACCTAGGTCCTCTGCATGTATGATATGATTGTGTAACTTAGTCTTGTGGGATTCCTAACAGTAGGAGCAGGAGCTGATTCTGACTCTTTTGTCTGTTTTTGGGATCCTTTTTCTCCTACTGGGTTGGCTTGTCCAGCCTTGATAAAAGAGTATGTGCCTAGTTTTATTGTAACTTGCTTTGCCATGTTTGGTTGATATCCCTGAGAGTCCTGCTGTTTTCTGAAGTGAAATAGAGGAGGATTAGATTGGTGTGGCAGGGGGAGGGGGTTGGGAGAGGGACTGGGAGAAGAGGAGGGAGGAGAAACTGTGATTGGGATATAATACATGAGAAAAGAATAAATAGTTAATTTAAAAAGATAATATTTTGTTAAACAGATATGATGTGGCTTTCTAATTGTCTTCTGAACATCTGTATTTGGCTTATAAATTTTGGTTCCTTTTGATCTCAGTTGTAGAAGGAAACATTATTCTTTTGCACTATATATCAATTACTACAGTAACTCATAAATGGTCAGAATAACTGATTGTTGCTGTCAAATAATGTCCTAATGGTCAGCCATAAATGAAAAAAAAAACAATTATAAATATATATTATCCAAACCTCAAAAAAAAAAATAGAAAAGAGGTTAAAGTTACTGAAAGACTGGGTCATATTATGGGCTCAGTAAAATTTCTTCCAGGTTGAAGCATTCATTCCTATAGAGAGCATGGGATGGGTAGCTCACAGGACTTGGGAAACTAACAAATTTTCCAATAGTGATGAGGCTCGCAACGAGGTTATGTAAGAGTAGACAACTATTAGAGGCGAGAAGACTTTTCAGTGGAGTCGTATGTGAGTTTTGCAGGGAATTCATAGTGAAGCATTCATAGTTGCTAACCATGCAGGCATGGACTTTTTGATGATGCAACTGAGTCACCCATTGTCCTCAAAGTTATCACATATTCTACTGAAGATGGTATTTTTGTTGGCTAACAAAGATAGGATTAAATCTGTGGTTCTCAACTTTCCTAATGCTATGACCTCTTAATACAGTTACTCATGTTGTGGTGACTCCAATCATAAAATTATTTTTGTTGCTACTTCATAACTGTAATTTTCTACTGGTTTAAATCATAATGTAAATATCTGATATGTAGGATAACGGATATGTGACCCCTATGAAAACATCATTCAAACCCCCAAAAGTGTCATGACCCACAGGTTGAGGACCACTGACTTAAATGGAATAATTTTGGGGGTTTGTTATCTGTGGTCCACCTGTGATAAATTCATATTTGTTTTTCATATTTTCCCATGAAAAATCACTCAATAACTACTAATAATTTATTGATATAACCTTGAAGAATAGAAATTCTAGTTTAACATTGTAAAAGCAAATATTATACTCTATGAATTCCCTTAAACTTTTTATCCTGCTCTCTTTCACTTTGTTAAAATCTGCCTCTCTCTGAAGCCAGAAAAATGTTCTTGGGGTGCTCTCTCCAGAGCATGCTAAAAGACTGTTCTCAGAAAGGATAGTAAGGGCTGCATTTTTTATTCTGTGAAATTTGTGTGTTGACATCATAACAGTGTGATATTTGGAGAATGGAGGCCTTTGGGAGTTGTGGAATCCATAAGATAGGTGTCTTAAGTGGAGAAAACAATGAGCTTGCTCTTTCCCTCTCCAATGCCTCTGAAATCAACAAGAAGGCCATAAATCAATATGCAAACACAGAATCACCAACCTAAAAACCCAAGAGTAAGCTTACAATCTCAAAATTTTGAGAAAATAAATACCTTGTATTTAAACCACACAGTCTATGGATTGTTGCAATGTTTGCCTTAATCTCTAGAAAATTAATCTAATTGGGTTGGAGGTCAGAAAGATAAATGTGATTTTTTAAAAAGATACTGGGATTCTAAATGCCTTATGTACTTATGTGTGTGTTGACTTCTGTTCTACTTCTCAAGCCAAATGTGAGTTCTTATTGAAGTCTCCATCTCCAAATGACTTGATTTGTCAACATCTGCCAAACACACACGATAAATTGTGTTCAAAATGAATTTCTGTATGAAGGAACAAATTAAGAATAGCTGATATTTGTGTTAGAAGAATTTTAAAACCTAGAATACTTTCTATCTTATTATATTTTCCCTTGAGTCTTTTATTTGTTTTTAATATATCCATGCAACTCAATATTTACATATAACAAAGAGAGTATAAGATTGTTGCTCAGCCTACATTCACTCAGGATGACTGGTTCAGTTCAGTTCCTTTCAATTGCCAAAATCTTCATGAAACACAAACATTATTCTTAAAGAAGTAGTGGTAATATGAAGATGTATATAACATTACATTGTGCTTCTTATGAATCAAAAGATTTATGTCTAATTCTTTAATGTTTACTCTTATTATCATTTAAAAATTTTTACATAGGTACATATTGCATACTGACTTCTCTCACTAGCACTTCGCTACCACCTCTATTTACTGTCATATTCATATCACCAGGATTAAATAGGACCATCTGTGTGACCATGGGTTTGGTACTATTCATTAGAGCCTGGTGTACTCACAATAGGTACCCAACTAAAGACAGTGATCCCCCCCTCTCCCAGAATCTATTTATAGCTCATAGGAAGAAGCAAAGGGTAGAGTCCAGGGAGCATCTCCTTCTTCTTGACTGACAATTGATATGATTGGTCCGGTATAGTGCTAGTGCAGGTAACTATGGTTTGTGTGAGTTAACAATTATAATTGTTGTATGAATGCAGGGAATGGTATTTCATAACCCTTCACTCTATCTTCGGACTTTTACACGCTTTCCACTTTTCATTTCTACAATGTTTCTGAACCTTAGAATGGGTGGTATTAGTGACTTGTTTAGGATTGGTCCTACATTTATTACTCATTTTCTATATCCTGGGGCAGCAATACAACTTTCCCCCTGTCCATTTATTGAGCCTGGAATTCACTTTTGTCTATGGTTAAAATCACAGGTGTTTACAAGACATTTGCTGTTCAGATCATTTAGTTAACCATAAAAACACACTCTATCTCCCTGTATCTGGCTTGTTAACCAACCCTACAATATTAAACATTGCACCATAATGTAGAGGAGTTTTCAATACATTCAGAAAGCAGTTTATTATTCTTCCAACACTCAAGTCAGTATTGCACAATTGAGCATTTCTCACTTGCAAAATGATAAAATGATGTATTTACATTTCTTTTATCCAAGCTAATCCTTCTCTAAACCCTGTATTCTCATTTCCCTAATTGCCCCTAGATTACATGCTACCTAAGCTTTCTATCCCATAGTACTCCCCTTTTATTACCTCTGTTCTATTATCCCTCCTCCCTGAAAGTAAGCCCTCCACACTCTTTCCCTCTCTATTCCTTTCCTTGTTTTCTGGCTTGTACAAGTACTCCATGTTAGACATATCACACTAGAGAAGCATAGGATAGAAAGGATCTTCATATATGAGATGGACCATGTAGTGTTTTTCATTTTAAACATGAGTTTCCACTCTTCGGCATTCTTTTTAACAATTCCATCCATTTACTGGAAATTTTCACAATTTAAGTTTTCCTTCCACTAAGTTATATTCCAATGTTTATATGTACAACTTCATCATTATCCATTCATTAGTTATTGGACATTTATGCTGCTCCATTTCCTAGCTATTATGAATACAGCAGCAATGAACACTAATGTGCAAGTATCCATATTATAGAGTATAGAGTCCTTTGAGTACATGCCAAGAAATGGAACTAGCTGAGTCATATAGTGTTTTTATTTTTAGCTTTTTAAGCCAATTTCAGACTGATTTCCAATGTGGCTGAACAAGTTTGACTTCCTGTAGCAGTGTATAAGTGTTCCCCATTCTCACACGTACAATTTGTTGTTATTGATATTCTGCACAAGGCCCATTATTTCTTGGGTGGTTTTAATGCAAATTTCTGCAAAGGCTAAGGATGTTGAATGTCTTTTCAGTGTTTCCTATCTATCTGTATTCCTTCTTCTGAGAGTTCACTATTTAGTTCTGTAGTACATTACAAAAAATGGATTATTGTAAGACAAGTTGCTAAGTGGTTTTATTAATAAAAACAACCTGGATCCAGATATTGGGGTTAAAACTGAGACATCAGAGGAACAGGACAAGCCACAGCCAACCACATGTCACTAGCTCCTCAGCTTCCAAAGAGACCTACTTTCTGTATACCCATGCCTATATACCTTTCTGTCCCTGCCATTTTACTTCCTCTCTCTGGCCGGCTACATCACTTCCTGTCTGTCTGTAAGATCTCCAGACCTCCATGATTAGTTCTGAGATTAAAGGCGTGTGCCACCATGTCTGACTCTGTTCCCAGTGTGGCCCTGAACTCACAGAGATCTGAATGGTTCTCTACCTCCCAAATACTAGTATTAAAGGTGTGTGCTACCATTGTCTGACTTCTATGTTTAATATAGTGCCTGGCTTTTTCCTCTGATCTTCAGATAAGCTTTATTAGGGTGCACAGTATATTGGGGGACACAATATATCACCACAGATTATTTTCTTGGTGTTTGTTTGAGTTCTGTGTGTATTATAGATACTAACCTTCTGTCAGAATTACAGCTAGTAAAGATTTCTCTGGTTCTGTGTTTTACCTCATCAAATAATTATTGTTAGGTATCTTTATCACGGATTGCACAAATTTGATGATATTTGTAGTGTCAAGTACAATGATAGTTAAAGGATACAATGGTGCTGAGGTGACTGACCAAAGTGAGAATCTACAACATTGGCCTCATTAATTACTGGCTATACACTTAATGAATATTTAATTTGAGGTATTCATTTGGTTTTTTTTCCTTTATCTTCAGAAGATTTTTTTTTTTCATTATCAGGAAGTATTCAAGCTTTTTTGATTCCTGGATCCTTACTTCATTTGGCAATGTATTGGTTTAGAACTTTAGAGTCACAAATATAAATTTATGTTATGAAGACATTTATAGAATCTAATTTTTGGTTACAGGTTGGTAAATTAACTGGTATTTAATGTGAAGTGAGCTTAGCACATAGTGATGAAATAATTTGACTGCAAATAAGACAAGGATATATCTGAGCAATCTCTATGATAACTCCCTCACAAACTACAGAATCGAGATGTGACAACTCTTCTTAGTCTCCTTCAAAACATGGTCAGAAAACAATATTTTAGAGGATATTTGATTGCACTGTGAAACCCGAGAATGTTAAATAAAATCAACCTTGGGTCAAGATGTGGAGCAAGCAACTAGTTGATAGGAATTATCCATAGAAAGTACAGAGGAACCAGGAAGATGGATAGAAAGATGCACAGGAAGGAGTAAGGAAGGACTTGGAGCTTTGTGGGCTTTTTGGTTTAGTGATGGCTGGAGACATGCTCTCTTGCTGGGTCTCCAGCCAAAAAGGAAGGTCAGCTGGTTGCTTCTCGGCTTCTCTGAGCTAGCAAGTTTTCACCACAACATCTGACTCCCAAGTCATTATTGGTAAATAGAGTGATAGAGATTTAGTTAAAAACTACGTTTGGCGGCAGCAGCAGCAGCAGAGCCAGTGCCTGAGGGACATGAAGTCTTACCATGCCATACCTGAGCAATGGGGTGCTGACTGTGAGGCCACAGAGGCATATATGGAGGTTAAAATATGAATAGATTCAGGTATAGCAGCTAAACTGACAGAAATCAACAACAGACTTTTACAGTGCATCAAGGAGCCAGTAATGGAATGACAGTCATAGCGATTGTTATTTTCTTTTTATATATGACTAACTTGATAGTAGAGCAAGAGCTAACATCGACACTGACCAGTTCCCTACCCTTATAAGTTAGAACATAAAAGCAGATAACATTTTATTCAGGAAAAGTTAGAAAGAAATGGGACTCTTTTTTCGTAGTAGAGGACTTCAGAATAAGTGTTCATTATACTGTAAAATGAAGATTTGCATTTCTTTCTCCAAGTGTGTATGTGTCTGTGTACATGTGTGTGTGTTGTGTGTGTGTGTGTGTGTGTGTTTGATTAAAATGAGTCTTTACAAAAGGCATATTTAGTGCTAAAATAGAAAAGTATTTGTTCTGTGATACAAAGATTACACTATGTGGTAGAAAGCTGACTTGACCCATATTCCATTGGTTCTATTACATAATTTTGAAGAAAAAACCTGGGAGATAAATCCTAAGTAATGCCCATAGATTGTTTTCTTTTGCAATAGAATTTCCATAAAGTCAATGCAAGTTGAAATTCATACATTGTTTTAAAATACAGGTTGATTGGTGTTAAGGTAACATGATTATTAAAAAACACTTGAAATGCTATTAAGACTATATAAAATACAATTTTCAACAGTTGCCTCTATATTTCTAAACTCATTTTTATTTTTGCCAGAAAAGTGAGGTTTACATCTTTTTCCATAAAGGAGAAAAAAACATGGTGCTTTCTAATAAGAAAATGAGACAGAAAAGATTGTTAATTAGATTACTAGGCTATATGGTGATATTTTATTTGTATTAAAATGTTATTTGTATGTTAATAAATAAAGTTGCCCAGGGGTCAGAGCTATTAGCAAGCCATAGGAAAGCAGGGCAGTGGTGGCTTACACTTGTAATCCCAGCACTTGGTATGCAGAGCTGGGTAAGTCTCTGTGTGTTCAGGGATACAGCCATTATTGGACACACATGCCTTTAATCTCAATACCAAGCAAGGAAAACCTGGAGGCCTATACAGACAGGCCGTGATGAGGCGGTCATGTGGTTGGGTTTACAACCAATGAGAAGGCAGAACAGGAACACTATATAAAGACATTAACACAGGGGTAGTGAGTTCGGAGAGGTAGGAACACTGCAGGAGGAAGGGTAAGGTTTTAGCTCTTAGCTCTGACCTCTTGGCTTTCTTCTTTGCATTGGTTCTGTGTTTCTTATTTAATAAGAAGGTTGGTTACATCTACATTTGGCGCCCAACGTGACAAGAATCCATTAAAAACCACTTGGCTTGGCTTGGCGGCAGGTCCGGTGCCGGCCTGGGCGGCCCGGCTGCCTAGCTCGGGCCCAGGCCTGACTGACCCGCAGCTGGAGCTACTTGCAACTGCTACAAACAACTCAGGCCTGCCCTGCCGAATAAGGCCCATACCCGTAAAGCCAAGGCTTGACTCGGCTCAAGCGGCTACTCTCTCTCTTTCTCTCTCTCTCTCTCTCTCTCTCTCTCTCTCTCTCTCTCTCTGGATTCACACCTCGAACACCAGGAAGCTGTTTTGAAATTCCCTGGGATTCTACTGTTCTACCCAGACTTGGTAAGTCAATTAACATATCTATTTAAAAGAGAATTTTTTTTTCTACATTAAAAAAAATGGGCTTTATGTGTGCATTGGAAGAAAATTGGACTTTGTTTGAAATTTTAGGCACTCTGACAATGGAACAACTATATGAAAAGGTTAATATTGATCGAATTATTCAGTTTATTACTTTTCTTATCCTCATTTTACTATTTAAAAAGATAGTCAATTTAAGTGCCAGAATAACAGTCTTAGAAAAACCTATTAAACTGGTAAAAATGAATTATAGAGAAATGCAAACTCAGACAGAAGAAATAAACAGTGAAGTTGTTTCAAAATTGGATCATAAGGTTACAGAAAGAAAGCCAGTTTTCACACAATCACCCTTAATTTATCCGGTAGCGGTACAGCAGCTACTTGATGAAGAGAATGAACAAAATACTTGGGCTCCAATTAAAATGTTAGACTTATGAAGATTTAAGGAGGCAATAGCATCTTATGGCATGCACTCCCCATATGTAAAGCAAATGTTAAACAACTGGTCAACTAGTAATAGGATTATACCAAAGGACTGGCGGGAATTGGCACAGGCTGTTCTTGAACCTGGACAACATCTCCAGTGGAAAATGTGGTTCAATAATGAGGCTAAAAATATAGAAAAACAATGGAGGGATAGCGGAATACAAGTCTGTCAGGATCAGCTTATTGGAGAAGGCCAATATGCTTCAGTAGAAACACAATGTTTATATGATGTCCAAACCCTAGTTCTATGTCGAACGGCAGCTTTGAATGCATGGGACAGAGTTGAAGAACCAGGAAAAAAAACTGAGTCATTTACAAAGGTTATACAGGGCCCAAAAGAATCTTTCACAGATTTCTTACAAAGATTGACTTCAGCAGTACAGAAAATGGTCCCGAATTCAGAGGCTAGTCAGATAATAATTGAATCTTTGGCCTTTGAGAATGCAAATGCAGCATGCAAAAGAATAATCAGGCCATTAAAGGCAAGATTTGCACCTTTGGAAGATTGGATTAGAGATACAGTTAATGTTGAGGCTTATGACCATGATGATATGTGGGTAGGAAAAGCAATTTCAAAAGGTTTGAGCAATGTTAGATGTTTTGGATGTGGAAAGCAAGGACATTTGAAAAGGGATTGTAAACAGGTCATTCCTAGAAATAATGTTTCTTCAAGGAACACTGGCAACAGAATGCCCCTTCCTTCTGGAGTATGCAGAAGGTGTGGTAAGTGAAAACACTGGACCAACGAATGTAGATCAACAAGGGACAGACAGGGTATTCCTCTGCCTCAAGCTTCGGGAAACTCCCAGAGGGGCCTCAGGCAGGCCCCCACAGTAAATCCAGTTCAAACCTTTCCTGCAGTTGTAGAGGAAACCCCTACTCAAAGCAACTAAATAACCAAATGTCTATAGGAATAAATCATGTTAGTCGAGATGATGAAACAGAGAAAATAGGGAATTCAGGAAAAAACATAAAGAAAATTTTTTGGCAAACTTCTATTAATGAACAAAGACCAAAACTAACAATAAAGATAAATGGTGTTTTGTTGTCTGGTCTGGTAGACACAGGTGCTGACATTACCATAATTGCACCAGAATTTTGGCATCCAACTTGGCCTCTTCAGGAGGTAAACGTTCAACTGTTAGGAATTGGGACATTATCTCGAGTGAAACAAAGTGCAAGATGGCTTGAATGTATAGGTCCAGAAGGACAGAAAGGAAAATTAAAACCATATGTGGCTAACATAGCTATGAACCTGTGGGGTCGAGATTTGTTACAACAATGGAATACTCAGATTAATATCCCTCCAATCTCAGAAACAAATCATAAATTAGTACATGTTTCTGAGAGAAATATTAAAAGATATTATTCTAATGAGTGCTCACCAGCCATCCATGTCATACAAGAACAGGGCATAACTGATAATTTTCCAAAAACACCAACAGCTCTACCTTTAAAATGGTCAACAGATAAGCCTGTATGTGTTCAGCAATGGCCTTTAACAACAGAGAAACTCCAGGCTTTACAAGAGCTGGTGGAAGAACAGTTAAATGCTCATCATATTGAAGAATCAACCAGCCCTTGGAATTCTCCTGTATTTGTTGTTAAAAAGAAATCTGGTAAATGGAGAATGGTAACAGACCTTAGAGCAATTAACAAAGTAATTCAGCCAATGGGCTCTTTACAATCTGGAATTCCTTTGCCTACTCTGTTACCAAAAGGATGGCCTCTCATAGTTATAGATTTAAAAGACTGTTTCTTTTCAATATCGTTACAAGAAAAAGACAGAGAAAGATTTGCTTTCACAGTGCCTACTTATAATAATTCTCAACCGGTTAAAAGATTTCAATGGAGGTTTCTCCCACAGGGAATGTTGAATAGCCCAACTTTGTGCCAATATTTTGTAAAACAGCCATTAGAAGTGGTACGTAAAAAATTTCCTAAATCTATAATTTATCATTATATGGATGATATTTTATTAGCTGACTCAAATGCAGATACTTTAGAAAGAATGTTTGAAGAAGTAAAGAAAATTTTGCCTTGCTGGGGTTTACAAATTGCTCCTGAAAAGATACAAAGAGGAGATTCTATTAATTATTTAGGATATAAAATAGAACTTCAAAAAATTAGACCTCAAAAGGTGCAAATTAGGAGAGATAGACTACAGACTCTTAATGACTTTCAAAGATTATTTGGAGACATTTCTCATCTAATAACTATTGTTGGGGTAAAAAATGATGAACTGAATAATTTGTTTAAAACCTTAGAAGGTGATAAGGACTTGAATAGTCCAAGAGAATTATCACCTGAAGCTGAGAAAGAATTGGCCTTGGTAGAAAAGAAAGTACATGAAGGGAACGTAGATCATATTGATCCAAAGCTGGATTGCATTTTGGTTATTTTACCTTCTAGGCATTCTCCAACAGGAATATTAATGCAAAGGGAAGATATTATATTAGAATGGATATTTTTACCAAATAAACCAAATAAAAAATTAAAAACTTATGTGGAAAAAATCTCTGACTTGATTTGGAAAGGAAAATTGAGACTTCTTCAGTTAGCAGGAATAGACCCAGCAGAAATTGTTGTACCTTTAACTAAGGAGGATATTGAAAAATTATGGATAGAAAATGAAGCCTGGCAAAAAGCTTGTAGTAATTTTTTGGGAGAAATTAACAGCAAATATCCCAAAAGCAATAGAATTGATCTTATAAAGAGAGCTGATTGGATCTTGCCTCGAATTGTGAGGAAAAAACCCATATCTGGAGTTCGTACATTTTATACAGATGCCAACAAACAAGGAAAGGCAGGTTACAAATCAGAAAATTTGAGTAAAGTGGTTCAAAGTCCTTATAATTCAGTTCAAAAATCAGAATTGTATGCTATTCTGTTGGTATTAATGGATTTTTCAGAACCTCTCAATGTAGTAACTGACTCTCAGTATACTGAAAAAGTAGTATTACATATTGAGACTGCAGAATTTATCCACGATACTTCAGAATTAACTTCATTATTTATTCAATTACAAGATACAATAAGAAAAAGGAGTCATCCTTTATATATAACTCACATCCGATCCCATACTGGTCTGCCAGGCCCTCTAGCACAAGGCAATGATGAGATTGATAAATTATTGATAGGAAATGTGCTGGAGGCCTCAGAATTTCATAAAAAACATCATGTCAATAGTAAAGGTTTAAAAAAGGATTTTTCCATAACCTGGCAACAAGCCAAAGAAATAGTAAAGAAATGTCCTACTTGTTCCTTCTACAATCAAACGCCATTACCAGCAGGATGTAACCCAAAGGGTACTCAGAGGAATGAAATCTGGCAGATGGATGTGTTTCACTTTGCAGAATTTGGAAAATTGAAATATGTACACCACACTATTGATACTTATTCAGGATTTCAGTGGGCAACTGCTTTGAGTTCTGAAAAAGCTGATTCTGTAATCACTCATTTGCTAGAAGTTATGGCCATTATGGGTATACCTGCACAAATCAAAACTGATAATGCTCCATCATATGTCTCTGTTAAAATGAAACAGTTTTTTGCTTATTATAATATAAACCATATTACAGGTATACCACATAATCCTACAGGTCAAGCAGTTATAGAAAGATCAAACAGAATCTAAAGGATATGCTAAATAAACAGAAAGGAGTAACAAAAATCCCCCAAAATAGACTACATAATGCTCTATTAACTTTGAATTTTCTCAATGCCAATGAGAAAGGAACAACAGCTGCAGAGAGACATTGGATAATAGAAAAACTACAGAATTAAATCAACCTATATACTTTAAGGATGTGCTGACCTCAGAATGGAAACCAGGATATGTATTACATTGGGGACGAGGTTTTGCTTTTATTTCTACAGGAGAAGATAAGCTGTGGGTACCATCAAAATTGATAAAGGTTCGATTTGAACAAGAGAGACCTCTTAATTAGAGGAGGTGATAGTTCATCAACAATCATGAACATCCAATTTAAACTAACTTACACCAGTAACATATGCCTTTTCATTTAATCAGATAATAACTTGCCAAAAAAGGAACATCCCCAAAAAACCTTGGGGAAAGGTTTTTGTTTTTGTCTTTTAGGAGAATGAAGGTTAAGGAATCTGAAGAACACTGGACAAATGAGACAACTGAAGAAAAGGGACAAATCGTCTATCCTAAGAAACAGAGTGAAATGACGTATGGGTATGTTATCTAAAAAATTTTTATGTCTTCCTAAATGTTTGTTTCTGCTTTTCTTTAAAGATTTAACACTATTTAACTTCTAATAGTCCCAGTTCAATTAAAATTTAAAGCTGACTTTGGAGTTGGAGAATGGCTCTCTCCTTCTTTAAACTCAAGCATGTTGTTAAAAGGAAAATACAGACTCCCTGTATCATGCCAGAGGAAAAGAGCCATCTTCTGCTATGGGACAGGAGAAAAGCCAAATTAATAAAGGGACTATTCTATTACTAATCTCAACTCTTTGATTCTATTCTGATTCTTTAAACTTTTCTTAAAGTATGAAATTTATACCAAAATTTACAAGATTAATATATATAGATATATATACATTTTAAACTTTGTTAAGATATAAATGGTCATATACAGTACTAACTAATTCTAAAAAGCCGAATATATAGTCTTTATGTTCGAGTCTCTTATCAGTTTTTTGCAGGAAATCACGGTCAGGCCTAACATCAACTGAAGTCTCCAGGAAGAACATGGGGCCCCACAACAACAACAATTCCACGTGGACAATAATAACATCACTAAGCTGACAAACATCATCTACAGATCAGCTTGGAACTACAAAGTGCTCAGAGCAATTTTGAGAGTGCTAGCTGAGATGATCCAGTCTCAAAGACTACTTGAATAAGGATTTGAGATAAACCCCGAACTTTGGCATTATACACAGACTGGATAATGAAGGATATAGTTACCTTTCCTAGAATTTGACAATTAACCTAAAATTTTTCTTTCAGGATAAAGATAACTTCGCTCATACCCAGCAGGAAGCAATTTCAAGAATACGACGCCCACATTCCTAAAGAGGTGGTGTGGGGTGGTTGTTTTTTTTGGTCTTTTAGGTCTTTTAATGGGTTTTGGGTCTGGGATAATTTTCATTGATTAGGGGGGTTGGTTACAAGTTGTTGTAAAGGGTGAGGAAAAGGGCTAAGCAAAGGAGATTAGATTTAAGGTTCTTATTTTAAAAAAAAGAGAAAGAAAGAAAGAAAAAAATGTAAATACTTTACATTGGATTGAATTGTTTTATATTGTATACAAATTATATATATTGAAATTGATATTGTTAGAAAATGCTATATGTATATTTCTAATTGTACCATTCATTTAACAATGTAATGCAATTTTCTAATCCTTGAATGTTGTTATTACCAACTATTAGGATATAAAGAAATGAAAGTTAGTAGTTAGACATTATAATAGAACTTGTAGTTATATTAGGTATGTTTTCAAGATTGAGCAGATATATTTTAGATAGACAGGTTATCTTCAAACCCTTCAGAGATCTACAGAATATGGCATTTAAAGTGTTTTAATAACTTAGAAAATTTTTCTTTTTTGTTATGACTATGAGACATGTCGGCTCCTGACAGTACCAATCTACTTTAGAGAAAATATGGGCATTGAAAAAACTGCAATTGGAGTTAACTTTCATTGTAGCAAAAGTTAGCCACTGGACAACAAAGTATCCTCGAATCAACTGCTGACAAACAGGACAGACAGGACATGAAACAAAGGACTACTGATTCTTGTGAAAACAAGTGTGGTTATGGCTTTATCAAAAGGCATCTTCTGAGGCCAGGACAATATAGCACCATCCCTGAAGTGGCCTTCGCAATCTGGGAAAGGTACAGTGCCCTTTTCTTCGAAGGCAGCTGAACAGGCAGTGGGCCGATGGCTTCTGATGTGCAATGGGGAGGTAGCTGAAACAGTTATTCTTGAAGAGTAATTAAGCTCACACTTCTCAACAGAAGAATGGCATTTAATAGAGGGATGTGGAGAAGAACGGGATGCTGAAATGAAGCCACATACACACATAGCCAAAAAGAATGGACAGCTGAATTAAAAAAACATCAACAATTTCCAGAATTTAAAATCCTGAATCATGACATGAAACTAGTGGAATTCAGGTATTTCTGGTATATAGACTGCTCTCACTCAATGTGAGGTTGAACTGTTGACCTTGTGTACATTCTACTTCACAAATGAGTCTGTCAGATACGCTAAGCCTATAGGCTGAAGATGATGCCCCAACACTGCGGAGAAACCTCAGATGATTGTCCAGGCAGCTGGCTGTTTCTGTCAACTCACAAGTTTTTGGAAGTTGCTTGCATATACTTCCTGTTTTTATTTTTTTTGTTAGCTAATACTATTTCCTTCTTGGGTCTCTGAGGGAGTTGAAGATTAGTTAGTTATAGTTGACAATTAATTAGGATAGAAAGTGAATTAGATACAATAGAATAGATAATGGAATTATTTTCTCTGAATTTGTCAAATACAAATGAACTAGACATTGTTTAGGTATTTATTACTTGTATATATTGTATATAGTTATTGTACTTTTGTATATAGTTTTTCTTATGTTAGTTATAAGCTTTTTCTTTTTTCCTTTTTATTAAAATAGAAAAGGGGAAATATGGTGATATTTTATTTGTATTAAAATGTTATTTGTATGTTAATAAATAAAGTTGCCCAGGGGTCAGAGCTATTAGCAAGCCATAGGAAAGCAGGGCAGTGGTGGCTTACACTTGTAATCCCAGCATTTGGTATGCAGAGCTGGGTAAGTCTCTGTGTGTTCAGGGATACAGCCATTATTGGACACACATGCCTTTAATCTCAATACCAAGCAAGGAAAACCTGGAGGCCTATACAGACAGGCCGTGATGAGGCGGTCATGTGGTTGGGTTTACAACCAATGAGAAGGCAGAACAGGAACACTATATAAAGACATTAACACAGGGGTAGTGAGTTCGGAGAGGTAGGACCACTGCAGGGGGAAGGGTAAGGTTTTAGCTCTTAGCTCTGACCTCTTGGCTTTCTTCTTTGCATTGGTTCTGTGTTTCTTATTTAATAAGAAGGTTGGTTACATCTACAAGGCTATGCAATGAATGTAACATGTTAGTTCCTAATAAGGCAGCCCTACTAGAGATGGCTATAGAAAGCCACACCTCTGTAACTAATGGCTCTCTGCCCAATACTGTCATTCACTTTTTTCCTTAAATATCCATGATTAGCTTATTTGTGTAATAAATATTAGGAAAGAAAATTTGAAAAATATGGACAAACATGAGCTTGCTAATTCTTTTCCAGGCACAGAAAGCCATACATTTTCTTGTCTGAGCCCCTTAACATGCAAACAAAAGTTCTGCAAAATTGTCCAATATGGTAATAGAAATAAATTAAGTGGAGGAATAACAAAGCAGTTTTACAATATATCAGAAGAATTGTCCTATTTGTCTTGAATACATTCTAAATATCTGATTTTTAAAAATGCCTGAGAATGATGATTTAAAATGACCTCTTTTGAGACAGTATACCATTTAACATCTTGTTCTATCCTGCTTGCCTCTTAGTCAATAGCAACAGTTTGTATGAGTAATTTACAGGCACCATAAGCACCTATAATAAATTCAGACAGTAGGCATAAACTGTGATAAAAAGTCTTTGATACTTGTTATATGTGCTACTAAATGTTGTGTGAAAAAATAAAACAGGTTTTTCTTAATCAGTCATACAATTCCGTCAACAGTAGAGAAACAAATGCCTGCTCTATAATTGTTTTCTTTATTGTATGAATTCATTTTTATGCAAGGGTGCTGAAAAAAGCCTTCCACAAAGGGAATATCTTCTGGAACTTATGCTACCATGATGTTCTTATTACAGCATCACAGGCAAGATTATAAAAAACAAAATTAAAAAAAAAATGTTTGTGCATGTTTTCACTTCTTTCTTTTCCCTTTGTCTGTATCTTTTATGTTTTGAACATCTACTTTGTCTTTCATCCTTTATATTATTCCCATGTGAAAATCACATAAGACCCATTTATGTGTAACTGCTGAATATGTCTGAAGACAGATTGAAAGAGCTGTTTTTCTATTGCTTTTTCACTTGGTAAAAGTGTGAATGCTTCATTAACACTTCTGAAGCTGTAAGTGAAATGCCTTTTTGAAAAATGATGAACAGTCTGTGTCCCACAGCTCCTCCACCTAATGTGGCCTCCTGAACCACTCTGAAGGCCCCTAGGGAACAAATCCATTTCATGTGTTGGTTTTCTTATCATGAAGCACTGAAGTCAAATTCTTGTATTAGGGTATCAGGAAACCTTACTACTCCTACCCCTTTTGAAGATAAATAGGAAAAGCCTGCTTACTTTGGGTCATGGCAGGTATTAAAGACACAAAACGCTTATTGCCATAGGAGTTTTACTCAAGCTAAAAAAAAAATCCTTTATCCTATGTTTTTTTAATCTGTGAAAGTATTTAAATAACATTGAAATATATGACAGAAACATGTGAATGCTGAATTATACATAGTAAAACAATCTGCTCATATTTCAAAGGAATGCAGAGGGTAGGTGTTGTTTGCATTTTCATTTCCAAAAACATAAACAGGGAACAAAAAATGGAAGAGTAGTGGATTCCAATATTTTCATATTAGTATATTCTAAACTCAAGTTGGTATTAGAACTGACATTATATTTCTCTTATAAACTTACATTTGCAAAGGTTTATAACTTAGTTCTTACTGAATGCATGCAGAAAATGGTTAACATTTATACTATAGATATTATCAAGTCTAAAGTAATATTGCTTATTTTAATCAACTGATTTTTAGGATGGCCTCCAAGTTCATATTTTCTACATGAAAATTCTGGCTTTGTTTTTTGCAAGCTCTATTCTTATGCACTAATTCCTTCTCTGAGTCTTCCATTTGCTTCATGTAAAATCAAAATAATCAAACAATAACTGCTTTATAAAGTTATAGAGAAAATTGAATGAGCAAAAATAGGTAAAGCATTTTTAAGTTTTCTTTACATATAAGAGTTACTATCTGTGTGTTACTAGTTATCATTAGTGCTTTCTTTCAAGGTTGTTAGAAATCAGGAAGAAAGGATGTGTATCAGAACTACAGAAAGAAATTTGAAAGCACTTTTTGGTAGATCATGATAAATCTTCTGTCTTAAAGAGGAAAATGTGCCCAACTAGATATAAATCAATACTACTTTAAACACCATTCCTGGTTTCTTATAATTCTCAGTCATAGTGTGGTTGGAAATCAAGTCACAAAGATAGCTCCTACAAAGGGAGGTGTGTGTGCAACAACAGGTTAGGTGTTTTTCATGCACAGTTAAACCATATGGCAGACAGCAAAAGCAGAGTTGTTCAGTACTTACTGAGTTCATACAGAAAATAGTAAAACTGATATTTGCACCCAGGACTGCTGTGGGATGGTCTGTATGTCAAGTGTGTTGCTGATTGGTCAGTAAATAAATCACTGGCCATTGGCTAGGCAGGAAGTATAGGCGGGACAAGGAGAAGAATTCTGGGAAGTGGAAGGCAGAGAGAGAGACACTGCCAGCCGCCACCATGACAAGCCACATGGGAAGATCCGGGTAAGCCACGAGCCATGTGGCTAGGTATAGATTAATGGAAATGGATTAATTTAAGATATAAGAACAGTTAGCAAGAAGCCTGCCACGGCCATACAGTTTGTAACTAATATAAGTCTCTGTGTTTACTTGATCGGGTCTGAGTGGCTGTGGGACTGGCGGGTGAGAGAGATTTGCGCTGACCGTGGGCCAGGCAGGAAAACTCTAGCAACAAATGGCGTCCAACGTGGTGGCAAGAGTTTCCACCTAAAAACTGAGAAAAAAGATTCTAAAACGGAGCTAAAAACAGCTTCCTAATTGTCTCTTTCAAATGAGCAGCAGCTGCTGGTTTCAGCTACTGGTGGGTTCCTGGCGTGCGTGCTCAACCTGCAGTATGGCGGGAATGAGGCCTCTGCAAGTGGCACATTAAGCTGCATGGTGGATTTAGCCTTTGCAGGTACAAAACAAAAAAAGAGGTTTTTGGACTACACGCTGCTTGGATAAAAGCATAGACCCAGGAGAGCTCCCAGAGCTGGTGGTAAACGTAGCCATGTTGGGAAGCTGAGGTGGGCGGAGCCAGCAGCCACAGCTGCTGCAGTTTAAGGCAAGAGATTCACAATAAGACAGATTCAGATGTAATAGTTTACAATGTGTGTAAAAGATACGTAGGCTTGAAAGAGACAAAAAAGGTGATATATACAGTTATAGAAACAAATACATAGTTTTAAAAAATAAAGTCATTAAAGAGACAGTAAAGATAGTATAAAAAATAAGCCACGTAAAAATGAATATTACACAGAGAATCTGGATTGTATTGTCTTTGGGATTTTTAACTGCAGAAAAACATTTGATTGTAAAAGCTGTTGAGTTAAACCAATATGCATATTTTAAAGATATCTTGACTTCAAAATTTAGATGTAAGGATATGTTGCTTTGGAAAGGAGGCTCTGATTTTGTTTCCACAGAAAGCCAGAGGCTATGGATACATCAGGTTTGACCAGCCAAGACCCCCTGAAAGGTCTCCGATGACACCATGGCCCTGATGATCCAACATCCAGAATGGTTTCAAGGCATGGCTCAGATGACATACCCTCATGGACTATTCCATAATTCTAAAATTTTCTTTGTATCCCCATAAGATACAGCGCCCCCCTCCAGCAGGAAGTAGTAAGAGAAACTACGCCCAAATTCCCAAATATACCAAGCTGACTTTGGAGATATGTAAAGGTTAAAACCTTCCTTTTTAAGAAAAGAAAAGGGGAAGTGCTGTGGGATGGTCTGTATGTCAAGTGTGTTGCTGATTGGGCAGTAAATAAATCACTGATTGGCCATTGGCTAGGCAGGAAGTATAGGCTGGACAAGGAGAAGAATTCTGGGAAGTGGAAGGCAGAGAGAGAGACACTGCCAGCCGCCACCATGACAAGCCGCATGGGAAGATCCCGGTAAGCCACGAGCCATGTGGCGAGGTATAGATTAATGGAAATGGATTAATTTAAGATATAAGAACAGTTAGCAAGAAGCCTGCCACGGCCATACAGTTTGTAACTAATATAAGTCTCTGTGTTTACTTGATCGGGTCTGAGTGGCTGTGGGACTGGCGGGTGAGAGAGATTTGCCCTGACCGTGGGCCAGGCAGGAAAACTCTAGCAACACAGGACTCTTCAAAATGATAAGTTTTTCATTTTGTTTCTTCTTCTTCTTTTCCTTTTATAATCATACAGCTGCAAAAAAAATTGGAGCAGCAAGGTAGGGCATTCTGCAGCTGAGAAATAAACTAAATAGTGAATCATGTGAGTTGTGACTATAAGAAATCAAATATTCTTTTCTTTGTAATGGTTTCTGACAAAGAAGAACTTTACATAGAGATGCAAAAACAAATAACTGCAGACATGAATCCAACAACTGTTTTTATATGTACTCTGTGTGCAAAGGAGGCCCCACATTAGCCTTTTCAGTCACACCTATATACACAGATGGGAGGACATCAAAATGTAAATAGAGACATATGTTATCACTAAAGATTAATCTGAAGCTGATGTCTGCAGCAGAAAAATAATTAGCAAGTGCATAACCAGGTTCTTTCTTTACACTTCATATGAAAGATAAGATTTTCTCTGTGTGCAAAATTTTATTTCAAACTTGAGCAAGACTTAATCTTTGTTTACAAGTGTTATAATTTGCTGGCCTTCACTTATGGCTAAACATTGAAGAATAACACAAACAAGATTTTATAGCCCAGGGGCCAAAATAAAAAGAAACAAACAAATTAACAACTTTGCAAATCATTATTTGATGCAAGGGAAAACATAGAAATATCCACCAACCACACTGTGAATCTACTTTTACTCAGAAAATCTTTGTTTCATTCTAAATTATGGATATATCATCATCATTATTAATATGATTTGTGGTGACAAATACCCAGAATTTGATTTTACTGACAGTTGCAATCTGAAAGGCATCTAATGGAAATGTTTTGGAGACATTTTAGGCAATTGAATGTAACAATAACCAAATAATCTGTTAAATCAAGAGAAATCAGGGCAACTATGGAGAGGCAACTACAAGAATTCTTGGATTGATTTCTCAGTAGGTAAGGTGCCTGCCTCAGAACTTGAGGACTGGAGTTTAATCTTTAGAACCCACTTGATAAAAAGAATTTGTTCCAACAAAGTGTCCTTTGAACCAACACTGTGGCATATCCATGTCTCACGCCTGCCCCCAATAAAAATAACTGTAGTTAAAAATGTTTTCAAATATTTAAATCAGAGTCATTATGAGAATAATTGCTCATTTCTGTTTGTTGTTTGTTTCTTTCCAAGTTGCTTCAAATATTGTTGGGTTTGGGTTTTGTTTGTTTGTTTGTTTGCTTATTCATTTGTATTTTGGTAACTCTATATTCATCTTCAGAGCTTGCTGGTTTACTGAATTGGATGTATTTTTTTTTCTTAGTTCCTAATGTGTCTGCTCATGAAGTTTATTCATTTTTGAGATCTCCTATTTGTGACCACCATTCTCCCTCTATGTTTAATATTGACTTGGGTATTTTATGCAGTGATGTCTTATTGATCATGGTTGTTTAAGTTGATGCTTTTTGAGGAAGGTCTTTATTACCCCATCAGTTTCAAACTATTCTATTAGACATACTGATTGGCAGTTAGGAGCAGGGCTTGGATTATATATCCTTCCATTTGCTCACACTTAGAGTTTCTGCTGAAAGGTGTGATATTATTCTGATGAGTTAGTCTTTTTAAGTTAGTGTCTTCTTCCCATTTTTAATATTGTTTTGTTTGTATTATTATCATTTTAAATATAATGTGATGTGAGAAGGGTTCTTTTCTGGTCATTTCTCTTGGGAATATATTCTTTTTTTATTTTTTTATTTTGCAGTACAATTCAGTTCTACATATCCCCTCTCCCGCCCCCCTCACCTTCTCCCCAGTGCACCCCCCATTCCCACCTCCTCCAGGGCAAAGCCTCCCCCGCGGACTGAGATCAACCTGGTAGACTCAAAACCATCCAATGAAAAGATACAGATTAACTGAATATGTACAAGATCTAAGTCTTTGTTGTCTGCCAGAGTCATACCTCACTAGGAAAAACAGACTGGAAATGAAGGAATGCAAAGCCAGATGAAGCCAGCAAGTGAGAATAGGTGAGAAGCAAAAGCAGATGCTCTATCTGACAACTAGCCTTCAGGCCAGAATTAATCGGAAGAGACAAAGAAGGTTAGTACATTTTAGTAAAGACTATGCCAGGAAGATATAATGACAGTAAACGCTTGTGCAATTGGACAGAAAGAGACTGACAAGTCCACATACAAGAGTTGGGACTTCAGTATCCCACCCTCATTGATAGAACTGTACCTTGCTCAAATGGCCTCCACAGACATCCAACAGCTGCATAATACATATTCTCAGAAGTCCAAAAGAAAAAGAAAAAGAAAGAAAAAAAGAAAAAAAAAGAAAAAAAATGTTTTCAAGTAAGAAATCTTGGATTTATTTGGGAAACAAAGGATATTTCCAATAGTATCACTGAGTTAGTTGATGTTCATTTTTTCCTGATTTGTTAATGTAAAATTTCAGAGTCCAATCTTTGGTTGGGTCCTAATATATATCTTGGAGTTATTCCTAGAGAAGTAGGTTTGGTGAGATTATTGTTGAGGGAGAGTCCTTTTACAGAACTGCCAGTTCAAAATATAGTTTTATTAGTGAATACTATACCATCTTTAAAAATATATATTGATAACTTTATATATGGGTACTATATTTATATTGTTGTTATTATTATTATTCTCCCTCTCTTCCCTTTAATTACTCCTTTGTCTCTCCTATTCCTTCTCAAATCCATGAGAAGTTCTCTTATTTGTTAGTTATAATTGTCATATTCAAATATAAGTGAGCAAATTCAAACTGCTGAGATCATTTTCTAATAGCTCTTATCTGTTTAGGACTGACTTCTTGGAACTGACTAGCTCATCAGTGGGCTTGTCCCTGGAGAGGACTGATTCTGCCTCTCTCAGTAGCCATTAATTACCTCTAACTTTTTTATAGGGGTGAAACCTTGTGTAAATGTTCCTATAGATTTTGGCATGTCAATTGATCATTTTTGAGATCTTGCTTGGACAGGCATAATGTTGATATTTCCTCTGTATAGATTCTCAATCATATATAGAAGATGCTATCTCATAGCAGAGGTCCTGTCCTGTTCTCCTAGCTCTTACAACTTTCTGCCTTGTCTTCTGTGATGTTCCCTGGAGCCTTAAGTGAAGGGGTTCTATTGTAGATGCATTTAATTGATGCTGGGCATATATTGACTCTCATTCCAATTCAACTTCAGAAAAGTTAGCTCTCTTTGCCCATGGCTTGAATCTGCCTTTCAAACCATAGTGGATCACAAACATTTGTTAAAGACATTGCATTTGTAATGAACACATATATAATTTATGACATTATTCCATAAGTATAGCATAATGAATACTACATAACATTTCTAGTGTTTTAGGAAATACAAGTAATCTGGACATGATTTAAGAGATTGACAAGAGATTAAAAGCAAGCTGCATGCCAATAATATGCCAGATTATAAGAAATAATTGACCATTAGTGAATTTTGGCACCCAAATTGTAATCTTCAATAAAAATTAAGGGATAAGCATGTCTGATCTGAGATGATGAAACCTTTAGCATTTCTCTTTTCTGGTGAATATGAAGTTAAATGATACAAACAGGGCATACTAGAAGATTGCAGAAGGAAGGTGTCCTCTTCATTTTCAGGTGTGTAGTGGTTTGTTGTTTTTTTTTTTTTGAGGAAAATAAATATTATTTAAGGTACTAAACGTACTAGCTAGATTTAATTATTCCATGTTGTATGCATATTCTGTAACATCACTTCAGGACCCACAAATAAAAACAATTTTATTTTGTCAATTTACAGTGACAGTTTTCAAAGAACAGTAATGGCATAGAAGCTACTTGGTTGTTTTTACTGGACACCACGTAAAGATATATATGATGACATCTAATGGTGTCCTAATTCAGCTCAATATTAAAAGTATGTATTCCCTCAGTGACTTCATAACCCTTCCTCAAACTAGGTTACCATGTTGCTGCCACCCTGCCTCTGAAGCACCTGCATACTCTTGACCTTATAACCTCAGCAAGCCCAGCCAGTACTATCATTTATCTTTAAACAAATAGTAGAAATATTTTCCAATGGATATAGACCATATTACACCCAGGCAATCCAGAGAACTTCTCCACCATTTGTGTCTGTAGATTCTCCAAGAAGGCATGAATGTCATACTTGCTAAATCATCAAGCCCTTCAAAGTGTTTTCTTCCTTATGTAGTCTCCTTCAGGCAAAGTGTAATATTTATAAATCAATTTTTATCAAATATATTTCCTGTAATAACTTGTAGTTTATTTTCACTAACATCTTTTTCTAAATATATTCATACAAATACAGCCTCATGAGTTAATTTTGGCATGGTAATAAGTCAAATAGTGACTCTATCCCAAAGATCTCATCAACACAAAACATAAAAACACTCTTAGGGAGGTGAGGAGATGGCTCAGTGAGCGAAACACTTTCAATGAAAGAAAATGAATAATGGAATTCAGATCTTCAGAACTGATGTAAAGCTAGTCATGGTAGTGCATATCTGTTATCCCAGGACTCCCATAGATGGATGATAGGTGGAGACAGTAGGAACCCTGGAATCTCACAGGCCAGCTAGCTTAATGAATATACCTGTAAAATAAGAGATCTTCTCTCAACCAAAGTGGAAGGTGAGAAATGACAGCTACAGTTGCCCTTTGACTTCACATATACACTATGGGACATGTGTTCTGAACTCACAGGAACAGAACAACATGCACATGCACACACACACACACACACACACACACACACACACACACACACGGGGAGGGTGTTGGGAGAAGACTCTTAGATTTCATTCAGTTGTTTTCAGCAAGGATATAATAGTCATATATTCTTAATGTGTTCTTACCGGAACCACATACATTGCATTTTATCTCCTTTAGTGATGTAAATTTTATAACATTATTAAGGTAATGAGTGACTGTTTTCTCCAGTGTTAACATGTTTCCCTTGATATTTCAGAATCCATGAGTTGATATCGTGATATCATTTGAACAAGTTTGAATTACTGCTTCCAGTTCAAATTGAGTATTAGAGGATCCTGCCTTAATTTACTCAATTTATATTGTACCTAATTTATTCTGCTCTGCTAAAACAAAATATTTTCCATGTGATGTATCAACAACAGAGGTTTATTTTTTTCACTGTTCTGAAGGATGAGAAAGAAAGACCAAAGCATCAGTAGGGTTGGGGATGGGAGCCACTGTTTCAGGCTTAGTCAGGGTTCTACTTCTGTGAAAAGACAACATGACAACGACAACTCTTATAAAAGAAAGCATTTAATTAGGGCTTGCTTAAGATTTCAGAAGTTTAGTGCATTTTCATCTTGGTGGGAACCATGACAACACACAAGCAAACATGGTGCTGGAGAAGTAGCTTAGAGTTCTACCTCCAGATCTGCATGCAGTAGGAAAGTGAAAGGCCACTGGGCCTGACTGGGGCTTTCAACACCTCAAAGTTCAGCCCTATGTTTCTTCTAACAAGTCCATGCCTACTCCAACAAAGCCACACTTCCTAATCCTTTCAAATAGTGCCCCAGTGTATGATCCTATGGGGGCCATTTTTTTTTTTTTTAATTGACATATCAGTTTATTCCACAGCTAGTTTTCTTTTTTTTTTTTTTTTTTTTTTTTTTTTAATTTTTATTTTGCAATACAATTCAGTTCTACATATCAGCCACAGATTCCCTTGTTCTCCCCCCTCCCGCCCCCCTCACCTTCCCCCCAGCGCGCCCCCCATTCCAATCTCCTCCAGGGCAAAGCCTTCCCCACAGACTGAGATCAACCTGGTGGACTCAGTCCAGGTAGGTCCAGTCCCCTCCTCCCATGCTGAGCCAAGGGACCCTGCATAGCTATGGGGGCCATTTTTATTTAAACCACCAATTTATAAGAGGGTACATTGTTATTGACTTCTACAATTGGGGTAAACACTACTTCCTCACATGGCAGAAAGGACAAGAAGGTAAAAAGGCATGAATAGTAGCTAAATTACTTTTTTTCCTGCATCTATAAACAACATTTATCCTAAGTAATTATATATTCCAATTGTGGAGCAATAAAAATTTCAAAATCTCATGTGAGAGGGTGACTGGGTATAGATAGTAAAGAGCTGAAATGTGATTGAAATATGAGTCCTAAGGCCATCACAGTGTCTCTTTTTACCTTTTACTTGTTGATTTATTAGTTCTTTGAGAATTTTTATAATGTGTTTTGAGCACGATTATCTGCTCATCATCTCCTACCAAGTTCATTTCTGTTCCCCTTTCCTAGACGATACAGCATTATATCTTCTTTTTGTTTTTAAAGGCTTCAAGTCCTTTTTGTGCTATGCGTATACTCCTGAATGTGTGACCTTACACTGGAGCACCATCCATTTTTCCTGGACTACACTCATAAAGAAAACTGACTCTCAATAGCTGTCAATTGGCAATACCTTCTCAGATAGCGGTCAGACTATTCCTACCTCAACTCTCCATGTTGGGATTTTGTCTGATTTGAGTTTGCACAAGTGTTATGTATGCTGTCATAACCACTGTGAATTCATATGTGCAGCTGCCCTACTATGTGTGGAAGATACTATTTCCTAGTAGTCATCTACTGCCTCTGGCTCTTACATTCTTCTTCCTGTGGTCTCATTCTACAGTGATTCTTCACATCAGCCTTGGATGGACAGGGTATAATGCATGTGTCCTATTTAGAAGTAAGTATTCTGCAGTCTCTTACTCTACATCATGACAAGTTGTAGGTATCTGTGATAATTGCCATCTACTGAATATAGAAGTTTCCTTGATGAGTGTTGAAATATGCATTAATCTTTGGATATAATGAAAAATTTAGGAATCAGTTTAATTCTATGTCCACCAGGCAGCATAATAGCATTGTTCTTCCCTAGAGCCAATGACATGCCTTTTACATGTTCATGGACCTGATAATTTTGCCAAGTACGGGTTTCATTTGTGAAGCATGACTTAAGTCTAATCAAAAAGTGATCAATTACTCCCATGATGTTCATACCACCATCAGTGAGCATATCTTGTCATTGTTATATATGTTGCTACAATATTGTAGTTCTCAGAATTCCCAAACAGGTAATACTGATTCCATCCTCAAACAAAAACATTCTAATGGCCTCTAAAATTATTTAGAAGAAATTTCAAATTTCTATACTAACTTATTTAATCTCACCCCTCACTCTTCAATTCAATCTCATCCTCATGTGCATTACAATCATAACATTAGGTTTTTGTTTTTGCTTTGTGTTTGGCTATGAATCAAAAGTGACAAGAACATTGTATCTTGAAAAAAAAAGTCTTATTTCTTCCACCTAGAATGCTCTTCTCTCAAATCCTAGCATGGATGACTTATCATTTCTCATCATTGCTTAAATGCCATCCCTTGAGATGTCTTTCAAGCTACCTGATGTCAAAACCTCTCATCCCTATTTATCATATTATAGCTCCTTGGTATCCATCATTGTTTTTAAGTAGTTGTGCATAGCCTTTAGTAGAATGTCAAGTCTGTTAATATAGTATCTGTCTTGTTTTACTTCAAGAATGACTATTGTAAAGTAAAAAAAAAAAGAAATTGGAATTTTTTTTGGCAAATTGGATGAAATTTTTCATTGGCAAAAATACTTTAGTAAAGATAGATGTTATTCGTGTTTTTGCTCTTTGGCTCTTTTGGGGGTCCCACCACCCAGCTCCCAAGTAAATCACTCACACAGGCTTATTCTTAATTACAAATGCTTGGCCTTAGCTTCTAGCCAGCTATCCTTAACTTTAAATGATCCCATCTGCCTTTTGCCTCTGGTCTTTTCTTGTTCTCTTACTTCTGTAAATCTTACTCTTACTCCTTTGCTTGCTGTATAGCTGAGTGGCTGGACCCTGGAGTCCTCCTCCTCTGGCTACTTCTTTCTTCACTCTTCCATCTCTTTTCCTCATCCTCCTCATTCTCCTCCTCCCAGATTTCTTCTTCTATATATTCTCTCTGCCTGCCAGCCCTGCCTATCTCTCTCTCCTGCCTTGCTATTGGCCGTTCAGTTCTTTATTATACCATCAGGTGTTTTACACAGGCACAGCCACACAGCTTCACAGAGCTAAACAAATGCAACATAAACAAAAGTAACATGCCTTAAAATAATATTCTACTATGGAGAGACACACAAGCAAACAAACAATATATTAATTATGTCAGTGATGAAAGTGAAGTTCTTGCAAGTGACAGAGCAATTTACAGAACAGAGCTCATTTGATGTACTTTGGGATTTTAGACTAAAATTAAAAGCCAATTTTATAATCTTGATATATGTGAGGAACAGCAAAAGGATCGTTTTACTGGAGTAGAATGAATAAGGTACCATGAGGTCAGTTGCAAAGGTAAGCATGTGGTTATTAAATTGTGTTTATGGAAATTTACTTGTGTTACATCATTGAAAAGAAAATATCACACTCCTTGAGAAAGGGTTCATCTAATATTTTCTTCATATTTCTCAAATATACCAGTAAGCATATTATAGCCCATCATTAGCATAACATGTTTTGATTAGCTAAGGATGTAACAATTTTGTAACCCAATCAGTTTAAGAGTTTGAGTCCCATGGCCTAGGAGAAAATTTTGGTTGAGATATGAACCCATCTTCTAAATACATACTTCTTGAGCCAATAGTGGAAAGGGAAATAAAAATGTCTTTTATACTACTCACATGACCTGAGAAGTGCCGCAGTGGAAGAGAAACATGCACTCTATCTTTTTACTTAGCTTGTTTTTTGATTGTTATTGCTACATAACAAATGGTGGCAAATAATATGCTGCTTATACCAAACATTTTATTCTTTTCACAACTTTGCATATAAAAAATTTGAAAGTGATTGGATAGACCATTTTCATGAGGTAGTTATCCTGAATTTGATACAGATGTCAAGTTGGAATTGTACTTGCCATAATCTGATTCCACTAGATTTTCAAGGCAGCTGACTTGTGTTGTTAGCAGTCTACGCTGACTGTTAGTTGGAACCTAGGCTTAAATTGTTGACTAGAGCCCTTACATATACCTCTTTATTGTGTGTCCTCACAGTCTAGAGGCTGTGAGGCAGGGAGACTTCTTACATATCAAAGGCTATTGGGGTCCAGTCCCTCAATAGCCTTCACCCAGAGTTCCAGAAGGGAGGGTACTGGTGGTAGATTAATCTGAGTGATTCTCTAATAAATCTATGTACATGAAATTCTTTAGTCTATTCACTTTATTCTTTTGAGTCAGTTCTCCCTCTACACAGCTTCTATTCTGCTCTCATGCCCAGCTCCTTTCTTGCTGGAATTCTCTCTACATTTATCTGCTGTACCATCTAAATGCTATCTTAATTCCTTCATCTTGGTTTGGCCCCATCTTGGTCTTTCTCATCTTGTTCTTACCCACCTAGTTCTTCCCCATCTGGCTCTTCCACATCTTCCATCTTGTCCTTCCAGTTCTCCATCTAGTTTTCCAGTAAATATTGTCCTTCTAGTCTCTGAGGTTTATAGTTTTGTATCCATGCAATAGCAATGCTCTGGCTAAGGCAAGGTTATCAAGCAATAGGGCCAAATTTGGTTAATATCTAAGCAAAGGGGCTTTATGGGCTCAAACTATATTCTTAGAAGTGTTTAGTTGAAATGTTAAGAACCTATAGAACCTATAAGTCACTAGGTAATAGGTGAAAACAAAACTGCCTTCTTTTTTCCTGTGGCTCCTTATCTGTCCAAGATATCTGCCATTTTCTAGCAGGATGGGGGAAGTGTGCTCGGTTGCTAGGCAACTTCTGTCAAGCTAGATGCACCTGATAATTGTTAAAAGGAGATCTAAAACTAGAGATAAGATTTGGAAAAGGAGAAAGTTAAGCTTAATTAGCACATCCGCCAGGCCTTCTCAAAAAGATAGTCTGGATGCTTAAGTCTGTTCTTAGAGAATCTATGAGGTATCTCAGATAAGGTACTTTTCTCTGTCTGGGGATGGTCCTGGTCAGATACTGCTAATGATGATAATTACAGAAAAGCATGAAATTCAGGATTTTGACTGTGTCTGTTGTAGAACAGTTGGAGAAAATTATACAAATACTTTAATTGTATAAGGGAAATTGTGCTCAATGGATGATGAAAGTCTATAATATATAGTAGGAAATGGTTAATAATCAAAAGTCAGTATCACCAAAACTCCTTGAGCATTGGCCTCATCCTCTGGAAGAGTTCTTAACTCCTCCAGGTATAGCTTTGTCATAATCAGCTGAATTCCTACTTCATATATTTTTGCGGCTTGCAGCACTTATATGATAGGTTAGAATTCCAAATATGAGACTAAAAGTAAGGTAGAAGTTGAACTGGCTTCTATGAAATTTTAAATGACTTATCATAAACCCTACCTTTCAGTGGAAAGAGAAGCAAAGAATTTGTGGACTTGCTTTAATACTTTCATATTTTCTGTTATTAGATGTTTCATTTTAAGTGCTTTTATATGACAAAAGCGTGTTCTGCAGAAGCTTTTGAAATCAATCAGCCATTCCTTTTACGTTCTTTGCTGACTTGAACCAACAATAAAAGCTAATGCTTGAATCAAGTTAGCCCATTTAAAATATTGGTTTAGCTCTGAAGAACAGAAAGAATAATGACACAGCTACTTTTATTTTGGTTTGCTTTTACTTACCACTGAGCCATCTAATAAGACATTGAAAAGATACAAATAAAATATAAAATTAGGTAGAATTAATTCACTCATATGTCCTAAGAGGTATACCCAAAATTTTCAAATTCACATAGGAACTGGATTGTGGAAGCCATCACTATTATCTGCCTCTATAGGTTTCTTTCTGTCTTTAATTTATAGTAATTTTATGGTAATTAGCAGTTTCCATTGTGTTAGTGCCATTTATAGATATATATGACCCTGAAACTAGCTGTGGCCATTTTTCATTACACCTTTTTCCTCAATGTCTCTCAGAAATCTTTGTATAATACACATACCCAATTTTTATTCATTTACCTTGATATTATGATCAAATTATGCAATTAACCAATGGAGAAAATAAGCTTTTTAAACATTTTTTTAAAAATAACTAGTTATAGGAAACAAGTTCTGTAGTCAACTGCCATAAAAGAAAATAGTTGGACAGATTAAAGCACAGCTTTTATGGCACACTGGTTACATGCCAAATTCGTTTGGAAAAGATATGTAGTCATCCTTAAAAATTCTAGGTTTGAGATTGATAAGAATTTTCATTTAACTTTCTAAATAAATTGTGTAGAGACTGCTGAGGTTCAGCCAAGCCTTTGGAGTCAAATGGAATTGATGAGGATTTTTCAATTCTAATACAAAACAAAGGCTCTGCTAATTTATAATAACACCAATTTCTGTGAAAGTCTTACTTATTGGAATTTTCTATGTCCATCAATACTGTACTATTCCCCCTTGGATCCCTAAAATAAAGATTATTTCTTTGAAGGAAAATTTAAAAGGAATTTCATAATTGCAGTTTTTCATCTTATCTTCCTTTAGTTTGACATATAGTAGCTTGAGCCCACATTTTTCTTTGAAGAAGAGCCATGCATATCAGGATTGCAATAAAGCATAGTCATGACAGTGACTAATTGTAGCTGACGCAGGCAATATGGCAAGAGGATTTTCTCATTAAAGGTAAGGGTCAAGGGAAGATGTGAGAATTAGAAAGCAATGTAATGGGGTCAGGGCAAAATGACCACTTCAGGCCTGAGTCAACCCAAGTGGAAAATTGCTTGAAAAGCAGGTTAGCAATTTGAACCAGGAAAGAAACAAAGTACAAAAGAGTTCTCAGTTCATGCATAGGGATGACCACACACAAGCGCTCTTAAAATTATATTGTTCTTACTTTGTTACTAATGATTTCCTAATACCTGTTATAATTTTTCAGCGTTACTGATATGTAAGAAAAATAAGATCTTGTTCTTTCTCCCTTGCAAGTACCTTTGTGCCAATCCTTTCTTCTCCATTTTTATTTTTACTATCTTTATTGAGACAGTCAATATATCTCCCTTGAGTCAGAACAATAGTTTGTAACTAGTTTCTCTACTACTTGATTATTTTTTTCCCAAAAGCATGATTCTTCTGTTCCAGAAACCTAAATGGTTCTTCAGCATCTATCAGCTTAAAATTAAACACCCAAACCTTTCATTCAAGATGTCTACAATAAGCCCTCCTACTCTCTTCAACCTAAACTTCTATGGCTGCTTTTATGCTTTGCATCCTCTAGTCTTATGAAAATACTTGTTTTCTAGATGACATTTTTAATTTTTGTAAATATCTTTTGTCTTTTTGTACATTTAATTTCTATCTACATTCTTAATGACTGAACTTTTCCATATGAAAGTGCTATATGGATAGCACATCACTGCTTATTAGATATATCACAATTATGTTTCTATTTGTATCATTTGATCATTTGATCATTTTTTATTGTTCTTTTTCATGTGAATGCCAGTATTATCTATCCACTCAGTCTCTAGCTTATTTGACTATTGTTGATATTTAATATAGTTCACAAAATTCTACTTAAAACCACTCTTCTGGTAGACTCCAGAATGGTAAATCCTTGCTATGAATTTCTTCTGAAAAATCTTTGTCATTTTTTCTGCTAAGTCATTGCTGACCACAGCAATTCTTACCAAGGAAAACATTTAACTGGGACCGACTTACAGTTTCAGACATTTAATCTATTATCATCATGGTGGGACATGGCAGTGTGCAGGCAGACATGGTACTGGAGAAATTGTTGAGAGTTCTACATCTTGATCCATAAGCAGCAGAAGGAGCATGTGCCACACTGGGTGCAGTTCGAGCATGCAAGACTTCAAAGCTGAACTCCACGGTGACACACTTTCTTTAACAAGGTCACATCTCCTAATAATGCCACTTTTTATGGCCAAGCATTCAAACACTTAAGTTTGTGGGTGTCATTCCTATTCAAACCACTACAGTCATCTTACCCAACCAATAAACACAAAACTTTTAAAGTTTCTTCCCAAGTATTATGTTCACTCTATAATTTCATTCTAGGTAATATTTCCCATGCTCACAGATCCTATACATATGACTAGCTCATTTATAATTCTAGAATATGTTTGTTACTTTGTATTCAGCTAAAGATTTTTGAGTTTCACTTTGAATGTTAGAAGAATTACTAAAACTCAGCATAAGCAAAACCAAACCGTAAAAATGTTTGTAATCCATGAGAATGACAGTGATATCACTGTGTTAAACAAGTTCTGTCATTTATACCACCATTCCACTCCTTACCTCCTTAGGCTATTTTGATACCATTTTTTTTTTGTGGTAATATTAAGGCTTCCCTGTTCTTAACTTCTGACTGAAAACATATTGGTCCAAACTAGTATAGTCTTTATATCTTTCATACAACTCCTAAAGACTTCTCACACTTTCATTGTCTATTTTACAATTCTACAAACATCATCTATTTGGTATTTGAGAATCAAAAATTTGACACTATACTTCCACTTATTAATCTGTAATATTTTATAATTTGTATAAGTTCTTAATACAGATAGACTTTGAAAAAAAGTATCAGTTTGCCTTTTCCTTGTACATGTTGTTCCTTTAGCCAAAAACATATATTCTTCCCTTTTGTTTAATAATTATCCACCATATTTTGTTCAAATAGTTTCTTGCTAATAATCTTCCTTAATCATCTCATGTAGATAGCCTCATACTATGGATTTCTAATGCACAGTGTGCTTCACTTTTATAATATTTGACAAATATAATTTTATATCTATTATGTTATTATTTTCATAATGTTTTCATTTATTACAAGACTGAAACTCTATAATGAATGAATCATGTAATTATGTTTTTTTTTTTATGTCTCCTGCAAATCAATGAAATTGTGTACATGTTAAATTACAGTTTTCTGAATGGATGGTATCTACTAGAAATTATAGACACTCATTAAACAGAGTTATCTGAGCACTTAATCTTTGCCCCCACACTGGTATAAAGGAGTTTTAATCTACTATTTGGCTCTTCTTTAATTCATTGAAGAACTAATATTCATCCTATTATAAATTTTGACCCACGTAAAGGAAACTCCCTAAGTATGAAAAACTAAGACCCTAGATTAAGTTATTTCAATTTCCTGAAAATTCTTTACATTATATTTTATGATAATGTGTTGCATATAAATATCATTTCACTGACTATATTAATTTCATATACTGAGTCTCAAAATGAGGTTACATGTTCTTTTAATACCTTAAGATGTAGATGTTCAGAGGGAGAATTGGAAGTTGACAGCGATAAGGTTTGAACTCATGTGTTTTCTTATCTTTTACTCTAATGTTTCTAATTAGCATAAATAAGTAATGAGTAATTAAACATTCATGATCTATTAAGGCAGACATCTGTTTTAGTATGTTGATGTGAATATTGGCCATAGTGTGATAGAAAATTAGTTAAGAATTATTCATTTAATTGTTGCTATGTTTAATGAACAATTGCGTTTTTCCCCCATTCAATGTGTACACTTTGATGGCTTCATGACTTCATGAACTTTATACTTTTAATTCCACTTGCACTATAATTTGGGAGCAACTTTCATTTATAGTTTAACATATGCTCCATGCTGGGAATAAAAAGTTATTGAACAATCATTAAAAGTGGTAGGAAAAGAAAGATTCTATTGAATCAAAAAGATAACACAAAATCTTCAACAGCAGTTATTCATGGAGCACTTGACTCATATTATCTAACTTATAGAGAAGGCCACAAGGCTATCCTTTATTGGTTACATCTTTTTTACCTGTGTCTGTGGCAGATGAGCACATGGAAATATAAAATATGATGAAAGTGATAGGCATAAAAGTATGGATTCTCCAGTTTTCAAAAGCAGGGAACTTCTAATTAATAATTCTTATGTATTGGAATGACTAGTTATATTATATATAATGTGGTATTCTTTAGTCATTATATCCAATCATGTCAGGTTATGGTGAATAAAAATACCAGGAAATAATAACCATGTGACTTAATCATTAGAAATGTATGCATTTGAAAAATGTTTGTTTTGTTAAGTCACTCATTGCTATTTATGATAGTTCTCTTACAAAGAGCTATAAAATCTTTCCCCTGGAGGTAAATAAAAAATATATATTTTAAACTACCCAAATCTCTTCACTTAAAACTGAAATAATTTCACTTACACCAAAAGGAAATTTATAATTAGATATTTATCCATATTATCTAAAAAACTGTTTGAAAGCATACCTAAATCCTTTCTCCATATGCCTTTTCATGTTAAGTGAAATAATGAATTTTAGTTTGAATATATGAAGCAGTGTGTTTAGATACCAATAATATCAATCTAACATTATTTGAAATGTCATTATATATAGGTAGTATGCATAGGCTTTAAGATTGTTGCAATATCAAAGCTAGTCTCTTGAAGTCTTCTGATACTTACAAGTGCCAGATAGTTTTCAAGTTTATTTCTCAAAGTATTCCCTGTGTTTTTCTGTGGACAGTGAATGAGTCCAGGGAAAAAAAAGATCTGTAACAAAACATCCCCACATGTATTTATCTTTGAGTCAGTAACCATATAATATTAGTTTTTCATAAATACTTCACACTTAAATATTATTATGTCTAAAAAGTGTGAAATAATTTACTATCATATCTTTCCTGTTTTTCCATAAGCATGAATCTGGTGTGCTTTTCTGTATCACTTCCTATCTTCATACAGTATAAGTTGTCTGTTTGTGGGGACTGAACAAGTTAATTACCATAGCTTTTGATAAAATATATTATTTCAAGTACTACAGATAGTTGATATAAACACTAATGTCTTTCATGATATCCTAGTTATCGTGTTAATGCTCTAATTAGAAGGGGTTTGTTTTATTTTTAAAAATAGTAGTTTCTATAGTTTCTGGATATACAATAGAGATTATGGATACCTAGTTGTCACTGATGAATACATTTTTTTCACAGAAGAGTCCTTAGTAATTAAGTCTTTAAGAATGGTGTGCTTTTTATAACTCAGAATTCCTAAGAGAGATGAATGGAAGTATAAGTTGCAAAACAAAAAAGCGAATAGATTTGATCACTGATCTGCAATTCTGTTTTGTTGGCTTGTTTTTGTATAAAATTGAATATTTAGCAAGTGAGAAAAGCTACTTAGAATATTCTCATGGCCCATAAATTTTGGAATAAATATACCACAGAGATATGTTGTTGGTTGTTTTTGTTCTTTTGGGGGGGCTGCCACCCAACCCCCAAATAAATCACAAACATAGGCTTATTCTTTTTTGTATTATTAAGACATTCTCTGTTCATTTTACATACCAACCACAGGTGACCCTCTCCTCCATCCTTCCACCTCCCGCCTTCCCCCCAACCCACCACCACCCCAATTCTACCTCCTCCAAAACAAGCACCCCCATGGGGAGTCAGCAGAGCCTTGTACATTCAGATGAGCAGGTCCAAGACCCTCACCCTGATCCAAGTCTGTGTAAGGTGTCCCACCATAGGAACTGGGCTCCAAAAAGCCCGTCGTCATGCAACAGGGATGGGATCCTGATCCCAATGCCAGAGGCCCCTTAAGCAGATAAAGCTAAAGCTAAACAATTGTCTCACCTATGTAGAAGGCCTAGTACAGTTCCATGTAAGCTCCACAGCTATTGATCCACATTTCATGAGTTCCCACTAGTGGTTGGTTTAGTTGTCTCTGTACATTTCCCCACCAGATCTTGATGCCCCCTTGCTCATAGAATCCCTCTTCCCCTTCCTTTTCTACTGGACTCCTGGAGCTCGCCCTGGTGCTTGGTTGTGAATCTCTGCATCTGCTCCCTCAGTTACTGTATGGAGGCTCTATGATTACAGATAGGGTATTCACCAATCTGATTACTGAGTAGTCCAGTTCAGTCACCTTCTCCACTCTTGCTAGTAGTCTAAGGGGGGTCATCCTTGTAGATTCCTGGGAACTTCCACAGCACCTGTTTCTCCCTGTTCCCTTAATGTCTCCTCTATCATGGTATCTCTTTCCTTGTTCTCCCACTCTGTCCCTGTTCCAGCTTGACCATTATGTTCCCCTATGTTCTCATTCGCCATCCCCTACCCTCCATTGCCTCCCTTTACCCCCAGTTTGGCTCATGGATATCTTATCTATTTCCCCTTCTCAGGGCAATCCATGTTAAACAAAGGATAACTAGGCTTATTCTTAGTTATTTGCCCAGCCTTAGCTTGGCTTGTTTCTTGACAATTTTTCTTAACTTAAATTACCCTATCTACCTTTTGCCTCTGGGCTTTTTCCTTTTCCTTACTTCTGTTATCTTACTTTCACTCTTACTCCATGGCTGGCTATGTGGCTGGGTGGCTGGGTCTTAGTGTCCTCCTCTCCTTGTTGTCTTGCTCCTTCTTCCTTCATTCTCCCAGATTTCTCCTTCTATTTATCTCTCTGCCTGCCATCCCTGTTTATCCTTATTCCTGCCTTGCTACTGGCCATTCAGCTTTTATTAGACCATTGGGTGTTTTAGACGGGCACAGTAACACAGCTCACAGTTAAACATGTGCAACATAAAAGATGAAACATATCTTTGCGTTATTAAACAAATGTTCCAGAGCATAAACAAATGTAATACATCTTAAAATAATATTCTACAACAGAGAACTGTTTTAATTGTTCACTTACTATCCTTGATGTGAGATGACCCTTATATCAGATTTGATCTCAACTCAAATGCCAATGTTGTCTACAAGATAATGACTTTTTTGAGTTCTTTAAGGATTCATAATGCTTCCAAACATTTTCCATACTTCAGATTGAAGCATATGGGAATATATGTTTATTACTATGTAAAAAATCAGTCATCACAACAGTACAATGATTCCATATATACTTTGGAAACAAGAATAACTTGGTTGGGTGCAGAATTAGCATTCCCAAATTTTAGCTCATTCTAAACTAAATCATGCCACTTAGATATGTAGAAAGCTAATTAAGGGCTAAGGAAAAGATTCTTTTGTTAAAAGGACTTGGCATGCAAGCAGGACAATATGAGTTTGAGTCCCCAGCCTCTAAGAAAACACTAGACGTGGCTGCACATATAACTCCAGCACTGCAGGGAAAAAACAGATCCAAAGAACTCACTGAATATCCAGCTTAGCTGAAACAGGAAACCTATCTCAAGGTAATAAGGTGGCATGTGATGAAAGAAGACAATGTCCTGTTCTTGCCTTTACATGTGTGCTCTGAGTTGTACACACCTGTGAACATGCAGTACAAACACATACCACACACACACACACACACACACACACACCCCAGGCAAATCACACATGCAACATATACACAAATAAAAGGAAATTATAACAATATTAATTAATAAGCCAATTTTAATGCTAATCTTAGGAATTCTATCAGTAATTCTATACTTCAATATTTTGTTTTAAGCATGATTACCTTGCTGAGATGGCTTCATCTTCCAATTTGTTTCTGCTTCCATTGTCAACTGAATTCTCAGTTTATGTGCTGTGGGAAGTATTTCTGTATGCTGTGAATATGTGTTGCTTTGATTGGTTAATAAATAAAAAGCTGATTGGCCAGTATCCAGGCTAGAAGTATAGGCGGGGTAAGCAGACAAAGAGAATTCTAGGAAGAGGAAGGCTGAGTCAGGAGTCGCCACCAGACACAGAGGAAGCAAGATGATAAGGCAGAACTAAGAAAAAGTACCAAGCCACATGGCTAAACATAGATAAGAATTATGGATTAATTTAAGTGTAAGAGCTAGTCAGTAATAAGCCTGAGCTAATGGGTGAGCAGTTATAATTAACATAAGCCTCTGTGTGTTTACTTGGGTCTGAGCAGCTACAGGACCAGGCAGGACACAGGAAAACTTCCAGCTACATTTATTTGTGTATTATTTCTTGGGTTGTACTAAATATTTTACCAGTGTTCTATAGTGGTCAATAGAGATTCCTTATATCTGTGTTCTTTCTCAAGCAATTCATCAATTTTATGGTCAATTACAAATTCAATATGTTTCTTTGTTGATATCATTTCTATGGACTCATGGTTCTTCTAGTCTTAGAAATGTGTCCAGCCATTTAGAGAATCAAACATTTTTCCTATATTTTATGTTGGGATGGCTTTTGAAAGGAATGACATCTGTCTTGTTTTGTTTGTTTGTTGATTTTGTTCTGTTTTGTTTTTGTATTTTTGAGGATCAAGGGTAAACATATTGTGACATACCCTGACATTAGTTCAGAAATACATGACACAAAGGATGTGTATATGTGCTAGTACCAGTTCAGTTGAATATGCAATGCTGGCTATGATATATTATATCACAACAATTAGACAATAACAGTTAGAATAATTAGTTTTTATTAATTTATTTACATATAACTAGTAAATAGGGCATGCCTGAATTATTGATAGCAGCTGTCTCTTACTGTTATAAAAGTGAAATTACCAGCTTACAATCACAAGAAGTTTATTTTGGCTTCAATTTTCAGAGATTCTTTTTGGTTGATAGATCAGCCTTGTTGCTCTTAGACCTCTGAAGAGGCTATGCTTTATGGCATGAGCACATGCTGGAGTAAAACAGCTCTTCCCGTGGCCATGAAGCTAAAGAGAAAATAGATTGGACTCTCACAATAATTTTCAGAGTTGTATATGCATTAACCCTCTCACTAGACTTCAGCTTTTACATTTTCCACCACTGACCAATAATGATACACTGAAGACCATGCCCTTGAAATGCAGGCCTATGGGAAAAAATTAACTTCAAAACACATAGAGTATTAAACTGGCCAATGAAATTTTTGTTGTCTTTAAGTCCTTCCAAATTAGCATTGGTGAAAAATTTTCTACTGTACTGCACATTCTCCTTATAATCATCCATAGCAATATTGTCAAACACAGGATTATCATAGCTAATATAAGCATAATTGATGTAATCCTGGAAGTTTAATGTGCCTGCTTATTTCTCTGGACAACATCAGCTACCAATTTATATAGTGGTGTTTTTGTTTTTTTCTTTTCCAGGAAACTTACACTGACACAGAACCAAGTATAAAATATATGGGGACTATGCAACCATGATACAAATTTAAAAATGTCTTTGGCTTACCATCAAGAAGAAATGCTTATAGATCTTAATTAGTTTCATCACTTGCTGGAAACATCTTTGAAAGTCCCTTAACCTCAGCTCAAAAACTGAGGTCTCCAAGAAGATTCTAGTAGCCATCAGCTAGCTAAATCCCTTGCAGCAGTGTTACTTAAAAGGAGAAACATCAGCTGTACATCTACATGTTTTTACCATTATTTACCATTGACAATATTTACCATTAAAGTGTAAATCAGATAACTACATATATGCATATACATGTATTATCACTGCTTCAAATACTGAGGAGATAGTGGTGGGTAAAGGTACCTGATATCAAGCATGATGACCTGAGTTCCATGCCCTAATCCACATGGTGGAAGGAGAGACCAACTCCCTCAGGATGTCATCTGGTGTGTACATATATTCTGTGTTAAATACATGTAAACACACATTCATAAAAATATTTATAAATGTAATAATAAAAAGGCTATCTTGTGATCTTAAAGTATGAATAAAGGAGGGGGAAAATTACAGATATTTCTCAATTACTAAAAATAGCTGAAGACAACACATTCTTTCTAGTGGGTTGCCACATTAATCACAGAGGATGTCTTCTAGTGTGTAATGGAACTTGGAAAGGTAAGAGGTAGTCTCTAATATCTCTGAGAATAAAAATAATAGTGAATTACCTTTAAATGTGAAGTTGTTCATTATAACTGTCTTCTAGTCTTTCAAAAAAACTTCAGAATTCTTCTATGGCCATATGTTATGCTGACAAATACTAGACACTATTTCATCACTGCTGCTGCAATTTATAAGGTCTTCTTAAAAGCTTCAGAACAGGAGCTAAAAATATATTGTGTTCATTGACCTTTGACATGTTATGTTGCTTTATTCTCATGTGATTTGGAAGAACAGTGATTTTTCATTCAGAAACTGGAGAGCACAGCTCTTGATTTGATAAGCAATAAAAGTAACAACACTAATGCTAGTAAGTGAGTTTACAAAAACAAAGTTAAATGTATTACAATTTAATGTTCCCTTGCTCTTTTAAAACTATTGCTGGTCACTTTTCCAATATACTGGTTCTCCTAATATTACTGACACATTATTCTACAAGTGATCTGATTTTCTATTCATATATAACTACATTTACAGGATGGGTAGATATAGATATAAATATAGTCATAGGTACAATAATATATTATATTACATAGTTTTGGATGGGAGGTAGTATCTCTCTCTGTATCCCAGTCTGGGCTGGGAGTTACTCTGTAGTACAGGTTGTCCTCAATCTTGTAGTGAGGATCCTGCTTCATACTTCCGAGTACTAGAATGATAGACCTGAGCTACCATTCCTGGTGGTTACTAATATTACTTTGCTAAGCTATATGAATGGAAGGAGTGAATCATAATGGGAGGTTTTCATTCTAGAATTGCACCACTGTCCTGTAGAATGTATTATACTATGAATTGGGCAAGATCTTAGTCACAGAGTGTTCCCTATAAAATATAATTTCAAAATATTGTATGAATTAGATAATGGGTGAATAATAATCTTAGGAAACATAACCACAACAAGAAGATCTAGTATAGAGCAAGGCTTTAGAGAAAGATACTTTCAATTATAAATTTTCCTAATGTAATATGTACTTCTGGAGTCCCTTCTTGTCAATGGGGGAAATTTTGGTTGGTTTAAACTTGTACATGTCTTGTGTATGCACTCACAGCCGCTGTGAATTTATGTATACAATGGCTCTGCCTTGTACTTCAGATACTTTCAGTTTCATGAGATCAAGAGGAATCTCTACTTTCTACCAGATTCAAGATGTTAGGTCTTATGTTGAGGTC